>NW_006159671.1:1173484-1182537 GCF_000334495.1 Tupaia belangeri chinensis | reverse complement strand
GAAACCACGCTCCCAGAACAGAAGTTCCCAAAAGCTTGCTTACATCAATCTATTGTTGAATTGTATCGACCTGCCCTTAATCAAACCCTGAATAGAATCTTTGATCTCTATTGTTAAAACTTTATGAATTGATCATTAGAACACGTAGCCCCTCTCCCATTTACTTGCATGTATCCCATTTTCAATAAAAAGGCACGATATTTCCTAGCAGTTGTTACTCCTCAGAGAGCGATCTCTGGGGTGTCCGGCTGAGGACGTGCATGAAAAGGCACGAGGCCTTAGTCTTCCTTTCTTTCCAGCGCCGCCTCCGTCGAGCAAACCCACCCCCGCCAAGGCTGGTCCCCGGCAATGGGAGACTTTTTTTTAAAAATTGCATATATTTATTTTCTGTTTATTTTCTATTCAGAGAAGACTTCCTTGTCCCCCAAGTCTAAATTAAGCCTCATTATTCAATCACGTACTACCCTTATCCTCTCATTCTAGCAGTTATCACAATGACTAGTTACTGACTTATCCCTGGGTTTCTTCTGTTTGGCAAATGTCCTCTCAAGCAGCTCACTTTAACAAGAGCAAGGACCATGCAGAGGTTTGTCCACCTTGTGCCCAGGACAATACATGGCGCACTGCAGGTATTCAATTAAGATTTGTTGAATTAATAACTGAATCCTTGGAGTCCTTCAACATCAGAATTAAAAGGTCCGTTAAAGATATATATACTGGGATCAGTCCATGGCCAAGTAGTTACATGAGCTGGATTCTTCATAGTTAACCACCCAGTTCAAATCTCAGACCCAGCATGTTTAAAAAAAAAAACACATCAGTCGTGTGTGCATACAGACCCTAAATCCTGAAAGGAAGGAGAGATGGAGGCCAAGGGATTGAGATGTGGCCATGCCCCACAGAGGATGCTTTCTCACTCTCTCTGGTGAGTACACAAGCCCTCTGGCAAACTTAAAAGAGACAAAGAGAGAGAGAAAGATGGAGAGAGGTAAATAAATTAAAACCTCTTAAAAATATGAACCACTTTCCCTGTGGTTACATAGCTAGTAGAAGATGAGTGAAAAATAGAGGTATAAACCCCAATATGAGTTCAAGCTCCTCTCCACCACCCTACAGGAGTACCCAGGCATGACAGTAATCATCCAGAGAAATACAGGGAATGCTGACTTTGGAGATTAGTACTCTACCAGCCATTAACATTTTCTAGTCCATGAAATGCCAAAAATCTTTCCAAAGAAACCTTATTTCGTTATCCAGGAAATATTCTATTATTAGTCATTGCTTGGGGACCCCAAGTCTCACAACGCAGACACCACCCATGCAGGACACGCTAAAATAAGTGAGTCCCATTTTGAGCTCATCTTGCTGTGGGTCATCTGAGCAAACACTAAGAGAAAGACATATAGAAGTGAAAATGAGGCTTTGGATTTTATGCAGACCACCTCCCTAATTTTACTTACTAGCAGAGGCGCAATTCACTCATTCACCAAACATTTATTAAGGACCCAGCCTGTGCCCAGATACAGTGCTAAGCAACAGGATTATAGCAAAGAATATTGCAAACACCATGAACGTGTTCATTTCACACTCTAACAACTGACTCTGAATATGGGATTGACAAGGGGCTATTATGATGCAGAGGGGCAAGGTGTAGCAGGAATATATCACAGGCAAGTGTTCTAAAAGAAAGAATTAAAGATAGATAAATAGAGAGAGATTTGAAGGATGAGTGAGGTTGGCTGGACAAAGAATAGGAATTCCAAACACATGAAACAGCATGTGCCCACAACAGGTTTAGGAAATTAATGACAAAAGATAGATGTTGAGGTCACATCTTTTCCTCCTCTGGTTGGCAAGCAGACTAAAATATGCACTCCACCTAGCAGTCGTTTATCTAAAATTCAATTGCCAAGGGGTCAGCAGGTAGTGTGGTGGTTAAATGCTTGTCTCCCACATGGCAGACCACAGTTTGCCCTGGATCTTGTGGCTTGAAAAATCACATCAGGCATATATGCATGTGTGCCCAAACTCCCAATAGGAGAATGGAGGAGAAGAGATTATAGGATGGCCATCCCCCTGGGGGGGAGGGGAGGCAGGATTTTTCACTTTTCCCTCTCTCTGGCAAGTGCACACGCCCTATGGCAAAAACCTTAAAAAAAAAAAAAAAAAGTTGATTGCCAGTGAAAGACTAATAACACTAGTATAAAACAATTTGCTTTCTTTAAATTCACTGATTTAATCTGCACATAATTACCCCTATTATAATGACATCCGCCAATACCACCCTTTCCAAATTTCGTTCTGTATTCTTTATAATTATGGCAACATCATCCACTCATTCTTCTTCTTCTCTGGCTTCTTACTAACAATGGACATACATTTGATTTAATCCTGTGACTTTGTCTATAATAAGAAATTAATAGGCTACTCCCCGTAGGCAAGACTTATCCTCTGTAACAAATCAAAGTCTGACTCCACATATAGTACCATCGCTTGCACTCAATCTCTCGCCCCAAGAGGTCAAACAAGTTACCTTTAAAATTATAAACCTGGACAATCTGAATTATCTCCTGGACAATCTGAAAATGCACTTTGGATTTCTCTATCCTAACTCAAACCTCAGAAGGCCAAGAGCTCTCACTTCTACTAGTGCAAGCCAGACCTTGAAATCCACATAAGAAATAATGCTATACCAAGGACAGCATATTCTATGTGCCTTAGATGTACTGAGTCAGCTACATCATGGACTAGTTAAAAAGAACATGGTCCAAAGATCCTTTATAAGAACTGGATGTCCTTTTGTAATCCACAACCAACATACACACCACAGAGAAGCCCTGCCTCTTGAGGGTGAGAACATTCCTTCAGCTTTTGGTGGACGGACTATTGGAGCATCTGTATAATCCTGTTAGAGACTGAGCTCTGGACACGCAGTTCCTATGTTAGAAAGCAATTTGTTTCTCCTACAGTAGTCAAAATTCAAGAACGTTCTGGTCCAAGGCAGCCTTTCCTTTGTCTCAGATCTATCTGGAGCAATGTGCTTTCTTTTGGAGGATTCCTGGACCTTGATCCATTTTAACAGCTTCAGGGCACAGAATTCAGTAGTCTGGGTCTCTAGTCTCCTTCAAATGACCTGTTCTCAGCTTCAACAGCTGCATTTATAGCCCTATTTTTTTCAGACTACTTCAACCCAGTATTGGGATTTTGATCAGACCCCATCTATGAATGAGGACCTGGTCCATCTGCAAACTGCAGTGCCTCTATTCAGGTACTAACTTACATTTTTTTTAAGTGTCTCTTTTCCAGGTCTCTCTTCACCTCAAATACCCTGAAATCCTCTTTCTAAAGCTATTTCAATTAAAAATTCACCTAAAGTGATGAGGAAAACTAGAGAAGGAAATCATGTGATGTCAAGACTCTTTGGGAGGATTTAATTGAAGGGCATAAAATCTTAAATAGAACAAATACTCCAAACTAATTTCAGTCCAGGCCAGATGACAAGGCAAGTGAGCATGAATTAAAATTACAGATAAACACATTTGGAACAGATGTTGGAAAGAACTTTTTTCCCAACACTGAAAGTCATAAACATGCAACAAAACCCTTCAAAGTCATTGGCAACATTGAAGGTACAATTAGAGTTGATTATGAGGGGAATAAAATCCTGAGGAGTGTGTCAAGAATGCTGGGCTGGGCCAAATGATCAGTGTGTTTGAGCACCCTGAGAAGGCTTGGTCAACATTGTTGACTTTTTCCTCCCTAATCTTGAAACTCACGAGCAGTCTTTTTTTTTTTTTTTGCTAGACCTGTATTTATGCTTTTATTATTTCTTTTCAGAAGGAAGTACAGATGCACACCACTCCCTCTTTTCCATCTAATAACCTCACACTTCAAGTGGGCAGGCTCCTGCTACTGCTATTACCTCAAAGTAATGAGGAGGGTAAGCAAATTTCTTATAGCCAGCACAAACTGTCCTCAGGTAGCAGAGAAAAGCTCTAGCAGTGGTTAGTGCTGTTCTAGGTGGTGCTATTGATGACTGAAACCTTGAGTTTCAGCAATTCCAAAGTAGCCTGTCCCTGCCAATATCTATCACCTTTAATTCTTCTGTATGTTTCCTCCTCCTCTCTTTTTTTAATTTGCTAGAGGGCATGTGTGCTCCCCAGAGATATATCCCCACATACATGCACATGCACACATCAGGAAAACGAAAAAGCCCCGGGCCCCCATAAGAAATGGTCATGCCACAATTTCCTCTCCTCCCTCTGTCCCTACTTTGGGGATTCTGGGCATGCGCACACATGCACCCAGCATGTTTCTCAAGCCACTAGGTCTGGCACTTAAGCCATACAGTCAGCCACGTAGAACCCAACCTCCTTAATCACCGCACCACCAGCTGGTCTTCTATGTTCCTTCTTAATTGTTCTACAATTCTTTTCCTTGGAACATTCCATTGCATAAATAGTCCTGGGTATTTAACCACCTGTTCAGGGGTGTACCTTCACTTTTATCCAAAAAAAAAAAAAAATGGGAATTAGTGCATTTGTCATATCCAAGATCTGAAGAGGAAAAGTATCTGAGCCCCTAGACTAGACACCAGTTCTGTTGATACAATAACCATCATAAGTCAGTTACGGACTTCACCAAAGGGTTTAGGTCACATTCCAACACAGAGAAATACACAGTGTGAAGCTGTAGTCTGCACCTTTCAACTCGAGTGGTCAATGTATCTGCTGTGGGGGAAGATGGGGAGTAATCAATCATATAAGAAAATGAGCACATATCAGTCAAAAAATTAGTTTCATAAGCTAACTTGAGGAAACAAGTTATAATTCAGTAAAATAGTTCATTCTTTCACTTACAAAATATAGAGAATCTGTTAGTGGGTATTGAAAATAATGTCACTGAAAGTCATTGAAATGAAAATGGCAGAAAAATTAGATATGGCTAGAACTTATCTTCACCCCTACCTTATTTTCTATATTTAAAGAATCAATTCATAAAATGTGACTATGAAAACAATTATTTTTAACGTTGGAGCTTTACAAATATTATATAATCAGCCAGTTGAAATCAGAAAGCAAAAACCACTCATAGTTTTCTCAAATTCCTGGTCTAAAATTCCCCAGATAAGGCAGCTCATCAGAGTCCCAGTGAAAATAAACCTTGGAAAACTTTGCATTCCCCTGGCAGGCATGAGTGAGGTCTTGACTTAGACTTCTGAGGAATGATCCCTCAGACTAATGACCTGCCGGTCACAGCAAGACAGAGAGATGATAAATATGCTAATGGCAGGGCCTTCAGGGCAGGGATGGAAAGGCCACAGCCACTCTGGGTTTTGTAATCAATAATATCAAGGTGGCAGAAGCCATCGAGTTGTAGCCGGCCACAGTGCTCATCCCCAAAACAAGCATTGCAGCTCGTCAGAGCCTCAGCTCTGTTTACTCACTGCCTCCCAGCAAGTCAGTCTGTGGACAGTCGCCATCCACAAAGCCAATTGTGCAGCACTTCCATACGCAGGGTAAAAATTACTTTACATACAAATTGAGTGTTTCTCACCTTTTCATTACTTTCTATTTCAGAGAAGGGAAAGGAGGAGGGAGGCAAGAATGGAATTATTTGCCTGAGAAGAGGTTCACAGGGCTTTCCAAGTCTTTCATCACAGTAATTATACAACCCCCTCTTCCTCTTGCAAGACTCTACTGAGAAAACATGAGCACAGAGAAGAGTCAAAAAAAAAAAAATAGAAGGCAAAGGGGAAAAAGTATTTCTCACAAAATTGTGAGACAATTATGTTACGTCAGACATGATCTTGAGAAATAAATTGGAATTAGAGAGATGAGGTAAAATTCCAAGACTTCAAGACAACAGATCTTTAAACTTATCTGGATGGATTTTTTACTATCATCATTTAAACCATGGGGTTTTATAAAAAAGATACCCCACCACCTATATATGCCTTTGACTTTCTCAGCACCTGATGTGCAGAGCGGGCCAAACCTAGAGGACAAGTGGAGATCAGCAAAAGGTACAGTGGTTACATCACTGGACTCCCACATGGCTGCCCACAGCTCAAGTCATGGACTGGGAGGCTTGCAACTCATGCTGGGTGTGTGTGTGCACATGCCCAAAATCCCAAGAGGAAAATGGAGAAGAAGGGAGTGCAGCGTGGTCATCTGATTTCTCACTTTCTGTCTCTCTGTCTGTCTCTGTCTCTCCAGCAAGTCACATCCCCTATAGCAAAAATCTATCTTAATAAAAAGGGGGGGGAGGGAGAGGACAGGTGGGCTGGACATTCTGGAATTACCTCTGCTATGGGTCAACCAGGAAAATGGAAGTAATGGTGGTGGTTCTCATGAAAAGGCAGTTGGAAAAAAAAAAAATAGAGCTTCCTTCATTCCAGTGTCTGAATTCAGAGATGAGAGTAGCATAGGATACACACAAGAAAACTCACATGCCCAAATGTCTGCCTAAGTGAGATGTTTCGGAGAAAAAGCATCAACTATGGTTTAAGGAAATGATATGTTGAGGGATGAAGGGAATTCCAGTAAGAGGAAGCAAAACAATTTTTGCCTAAGAATTAATTAGCAACCAGGTGCTCCTTATTTGAAGCTCTTTCCTTACAGAAGGCAAAGTAAGTTGTAGAGAAATCTAACCCCTCAGTAAAGACTCATTGTAAGTCATTCTCTAGCAGATACAGGAACTGGCTCCCAGTCAGAGACGCGAAGTACGCTCCCCTAATCCCACTCATTGGCAAAATGTAACAATGATGACGAGGGTCACAGGAACTCTCACTTATTAAACCTTTATCTCAAGGCAGGTATGATCCTTGGTGCTTCACATTATCTCACTTAAGCTTCACAGTTGTCTTATGAAGCAAATGCTCTTTTGCTCAATTGATAATTGAGGAGGTTGTGATTCAGATATACAAGATCCTAAGTACCAGAGTAGAGTTTTAGACTCACATTATCATCATCAACTAATCATAAAACCTCATATGCTCTCCTCCCTTCCCCCAACGCCACCCCAGCACCACTTTGAGCAAGGCCCACCGAGCCCCCTTACCTCTGCAGACACTGCAGCACTGATTCTCCGGAAGAATGTGGTCCTTTTCTGAACAGTTCAAAGGAGGGCACATTTCTGTCATTTTTACTAGAACTCCACCCTGGAAGCCAAATAGTAGGGAAACGAAAAGCTTTTAGTCAGTGATACAAACTCCTAACACTCACTGTTAACAGTCTGTCATAACAATCTATAATTAAAAACTCCCAGGAATTTCACTAATAATAACATCACACATTAAACTGATGAGACTCCAGAAAGAGAAGGCCAACTTCTCCTCCAAGATCAATTTCAACAGTTTTTGAGTATCTTCCAATAGTTCGTTAGCAGAAGAATGCTAACAATGATGTCCTAATAAATGTTTACCAATGAAGTGTTGGGCAAGGAAGACCTATTGTGTCACTTTTACCAATTTCTGAGGTGACTAATAACATATCACTGAAAGCAAAGCTGGGGTGTTCTATGCAATGGCCTTATGTCTACCATCTATATTTAATTTTGTACTAAATTTCAAAAATCAGTCCATTAATTACTACTATTTTTAAAAAGGTTTGTGATTTCAATCCTTACTTCACTAAGACATTTTTAGGTTTACTTTCTTTTTTTTTTTTTTTTTCTATAGGGCACATGCACTCACTGGTGGGGGAGATATGGAGATAGAGCGAAAGAGAAAGAGAGAACGGACAAGAATTTGAGAGAGTAACTCTCAGGAAGAATGACCATACCACAATCCCTTCTCCATTCTGCTCTCTGGGCACACACACACACACATGCCTAGCATGTTTCTAGCTGCCTGGTCCAAGATTCAACCTCATACTCAGCTATGTGAGAATCCAGCTGCCTTAACCACCACCCAACCTGTCTGGCCCTACTCTCCTGTTCTTAAGCAGTTGTTTAAGTCAACTGAGAAGCAAGCTCAAGAAGGAAAGCCTCATGTAAACCCAAAAGGTATTTCCCATCATGGGTGGGAGAGTGAGGAGGAGCCTATTCCCAAGAGGGAGGGGAAGATACAGAGTTTCCATCTCCCAGGGACTATCACTCTAGTGCCCCCACAGCTTCCCGGTGTGGTAAGAACTCCTATTAAATCAGAGACATTTAGCCTTAAAGATAAGCATAAACATGACTTTAGATGTGAAATATAAATATCCAGCTACTCATCTCTCAGATTATTCACACTATGTCTCCATCTCTTTCCTCATAATTTCTAACCCAGATAGTCTAACGTCTGGCATCCTTCATCTTGTCTTTTCTCCTTCTAGTTCTCGTTCTCCTTCCTTCTCCTCTCTCTCTCTCTCTCTCTCTCTCTCTCTCTCTCTCTCTCTCTCTCTCGGGTATTTGCCTTAGACCATGTGTTCTTACCAGAGAGAGAGAGACAAAGACAGTGAGAGGGAAAGTGAGAAATCACCCCCCAGGGGGGATGGCCATGCCAAAATTCCTTCTCTTCCATTCTCCTCCCAGGATCTTGGGTAAGCACATACACATGCCCAATGGTATTTTGAAACCACCGAGTCCAGGACTCAAACCTTGGTAGGCCATGTGGGAGTCAAGCGATCTAACTGCTACACCATCTGTTGGCCCCCTCTTGACTCTTTATTTCCCATCTTTACCAGTTTCTCTTACCTTTTTCCTGACTCTGTCCTAGAACTGGCCCTAAGATCTGAGAATTGATTCTGCTGCTCACTGTCCATCCTCCGTTTCCACTACACTCCATTCTCACTCCTCAATCCAGTCCATGCTGGGTAACATCGAGCCTCAAGAGTCTGCACCCATCCTATTGTCAGAGCCTCTACCTGACATGCCTTAGTTTCTGCAAGCAGAAATCAAACCAGTGATTACAAACCTGCGTAAACTAGTAACCTTACTATCAGCAGCATAAGCTAAATATAAAAGAAAACACAAGGCTGAATGAATTACCATTATTGTCTCTGAGTCTATCCATCAATATTAATATATGTATTCATGATCTATTGCTTCCTAGCATAAAGAAGAGTAGC
>NW_006159671.1:1161425-1173453 GCF_000334495.1 Tupaia belangeri chinensis | reverse complement strand
TGCTGAACCTCTTTGTATCAGTTCTGTGTGCTCACACTTGTTTCTAAATACTCTGCTCATCTCTGTCTTTAGGTTTCCCCAGAGCAATTAAATGATTTTCTCCATTCAGAGAGCCTGTTACTCCTAGGTCCTATGTAATAAGATCCATAATGGGATCAGTTTTTCTGATCTTTCACATAAAACTGTATCTTTACTCAGTTTCTTCTGTTTCCCTCTCTGGTATCTGCCACATCTTCACTGGTTTTTCCTAAAAACTCCTTAGCTTAAGGTCTACTTCTAGAAGAACCTAAACTAAAATAATTAAGATGAATTTCACTCTTGCTGTCAAAAATCAAACTGTTAAAGTCAGCCCCATAACCTAGTGGTTAAGGAAACTAGATCCCACATGGCCAACCACAGTTTAAATCCTGGCAACTTAAGGAACATGCTAAGTATGTGTACATGCGAGTCCAAAATCCTAACAGGATGAAGAAGAGGAGGAGAAGGGATTTTGTTTGGTGTGACCACACCCCACTGGGTGGGTGATCCGGTCGGGTTTCTCTCTCTCTCTCTCTCTCTCCCTCTCTCTCTGTCTGTCTAACTCTCTCAGGTGTTTACACATGTCAACTGGCAAATTTAAAAAAAAAAAATCAAACTGTTAAAAAAAATTCTCTCTAGATGACAAGATTCTAGACTGATTTCTATTTTTTTCCTTATCCTTTTCCCTCTATATTCCAAACTTCATGAGTATACATTTGCCTTTGTTAAAAGAAAAAAAAAGTACATATTAAAAATACTAAGGTGCGGGGACCAGCAAACAGTGTAATGGTTACATGGCCAGATTCCCACGTAGTCAACCACAGTTCAAGTCCCAGACCAAGCACCCTAAAACTCATGCAGGGCACATGTGGTTACATGCCCAAAATCCCAAGAGAAGAATGGAGGGAAGGGGTTGTGATGTGGCCTTACCCCCACAGGGGGTGACTTCTTGCTTTCTGTCTGTCTCTCCAGCAAGCACACGCGACCTATAGCAAAAACCTCACTTAAAAAAAAAAAAAAAATGCCGAGGCACTATATAGCAGAAACTCAAAGTTTAGGAGGGCAACTGTAGATACTAGAGATAGTAAGACTAGGAGTAATAGGGGGTGGAAAATAGAGGGAGGGGAATAAGGGGGAAAAGAATAATATGTATGACATAAAAATGAAAAGGTATTTGCTGATGATAATGTATATGGCAATGTCTTTGTTTTGACTGATATACACTGTATTCATGCTGGAAAATGCAGTGTTGTAAACTATAAATGTATATAGTGATTAAATATAAATTTAAAAAATTTTTAAATGCAGAAGCCATCAGCTGGCATAGGGTTAGGGCATTGGACTCCCACATGGTTTACATTAGTTTGATTCCTGGACCTAGTGACTTTCTTGCTTTCTCACTTTCTCTCTCTCTCTCTTACGAGCATTCATGACATATAGCAAATTAATAATAATAATAAATAAAATATTTTTTAATGCTACAGAAGATTTTAATAGTAGCTCATAAAAGTTTCTCCTTTTGGGACCAGCAGTTGGCGTAATGGCTTTGTCGCTGAACTCCCATGAAGTTGACCGCGGTTCCAGTCCTGGACCCAGTGGCTTAAACTCACGCTGGGAGCATGCCCAAGATGCCGAGAGGAGAATGGAGGAGAAGGGACTGTGGTATGGCCATCCCCCCAGGAGGGGGGGATTTTCTGCTTTCTGTCTCTCTGTCTTTCTGGCGAGTACACGTGCCCTATACTAAAAACCTCTCCAAAAAAAAGTTTCTCCTTTTATAAAAAGGGCTTGCTTTGATTATATTGGTCAATAATTCTAATGAACCTTTAACATATTTATCAAGTAAAATCAAATTCTAAATGTTTAGAGACCAACTCTTGCATGAGGCTAAAATAATATGAACCATGATTTCCACAGCATAAGTGTTACCAGATACCAGATCTATTTAGGCCAGCTATATAATTAGGTGCAAGCCTAAACTTTATTTTCAAAATTATATCCAGTAAGAAGTACCTAATGATTAACATTTTTAAACTTCCTGATTATGGTATGTCATTTTATGACCCCTGGAACTCTGTGTTGGGAGGGAAATACAATTCTTCCATTATTTCTCATTTAGTGTGGTAATTTCCATGTCATTGGTCAAATACAAACACTTTCAAATTCTGTACTAATCACTATGTTTTAACCTGAATTTCTAATAACATACAAAATTTACATATTAAGTCAGAAATTGCTACTTGGCTAAAGAACTGTTGTGCAGGAAAGCAATAATTGGACAAAATTAAGCAAGACTACTAGGAGATTTTATTTATCTTGATTTTTAAAAAATATGTTAACTTCAGGAAAATATTTAGTGAAAATACTTGAAACAAGAGCTTGTTTCTTGTCTAACTGGTGTTGCTGAAGCTTTAAAATAATACAATAAAGTGGAAAAGGATGGCTCTCCGGGCAATCTTTTGTCAAACGGGCATCTTCATCTGAACCTCAGAGCGTAGAATATTATTTTGGCAATTATTTTCTCAATTCTCCCAACGGTGGTACTTACATGGGATCATTTTAGATGCCTAGGAGAGAGGCTCATTCATTATGAACAACAGATGCCATATAGCATTAGGGTTTAATCTTGAGAGAGGTTACCAGAGAGAGACCAGAGGCCCTATCATCCCATACCCATCACCCTCTCTCTCTCCCTGCTGACAACATCCATTAACTGTGTCCCTAAGCTCTTCTACAGCTTTTATAAATGCTACCCTTTATCAAGGGAATCAATGGGCCATAGCCTGCCCAATTTAGCATCCTCAAATAAACTGAAAAGTGATCATTCAATCCTTCTAAATCTACCCCTTTAAAATTCAGAAATAAGAATTATTTCTAAATAACTCTAACAGCTTCAAGAGTGGCAGTCGAGAGCCTGGGAGAGGAGGCTGTGACTGCAGACCGTGCAGGTTCCTTGCCCAGCTGGCTTGCTCACTAGTTATGTGGCCTGTTCTGTATATCGATTTCCCATGTATAAGCAGCAGCTACCCCACAGCATTACTGTGAGTCTCAGGTGAAATAATATGTTTAAAATGTTTCAACTAAAGCCTAGAAAATAGTAAGTGCTCAAGAAAAGTCCAATATTATTGTCAATGACCCTTTTCGCTGTACACACAGTAACTATTAATAGTAAATAACTAAAGGTACTAAATGACAAATTTTAAAAGAAGGAAATAATTAACACGCACTCACACACATGCATACCTTACCTGTACAAAGAGAACAATCCATCTCTCTCCATTTCTTGTTAGATTATGAAAACAAAACAAAAGCCACTAAAGATAAATCCAAGTGCTTGGAGCACCTACAAGGTGCCAAGACAGTAATAAGTTCTATTCAAGTAAGTTGGCATTTTAATCCATGCCCCAAAATTGATGAACCATGAGCAATGATTTTAGTAAATAAAACCAAGACACAAACAGAAGAGAATTGCTCTAAATTAAATCAATCAATCCATGCCCATGACTTTGACAGGTCTCAAAGGGTGTCTGTCTTGATCTTCTCTGATCACAACAGAGATCAAATCACAACCATGACCCTTTCTGGAGTCACCCACTTACTTCCACTCCAAATGAGAAGAGGTTGCTAGTTGTGACAGATATATGGCTGATACTGGGATCGTCAACAGAATAGGGAAATTGCCTTACATCATTCCAGTTTTCCCAAGATAGAAGAGAAAGACAAGAGTTTTAGATTCCTCTGGGCCAACAGATGGTGTAATGGTTACATCACTGGACTTCCACATGGCCTACTGCAATTCAAGTCCCAGAACCAGCAACTTGAAACTCATGCCAGTTCCATGTGCATGCATGCCCAAAATCTCAAGAGGAGAATGGAGGAGAGAGGATTGTGGTGTGGCCATCTCTCCAACGTGGGTGAGTTCTCACTTTCTGTCTCTGTCTCCCTGGTTATTGCACATGCCCTATAGCAAAAATCTCTCTAAAAAATAAAAAGTTTTAGATTCCAAATAATTTTCCATCTCCTATAAGTAAAACAATTTACAGAGAATGTAACATCTATCTTATATTCAAGGAGGACAAGACTGGTGATGTGGAATAAGAATAGCTCACATTTTTTGCAAACTTAGTGCCACCCAAACATTGTACTAGGTTCTTCGTATGCTTTATGCCATTTAATCCACTCAACATCTGCATGTGATAATGCACCAGTCCCACAGCAGCCCCATCCCAGGCCTGATCATAAAGCCCATGCTGTCACACCATCCCAGCCTCTGCCACAGACTAAACCACTTACATCTAGCATCCACAGATTCAGAGACCAACATACTTATGTAGCCACCAAAATGGCCAAACTCATAGGATCTCTAGCAACCCCAGTAGCAGCCAAAATGAAAGAAATGGAAAATACAATGGAAAAGTTCAAGGGAGTTAACCCCTGAAGTAGGTTCTAGTCAACAAGAGAAAGAATATAGAAAAGAACCTTTTCTCCCGAGTCCTCCATAAAGAACTAGATTCAAACTCTCCTTTTATTAGTATCTCTTTAAAAGCATCAATGGTTCTCTAAATGCCTCATTCTCTTCGATCTTTAAAATAAATTCCTTTCTTTTCCCCAGGGATGTGATAAAAAGAAAATGAAATAATGTAGGTAAAAGCACTTGCAAAGATGGCCTATTTTGAGACACACTCAGCCTCTCTGGAGATGCCTCACTAAACTAGCTTTGCTTCTTTGTGGGGGAATATGGCTTCTCTGGAGCATACCACTATGTATACTCTCCTGCCTTTCCTGCCTTACTTCCCTCTATGGACCCTCATTCCTGCATTCTTAGAAATTTCCCTCTTGGGAACCAGCAGTTAGCATAATGGCTATGTCGCTGGACTCTCACGTAGTCGACCGCGGTTCGAGTCCCGGACCCGGTGGCTTAAAACTCACGCCGGACGCATGTGCGTACGTGCCCAAGATCCCGAGAGGAGAATGGAAGAGAAGGGATTGCGGCGTGACCATCCCCCCTGGGAGGTAATTTCTCGCTTTCTGTCTCTATGTCTCTGTCTGTCTGGCGAGCGCACGCACCCTATAACAAAAACCTCTCTCAAAAAAAAAAAAAGAAAAGAAATTTCCCTCTTTTCTTCCTCTATGACTCCCCCATCTTAACCCACCCCAAATCACCACCAACGTAAATAAAGCATCAACACAAAAGTTCATGTCTCACATTCTGTTATGTAGAAGCCTGGATTAGGCAGGTAAGTAGTGTTATCTTACCAATTGATTCCTAGCTAAAGTTCGATAGGAGAGGAATGTGTGGTTAGCAGCTCAGCACAGGAACTGGGGCTAACATGTTCTTATTGAAGTTGGCTTCATTCACATTCCTCAAGGACTAGTGGTTATGCCCACAATTGATTTTCCTGATGTTGCAGTGGGTAAGGTGGAAAGAGGAAGAACGTCAGGAAGAAAAGGACTCTCACTTTGTTTTGTTTTTGCTTTTGTTTTTCAGAGGTTTATACCTTTGGGTATGTGTGTTTGCCAAAGGGGGAGAGAGAGAGACAGACAGTGAGAAAGAAAGTGAGAAATTACCCCCCAGTGGGGATGACCACATTATAGTCCCTTCTCCTTCATTCTCCTCCCAGGATCTTGAGCATGAACACACACACACACACACCTGGTATGAGTTTCAAGCCACCAGGTCCAGGACTCAAACAGCAGTTGGCCATGTGGGGATCCAATGACATAACTGCTATACCATCTGCTGGCCCAGAACTCTTGTTTCGGCTTCCTAATCTAAACTGCTCTTCTCCAACCCAGTTCTCACTAGAACACGAAGTGGGGCAAGAATGCAAGAAAACCTGAATTTCACTAACAACTAGGTAAAATTCCAGGATTTAAACCAAAGTGCATCTCACTGCAGATTTGTTTTTCAACCACAATACTACACTGTAAGAGTGATAAGACTTACTCTCTCATCCTTCAGAGAGCATAAGTTAAGACTAGTGGGTTGAAGTTACAAGGAAGTAGATTTTCACTCAGTTAAAGAAATCTCTGATTACTAATGTTTTTCAGCCATGTGAGAAGCTACCTTTCGGGCTAGTAACACTCATCACATTAATAGTATATGGGTGGGGGCAGAGCATTATCAGGGTAGAAAATTGCATCATAAAGTATTATTTTGGTAGCTTGTGTTGATGCAAAACAACCAACTTTAAAACAGTCTGACTTCTCTCCACACTTGTCTCCAAAGACTTGTCTCCCTTAATGAATCATGATTCCCAATATTTATGTCTTTGGATCATTTTCCTCTATAATGATCTGATCTGGCCCTATATATCCAGTAAACTATAGATGTGATACTGTATGGCTCAATAACTAGGTTATAAGAAGTGTCTGCATTCCCAGCCTGGTCTCTTGAAGAACCTGCTCTAGGAGAAATCAACCATCATTTGAGAAATCCCTGAAATTGTCACACTATAAGGATGCCCAAAGTAGCCATGTTTAGAAGCTACAGAAAAAGACAAGGACAGACAAAGATAGAGACACAGTAAGAAATCTTTGCTTCATTCACCTTAGCTGAGGTGATGGATACGGAAGTGCAGCAGCCATCTTGGACATCCACCCACATCAAGCCCTCATAGGATTTTAGCTCCAGCAACCTCAGATTGTAACACCACGATCAGATTGCAAGACCACAAGTAAGAACTACCCAGCTAGGGACCAGAAGATGAAGTAATGGTTGTTGCTGGACTCCCACATAGTCAATCAGGGTTCGAGTCCCAGACCCAGAGGCTTGAAATTCATACCAGGCACATGTGCATGAGTGCCCAAAATCCCAAGAGGAGAAGGGATTGCAGTGTGGCCATCGTCCTGGAGGATGATTTCTCGCTTTCTGTCTCTCTTGCAAGTGCATGCACCCTATAACAAAAATCTCTCTAAAAACAAAACAGAAAACCACTCAGCTGAGTCCATTCAACCTGCACAACCATGAGAGGCAATACTATAGTAAAATATTATTTCCAGTAACTAAGTATTAGCGAGTTTGTTTCACAACAACAGATAGCCAAAACACTATTAAATTTAACATGTTTAACAATGGCCCATTTGCTCTCCAATCCCACCTCATACCCAAAATATGCTCCTCCTTCTGCCTCAATGAAGTGCAATGTCATCACCTAATGGAGATAGCTTTGATCATATTTTGGCTTTTGATGCTCTACTTTTCCTTCACGTGGGTACCACAGTTTCTTCTTGGGATGGTTCCTCCATTGCATGTAGTCTTACTGGGATGGTAATTCCAGAAGACTGGTTCCCTATAGAGTGGCTGAAAAGGCACTCTATAGGGAAAAAAGCAATTCTTTGTTGCCTTAAATATATGAAGCAAGGTTCGCTAATTGTATGCACTACGCTCAAACTTTCAATCTTATATAAGTAACTCAGGATAGTAGAAATGATTAAAAATAATTCATTTTAGCAGAGATGTTCCTCCCAGCCTCCTCTCCATGGTAGTAGACTATGGCTATGGTTCCTGCTTCCTAACTTCTGGGACATTCTAGTCTCCTTCTAATCCTAAGACTGGTCTTCTAGCCTAGCAGGGTGTCTATGAGACCCAAGATCTTTCCAATACAATCTTCATTTGGAAGACTATATGAGCAAAATGGCTGACCAGAGACATTCATCATGGCATCTCTTTCATAGGAAAGTCCAAAGAAGTTGGATAGATGTCTGTATCTGGAGCACAGGAGTAAGGTGAGACCAAGAGAACACAAGAGCAGGACTGTGGGGAGTTTGGGGAGTCTCGAGTGAAAGACAGAAAACATGGGTCACCTGTCCAAACTGAAAAAGGAACCCAAGATGACCAAAGTGTCCCACAGTGGGGGGATGTAGGGGGTAAGTATGGGGGGCGGTGAGTGAGACAAACCTCTGAAACTTCTGACTTTCAACTCCTTACTTCCACCTTGAACCCTTTCATTTCCCTATTGCAGGAGAGCATGAAGAGAAACAGACTACAAGCTTTAAGAATTTGCTGCCCCAGACAGAAAACCCCCCATTCCCAATCACCAGGCCATAGCATTACCTCAAGAGCCAAATTAGGCCATTCCCCCCTCCAACTGACTAGAAGGACTACTACACTCCCACTCCTCCACCCTTCCTCCTTCCTCCAGACACCAGGACCAGATCTCTGTCCCTCTGTTGCCTTCTCTAATGTAGCTTCTCTGCATTTCCCAGAATAAGAATGAGTGGAGGTTTTTAGGAAAGGTAGAAAACAAAAAAGATGGTGCCAGGGATGTTCCTTCTTGGGATGGAGAGAAACAGATAGGGCATCATGCAGTTTACTTTCTGCCACAGGGGCCTGACCCCACAGGAGAGACTGAGCAATTCTCACTGGGTCACAGCTAGGCACAGCTCCAGCCCCTCCCCTTGGCTACACAGACATGGCCAGTGACCCCACCCAGTTTATGCCAGTAAATGTATAGGCAGAAGTACAGACAGACTTGTGCATTTGAGATCTGCTTGCTGGCCCTGAAGATGCATAGCAGCTTTAGCCCTGCCACTCAGCTGCAAAGACATGCACAGGCCAGCATATCCATGCAGCTTGCACCATCAGACCCATGCTGCTTGCATGGCTGGCTTCAGGTAGTTATGATCATTATTCACGTGGCTGTGTCACCAGATGTGAGTAGTTCCTACATGGTCCCATAGCCCAGCCCTGGGGCTCAGTGGGCAGACACAGGCAGTTCTAGCTTTGCCCTCTAGTCACACAGATTTCCAGAAACTCCAGCCCCATCTCCTGGCTACAGAGCAGAGGTACACAGTTCCTGCTCAACCTTGCAGCCTTTCAAGAGGGCATGGCCAGCTCCCCCTTGTACTAACCACAACCTCTGCTGTCAGACTACATCAGACCACTTACATAGGGGTTCCAGACTATGGAGAGAATTAAGAAACAGAGCAAAAAGCTTCCTCAATATCCAGGGATTGTGTACAAAGGCTAATTAAACAACTAGCCATCCCAATTTACAACTTCTCAACGAATGCCTCCATTTTTTTCTACGTACAAAACAAACCAACCAAGGCAGAGGTCAGTACTTACTTTAAGATGCTATTTTCATTCAGTTAGCTCTCCCAGAGGAGGACCCTGCTCCCTATGCAGGGTCTGAAAACTCAAGCAACCATCCTACAAGGCAGAAGTCACCATGGGTTCAAGGGAACCCATCCCTCTACAGGTGAAACACCAGGGCACAACACAAATTCAGCTAGAATCCAAAAACATTGGCCTTAAGTCTCCTAGACTTAGCTGGTGTCTCATAAATACACAAAGTCTTCAATAAATAAAAGCCCAAACAAAAAAAGTCAAAACACTGCCACTATAAAACCTAATACAGAGACCAGCAGTTAGTGTAATGGCTATGTCGCTGGACTCCCACGTAGTCGACCGCGGTTTGAGTCCCGGACCCAGTGGCTTAAACTCACACCAGGCATGTGTGCATGTGTGCCCAAGATCCCAAGAGGAGAATGGAGGAGAAGGGACTGTGGCATGGCCATCCCCTCTGGGGAGGGGATGATTTCTCACTTTCTGTCTCTCTGTCTCTCTCTGTCTGGCGAGCGCACGTACCCTATAGCAAAAACCTCTCCAAAAAAAAAAAGAAAAAAAAAAAAAACCTAATACAGAAATTAGGAAGAAGGAAGTATTCCATCAGATACTGAAAAATCAATTGAGGAACACAAGAAATATGAAGAAACCAGGAAATCTCTCTCCCTCAAAGAAACAACCAACTCCACACTAACAAAAGACAAAATGAAGGAAATCACAGCCATGTTAGAAGTGGATTTTAGAATACTAATAATAATAAAACTCAATGAAATACAAGACAATACAGCTTCAGGAAATGAGAAAAACAATGTATGACATAGAAGAGAAATTTGAGAGAAAGGTGGACATCTTCTACAAAAAATCATGGAGATGAAGAGTATAGGAAATAGAAAATTATGTACAGGGGCCAGCAGGTGGTGTGGTGGTTAAGGTTCTGGACTCCCACATGGCCAATCATGGTTCAAATCCAAGATCAGGTCTGTCTCTCTCTCTCTCTCTCTCTCTCTCTCTCTCTCTCTCTCTTTCTCTCGTACATGTGCCCTATAGCAAATTTTAAAATAATAGCAATAAATAAAATTAAATAATTCTTAAAAATAAAAAAGTTATGTAGAAAGTAGAAGTTAGACCATGAGGAGAGAAGAATTTCTGAACTTGAAGATATAACCTTTGAGACAGTCCAAATTGTCAAAAAGAAAGAAAAAGTGTCCATTAATTATGAAAATAATATACACAAATGATAGGGCCTAATCTGACAACCAACTATCTATATAGTGAGTATCCCAGAGGTGAAGAAAAGGAAAAAGACAGAAAATCAGTTTCATAAAATAGTAACTGAAAAACTCTCTAAATCAATACAAAGATATAGACATCAAGATCCAGGAAATTCAGAATGCCAAATTGATTCAAGATAAAAAGTGAAAATGTGTCACAGAGATAAAAAGAAAATCCTAAAAATGGCTAGAGATAATCAATAAGTTACCTATAAAGAGTATCCCATCAGATTAACCTCAGACATAGTAACAGAAACCTTACAGGTAAGAGAATGAGCTGACATCATCAAAATGATGAAAAAAAAAAGACAGTTTCGACCAATAATTCTATACCCAACAATACTATCTTTCAAATTTGAAGGAGAAATTAAATCATTCTCAGACAAAAACTGAACGAATTCACCAGTACTAGACTTGTTCTTCAAGACACAGTAAATGTTTCATAGACATTTTTATGTGAAAGGAAGGTAAATAGCACCATAGAAACACATAAAGCTATAAAATTTACCAGTAGAACAACCACATAAAGGAGAGAAATGACTCCAACCCTTACACTATGGAAATCTACCAAATAGCAAAGACAGAAGGAAATAAGACACACAACCACCAAGAACTGACATATATTGTGCTTAATAGATATCAGCTCAATAAAAGCAGGGATAAATGAATGAGCAAACTCAATTGAATTTTAATGATCAAAAAAGAATTATGAATAAAGAAAAAAGTCAAATCGTAAAACCTTTACAATTCTGTTTTACAAGGCCTAAATAATCTGACTGCTTGCTATTCCTAAAACTTCCAACTACTTCTTTCCCTTGCTTAACCCACTCTAGCAACTCTGCCCCCCTCTTTTATCCTTGATCATGACATGCAAACTTCCATCTCAAGTTCTTTGTACTTTCTTTACTTTGTCTGGAATTCTTTCTACCCAATAACTACATGGCTGGCTCCCATGTTTTACCCAGGGATTTGTTCTAAGTTCACATCTTTATAGTGACTTTCCAAACCACCCATCCCTATAAACCTCTCCCTTTACCCTACTTCATATTTTTTATAGAATTTGACACTATATTTTATAACTAGTTTCTTACTGCCCATCTCCCTTGCTAGACTGCACGTCTGATACAAACGAAGATGTTTTGTTCACTGTTATATACCCAGAATATACAATATTGGTATATAGAAATTGCTTAGTACATATTTATTGAATTAATAGTGAATGATATCTATGGATCTATGCATCATATTTCAAGTTATACATGAGAGGGGGCAGGCAGGAGACAGAGGTACTCTCACACATTGTATCAGCCATTCAGAAGGAGAGTTAGGACTGGCACTGTTCACTGCTAGCCATGTGTACTTGCTCCCCTGGTGCCAACCCAAAACCCTTTCTCAGGACCACCCGCCAGCTTACCTAATTTATAGTAGCTGCTAGCTCTCTTCTCCCTCTGATCTTTCCCTCAATTGCTTCTTCCAACACTATCTGGTCCACAGCTGCCTACAAGCTAACCACACAATGACAAAGGTTGGGACCTTTCCACCTTGTATTGCAGCCGCTCATAGAGAATCATAGAGGATTCTTCCCCTCAGGGACCCAATCAAGCTAATATACTCCACTCAAGATCCCTATGTAAAGAGTTCTATTTATGTATGCTCCACAAGTGATAGATTA
>NW_006159671.1:1148992-1161394 GCF_000334495.1 Tupaia belangeri chinensis | reverse complement strand
TTACTCGTCATTCCCGACAACTCTTGGTTAAAATCCGCTGGCCTTCTGCAAGAACTTTTCCTCCATAGATACATTTTGCTGTAATAAAACAGAAAAATGGGTCATTCATGCTGTGCAACAGTGACCTCCGAAGTTACTTTCAACTGCGATAGATTTCACAGAAACATAGATTCTCTGATTCTCAGCAATACAAATCTCTTTATCTCAAGTAAGATTTGAGAATAGTATGGAAGATAACCATTGCAGGCCTCATCTTGATTGTGCTCGACTTACCTTCACACCAAGGACATACAATTATTTCAGTGTTACAGCTGCCAAAGGAACTAGACAATGAATTGATGTAGTACACAGATAAAACAAACAAACAAACAAACAAAACTAGTTGCCATCACCATAGAGTACATTTAGTACCCTCCAGCTATTAAATGAATGACTGGGTAAAAGGAGACACATATATGTTGCACTCCTCAAAACCTCAGCCACAGTGGAGGATGCCATTTCTCTCTCCTTGTGATCATGGGAGGTTGATGTTCTTATCCTATCTGTTCCCAAGATACTCAGAGACAAGTGACATACACAAGCCAAGACACTGAAGTGCTAGATCAATGCACTAAAGAAACTGCCTTTGGAAAGTGAGCTTAACAGGCTATTGGGGGCAAGAGAGGAGGGAGGAATGTAGAAAATTCGTAGAAAAATTTTCAAAGAGAAGCATAAATGTGGCTCCTATTACTCGATCCAGATTCCACGGGAATTTATTCCTTCACTTGACTTGCTGACTTACTTTTAATCAAGTGCTGAGTATGCCAATTTGTTATGACCCTCATATGGCATCATCAAATTCTCCAGCCAGTTCAACAGGAACAAGGACACAAGGAAGCACTCCCACTCAAGCCCTGATGAGGACCCTTCTACCATACCTCTCTGGAGAAACAGAAGTGAAGACATGCGTCCTAAGAGCTCTTTCCCACTAACTCAGTATTGGTCTTATAAAACCCCCTTATCTCTCACAGCCTCCATTTCTGTTTGTTTTGGGTTTTTTGTTTTGTTTTGTTTTGTTTTTACACTGTGCAACCCCATTCCATGCTCGCAGACCACAAGTGAGGAGGCTGAGCAATAGTTTAAAGGCTGCAGTTTACTCTGGCATTAGTACATTATGAGAGACCCATATAGAAGGGCCTGCTGTAAATTCATTACCATGCTCATTTCTGTATCTATTAAAAATGTGCTGATGGTGGCATAGGTAGCAAGACACTGCTATGTGACACTGGAACCACACTGGAGGCCTGCATTCAGAGCATGGGTCAACTTGAACACACTGGGAACCCAAGCTCATACATGAGCCTCTCTAGCTGGGAGTAAGGGAGTGGGAATCACAGCATGGCAAGACCCTGTTGAGTTGTGCTCATGCTCTCTCTCCCACCCCCAAGAAAGAAAGAAAATAAACTTAAAAGGGGAAGGTTACATTTGACAGTTTCCTAAGTTCTATAATCTGATTCTCACAGAATATTCAAGTATGTAGAAGTCATAGTAATCAACTGGCCCAAACCTTTCTTTTCAGTCCCAGGACAAGGAAAGCCCAGGGATACTGACATACTTAACATCATATTCCTGTAGTGGATGCTGTAGTGTGCTACCCAGATCTCCCTCTGTGACCAAGGGACACAAGCCTACACACGCCAGGACAGTTGACAATCAACAGTTCTTAGCTGAATACTGATCTAGGATGTTCCCTGGGCTATAGACAGTCATCTTGCCTGAGATCAAATCTTCCTGGAGCAGTCTATATCTGAGAGCAGTTCATGAAGATGGTCCAAAGTCCTGGTCCCCTTGTCCCAACGTGGGACCATTCTGAAAGGCCATTTCAGTTTCAGAGCTCCCTTTGGAGTGAATGAGGCATTTGTTGTAACTACATTATAGTTCAACTTCTTCTGCCCAACTTTTCTTCCTTCGCTATCTCACCTCTACCCTAAAATTGATCTGAGAACATTTCCTAATAAAATGCACACAAATCTCCATTTTGAAATGTTTCCCCTCAGAACCTAGCTTTCAGCTATTACCTATGCAAACACGTTCCACTCTAGTATTCTCTCAGTGAACTGCACCAGCATCCACCCCAGTACCTACACCCCAGCAGCAGGGATCCTACCAACTTCTTTCTCTTAACTCAACCTCATGTCTCATCAGTGCCCAAATCCTAGCAATGCTCCCTCCTTAAGGTTTCCAAGTCAACCTGCTTTTCTCCACCTCCCACCCTGTGCCCCCAGACATTGTCTTTATTCAGACTCTCATCATCTCTCTTCTTTAGTACTATCAGAGTCTCCTAACTCACCCATGTTCTAGTCCTACTCTTCTCCATTTCTTGCTCAGGCACAGATTTTTTCTAAGTCCAAATATGAGGTCATGCTTAAAATTATTATTATTATCCCTATTAACCTCAGGATGCAATCCAAATTCCTTAATTCAGCACAGAATGTCATTCATGTGTTTTATCTCTCAAGCTTCATAGTACACCATTTCTGTGCTTTTGCTCATCCTTCCAAACAGTCACACCTCCACATATGCTGTAGCCAGGCCTTCTCTCTCACTTTCAGGCTTTCATATATATGAATACTCAAGGCCCTCCACCTTCCACTGGCAACCTCCTAAACCATATGCCCTTCAGTTTCAGCTTAGGCCTACTCAAGAAGTTGTCCCTGGCCTCCAGCACCCTCACTATGTATTTGCCCTCACTATGCATACTTTGGACTTATAAAAGCACTTATCCCATTGAATACTGATAGCAAATTTAATTATAAATTCCTCCTGCTACCTGTAGTCTCCATGGGGTAAGAACCAGGCCCATTTATAATTTTATCTCTGGGTCCAACCCATGCTCTTTAATTACTATTAATAATAATAACTAGTTGTAAAATCAATGTGCTTCCAGTCAGTTAAAAAAAAAAAAAAAAAAAAAAAAACAGTCAAAGTTCCTGATTGCCATATAAGAGTTATTTCTTTTTCTATTCAGCTCAACATCAACTTTGATGGTATTGTGGTTGGCATAGCTGGCCTCTGATGCAATTTAAATACTAAAATTTGATATGAGGGGTTTCAAAATTAAAATGGCAACACCACCACAAAGAATGAGGAATCAATGTAATTTTCTAAATAAGCCCCTTCTTCAGTGAAAAAAAAAAAAAAATCTATCCCTACTCATCTTTTATGGCTCAATTTTCTAGATAAATCAGCTGGTCACGACTCATTGGGCATACTGATCTAGATTCTCCAATTTACTTGCACGGGGAAACCACGACTCCAAAGGCCTGGAATTCCTATCTCATAAATTCCCACACTCCCAAATGCAGCTGCTGCCAACTTGGCAAGGTGTCTCACTCCAGAGTGACAGTTCTGCTAAATACACTGCTGTCAAATCTGCCATCTGCTTCTTGGCCCAGGCTGGGAAGCAAAGAAATAAACTTTTCTTCCACCTTTGCCCCTTACCACTCCCACAATGGCTTTAACACACTTGCTACCCTGTCTGAAGACATATGCCTGATTCCTCTCGTCTTCTTTGACAGACTTATCCCAGAACACCTATCGGGAGATAAGAATGCCTCACTGTTCTCACCACACACGAGGACAAATCCATCCCTCAAATCCACCGGTGTGGTATAAAAATTAAATGTCCACTGAACTTTATGTCCTCACAAAGCAAGGTGCTTTGGGGCTGGCAAATGCATCATGTTGTCACTGCACACCTCAGCCATTTGCAGCTCGGATTCTGGTATGGAATGTGCACATGATTATGAAATTCAGTATCTAAGAAATGATCTTAGGACAACGTTCAGGATCTCCACTAGAGATCATGAGAATTTCCCCCTGCTGCTCTCACTCACCTTCCCTTCTCTGACAGTGTAGCTCTCTCCCTGCCATTGCCCTCCGTATGTCTGACATCAGTCCTCATTACCCAACCTCTTGATATACAGCCAAAAGGCATCCTTTTGCTGTCTGAGGAAATTCAAGCATAAGGTGAGTCAGGCTCTGGTGCCTCTGGCTGGGACATCCGGGACTCCATTCCAACAACTTTCGGTGTGAGCAAAAACGTAAATGGATACCTGAAGCCCTTCACATCAAACCAGGGACATGCAAATGAGAACATTTCACAGCATCTGACCATGAAATTGAAACCCAGCACCAACACGCTTCTCCATGATGTCACAAACAGACGTACCGGGGACTTAGAGAAGCAGTTACACAGATGTATCTTTCTGCACCCACAGACGTCTGGCCCCTCCAATTTAACCCTCCTTTCCCTAGCGCGTTAATGGATGTATCTGCCATCTGGGTGCACAATGAATAAACAATCAACAGGGATGGCTCGATGCCCCTGTCAGGTATGGATATGAGCTTTATCTTAGGTGTTTTCACCTTCCACACACCCCAGTCATCCCTTGGAATTTGGCAGCTTAGAATGTCAAAATCAGCACTCTGTTTTACACTTTAAAGGAGTGTGACAGATCAGAGGGACTGAACACCCAAGGATCCTTCCTCCCTCAGTGAGTTCATATAGATACCACCTCTCTGAGCAAGATACCACATCAAACTGGTTCTCTCTCAGGCATCTCCAACTCGAACATGCCCAACGGGATATATCACTCCCCAAACTACTTCTTCCACCTGCTGTATTTCTGTTAATCACACTGTGAACCTCCCACGGGCTCCCGTTCAAAACCTGGCAACGTGTTTTTTACAGACACTCTGTCCCTGATTCATTTGTCTCATACAAAACATTACTTATGGAATATCTATCAAACACCAGGTCCTTTGGCTGTCACTCACATCCATTCCTTCCTCTGCATCTCCCTGGGCAGTGCCTGTCTGCCAGCCTCATCGCCTCCACCTAAAAGATGCCCAAGTCCTATCCTCAGACCCCCTCCTCCAGATTTCTTAATGCAGTAGCCTTTTTTTCCCTTTAATTATTTCATTTTATACCTTCACTCACTGTACATCACTACAGCTTGTAAAGTGAATTACCCAACATGAATATATTTGTTGGGTAATTCATGAATATATTTCAAACCAGTCCAGTTGAAGTTAAGATGTATGTTACCAACAGACAATCCTCCCATTCTGTGTCCCTTAAATGCGTTGCCTCTCTATTTTTCTCCTTGATTCCTTTCCTCTCAGCGGCCTTTCTAGAAACTACTTCTTGATTATATCATGACCTTGTTTTAAGACTTTGCTTTTGACCCCAAAGCCAATGCTGTGTTCATTTCCATGATTTTATACATGCAACTCCTGCTGGCAGGTAGGCTCTTACCTAGCTTGCAAACCTGGCAAAGTCCTACTCATTTGTCAATATTCTGCTCAGTTGCTACCAGTGAAATGTTCCTAACACACACATACACATTTCTGATGAAGTTAAGGCATAGCTTCTCTGCATGACTCCTGTCCTTACATAGTCTTTGTGTTAAGTAATCTTTTTTTGTTTTCTTTTTGGAGAGGTTTTGGCTGTAGGGCGCATGCGCTCCCAGAAAGACAGAGAGAGACAGGGAGACAGAAAGTGAGAAATCACTCCCCAGGGAAGGATGGCCACGCCGCAATCCTTTCTCCTCCATTCTTCTCTTGGGATCTTGGGCACGCATACACACATGTCTAGCTTGAGTTTAAGTCACTGGGTCCAGGACTCGAACCACAGTCAGCTACATGGGAGTCCAGCGACATAGTCATTATGCCAACTGCTGGTCCCTTAAGTAATTTTTATTGTAGTAGGCATGATGTTTGTGTCTCTGTAGAGAACAGGGGTAGAGCATGAGCTTTGGAGCCAGACTGCCTTGACTTTGTTTTGGCTCCACCAAGGCCAAGAGATTTTGGACCAGTTACTTCTCTCTCTCTCACTCTTTTTTTTTTTCCCCAGAAGTTTTTGCTATAGAGCACGTGCACTCACAAGAAAGACAGAGAAAGAGAGACAGAAAGTGAGAAATTGCCCCCCCCCGAAGGGGGATAGCCATGCCACAATCCCTTCTCCTCCACTCTCCTCCTGAGATCTTGAACACGCACGCACACATGCCTGGCGTGAGTTTAAGCCACAGGGTCCGGAACTCGAACCACAGTCGACTACATGGGAATCCAGCAACATGGCCATTATGCCAACTGCTAGTCCTGACAAGTTACTTCTCCTAGTCTGTGCTTCACTTCCTCATCTGTGAAATGGGGATAATATCATATCATTAAACAGAGAGAGAGGGAGAGAGAGAGGGAGAGAGTACTCCCCACTGAAGTGCGGTTACGCTGCAATTGCTTTTCTTCCATTTTTCCATTCCATCAGGGTTTTGGCATGCACACACATGCATTTGGCATGGAAACCATTATTATCCTCATTTTACAGATGAAGAAGTGCAGCTGGGATGATCCCCTCACAGGGTATGGTCACGCTGCAATACCATCTCCTCCTTTTGGGATTTTGGGTGCATGTGCACACTTACATACACACACAGACAGTGTGTATTTTAAGCTGCTAGGTGTCCTCCTTTTGGGATTTTGGCTACATGAACATGCTTACACACACACACACAGCCAGTGTGTTTTTCAAGCTGCTGAGTCAGGAACTCAAATCATGTGGTTACACATGTGAAAAGACACCTTAACTATCAGGCCATAGGCTGGCCCCAGAATATTTTTGTAAAACCTAAAACTCTCAAACAAATTAAAATAAAGAAAAATGACTACCCCAACACACATGTAGTGAAGACAGTTTAATGGATCTAAAAAAAGGGTCTAAAAAATGGCAGGTTTTGGCCCAATAATTCTACTCAAGAGAATTCTTTTTTTTGTCATTTTGAGAATTCTATTTTAAAAAAATATAAAAAGCATATGAAATGTGTTATTGAAGATGTATAACGGTGGGGGTGGGAAACCTAAATATTCAACAATTGGGAATGCTTTTTAAAAACTTTGGCAACAGCCCAACAATGGGAAACTATGAAGTTCATTAAATCAAGCTTTACAGAGCTTTTAAAAACATAGCAACGTGAGCATCTGGTGGCATGGTGGTTAAGGAGGCTCTAACTCACATGGCTAACTGTGCAGTTCAAGTCCTAGTCCTGGTAGCTGGGAAACATACCAACATACCAGGAGCATGTCTGTATACATACCCAAAATCCTGAGAGGAGAATGTAAAAGCGATTGCAATGTGACTGTCCCTTTCCCTGGGGGCTGCTTTCTCATCTTCTCTCTCTCTGTCCCTCCAGTGAGCACATGTATCCTATAACAAAAATTATAAAAAATAAATAAAACACTCACATTTAAGTGATAATGGTAAGTAAAGTAAAATAATCCTCTGCATCTCCCTGGGCAGTGCCTGTCTGCCAGCCTCATCGCCTCCACCTAAAAGATGCCCAAGTCCTATCCTCAGACCCCCTCCTCCAGATTTCTTAATGCAGTAGCCTTTTTTTCCCTTTAATTATTTCATTTTATACCTTCACTCACTGTACATCACTACAGCTTGTAAAGTGAATTACCCAACATGAATATATTTGTTGGGTAATTCATGAATATATTTCAAACCAGTCCAGTTGAAGTTAAGATGTATGTTATCAACAGACAACCCTCCCATTCTGTGTCCCTTAAATGTGTTGCCTCTCTATTTTTCTCCTTGATTCCTTTCCTCTCAGCGGCCTTTCTAGAAACTACTTCTTGATTATATCATGACCTTGTTTTAAGACTTTGCTTTTGACCCCAAAGCCAATGCTGTGTTCATTTCCATGATTTTATACATGCAACTCCTGCTGGCAGGTAGGCTCTTACCTAGCTTGCAAACCTGGCAAAGTCCTACTCATTTGTCAATATTCTGCTCAGTTGCTACCAGTGAAATGTTCCTAACACACACATACACATTTCTGATGAAGTTAAGGCATAGCTTCTCTGCATGACTCCTGTCCTTACATAGTCTTTGTGTTAAGTAATCTTTTTTTGTTTTCTTTTTGGAGAGGTTTTGGCTGTAGGGCGCGTGCGTTCCCAGAAAGACAGAGAGAGACAGGGAGACAGAAAGTGAGAAATCACTCCCCAGGGAAGGATGGCCACGCCGCAATCCTTTCTCCTCCATTCTTCTCTTGGGATCTTGGGCACGCATACACACATGTCTAGCATGAGTTTAAGTCACTGGGTCCAGGACTCGAACCACAGTCAGCTACATGGGAGTCCAGCGACATAGTCATTATGCCAACTGCTGGTCCCTTAAGTAATTTTTATTGTAGTAGGCATGATGTTTGTGTCTCTGTAGAGAACAGGGGTAGAGCATGAGCTTTGGAGCCAGACTGCCTTGACTTTGTTTTGGCTCCACCAAGGCCAAGAGATTTTGGACCAGTTACTTCTCTCTCTCTCACTCTTTTTTTTTTTCCCCAGAAGTTTTTGCTATAGAGCACGTGCACTCACAAGAAAGACAGAGAAAGAGAGACAGAAAGTGAGAAATTGCCCCCCCCCGAAGGGGGATAGCCATGCCACAATCCCTTCTCCTCCACTCTCCTCCTGAGATCTTGAACACGCACGCACACATGCCTGGCGTGAGTTTAAGCCACAGGGTCCGGAACTCGAACCACAGTCGACTACATGGGAATCCAGCAACATGGCCATTATGCCAACTGCTAGTCCTGACAAGTTACTTCTCCTAGTCTGTGCTTCACTTCCTCATCTGTGAAATGGGGATAATATCATATCATTAAACAGAGAGAGAGGGAGAGAGAGAGGGAGAGAGTACTCCCCACTGAAGTGCGGTTACGCTGCAATTGCTTTTCTTCCATTTTTCCATTCCATCAGGGTTTTGGCATGCACACACATGCATTTGGCATGGAAACCATTATTATCCTCATTTTACAGATGAAGAAGTGCAGCTGGGATGATCCCCTCACAGGGTATGGTCACGCTGCAATACCATCTCCTCCTTTTGGGATTTTGGGTGCATGTGCACACTTACATACACACACAGACAGTGTGTATTTTAAGCTGCTAGGTGTCCTCCTTTTGGGATTTTGGCTACATGAACATGCTTACACACACACACACAGCCAGTGTGTTTTTCAAGCTGCTGAGTCAGGAACTCAAATCATGTGGTTACACATGTGAAAAGACACCTTAACTATCAGGCCATAGGCTGGCCCCAGAATATTTTTGTAAAACCTAAAACTCTCAAACAAATTAAAATAAAGAAAAATGACTACCCCAACACACATGTAGTGAAGACAGTTTAATGGATCTAAAAAAAGGGTCTAAAAAATGGCAGGTTTTGGCCCAATAATTCTACTCAAGAGAATTCTTTTTTTTGTCATTTTGAGAATTCTATTTTAAAAAAATATAAAAAGCATATGAAATGTGTTATTGAAGATGTATAACGGTGGGGGTGGGAAACCTAAATATTCAACAATTGGGAATGCTTTTTAAAAACTTTGGCAACAGCCCAACAATGGGAAACTATGAAGTTCATTAAATCAAGCTTTACAGAGCTTTTAAAAACATAGCAACGTGAGCATCTGGTGGCATGGTGGTTAAGGAGGCTCTAACTCACATGGCTAACTGTGCAGTTCAAGTCCTAGTCCTGGTAGCTGGGAAACATACCAACATACCAGGAGCATGTCTGTATACATACCCAAAATCCTGAGAGGAGAATGTAAAAGCGATTGCAATGTGACTGTCCCTTTCCCTGGGGGCTGCTTTCTCATCTTCTCTCTCTCTGTCCCTCCAGTGAGCACATGTATCCTATAACAAAAATTATAAAAAATAAATAAAACACTCACATTTAAGTGATAATGGTAAGTAAAGTAAAATAATACGGTCTGCACAGTATGACCTCAACTACACACAAAATACATTTTAAAAAGACAAATGAAATACACTAAAATTTCAAGAGTGATTGTTTCCAAATGGTGGTATTATGAATGATTTTCTGTATTTCTTTTCATTTGTGTTTTTGAATGTTATTCAATAAGCACAGGGCTTTCATAATTTAAAAAAAATTAAAAAGTTAAAACACAAAACAGCTGAAGAAAGAATTCATTGTCCCTATATCCGAACTAGAATTTCCAAGCGAGAGATCTACAGATCAGTCCAGGGAACTCAAAATAATGAACTAGACAATCTCATATTTTTAAACAAATCCCTAATAGTTTTTTACTTCTTTCCTCTGCTGACTGCTATACAGAATATAAAGATTGGGGGAAAACAATGATCTGCATAATAAACTAACTTTCCATAATGGGATTAGACTGTAATTCCAAATCCAGGCATTTGAATTATCTATGTTGTCAGATAGTACTTCCTAGAAAAGAAGAAAATTCCTCACTTTAGACCAACTCCAACATACCTTCCAGAGTAATGGGTGTACTGTGCCAACCAGGGGAAGAAAGAATATTCCAAAGTTCTTTGGAATATTGGAAGAGTTCAACCAATACTGGGACTGATGTCACCAGACTAGCCATCCTCACTTCTACTGTCATGTTAAGTGACATGTTGCTCTTGCAATCAATCAATCAATAAATCAATACAAAAAGGCACTGTATTTTGAAGGCCTACTGACACTGGCATGTTTCTTTCGGGAGAGAAATTATTTTGAGGGACCAGTAGATGGCATAATGGTTCCGTCACTGGACTCCCGCATAGTTGACCACAGTTCGAGTCTCCCCCTTAACTCCGCACCCTCCCCCCACTGGCAGTTTAAACGCATGCTAGGTGCATGTGCATGTATGCCCAAAATCCCAAGAAGAGAGTAGAGGAAAAGGGATTATGGCATGGCCATCCCCCATGGGGTTAATTTCTCGCTATCTCTCCAGTGAGTACATGCACCCTAAAACAAAAACCTCTCTTTAAAAAAAAAAGAAAGAAAGAAATGATCTTGAAGATTATTCAGACGGTGCTATATTTCTAACCAGAACTCTCCTTTCCTGTAGAAGAGCATACGGTTTGATGTGAAGACTACAGGCTCTTTAGTCCTCAGAACTAGTTTTATATCTGCCACTCACCAGTCTTGTGACCCTGGTAAGTAACTTCTCTACATCTAAACTGTAAAACAGAGCTAATAACGAGAACCAGCAGTTAGCGTAATGGCTATGTCGCTGGATTCCCACGTAGTCAACCACAGTTCGCGTCCCGGACCCGGTGGCTTAAAACTCACGCTGGGTGCATGTGCGTGCATGCCCAAGATCCCAAGAGGAGAATGGAGGAGACGGGACTGCGGCGTGACCATGCCCCCTGGGGGGGTGATTTCTCACTTTCTGGCTCTCTGTGTCTCTCTTTGTCTGTCTGGCGAGCGCACGCGCCCTGTAGCGAAAACCTCTCAAAAAACAAAACAAAACAAAAAAAAAAAACAGAGCTAATAACAATACCTATGTAAAGGCTTATGATCATTCAGTAAGCTAATAGATTTAAAGTGCTCAGTACAGTATACCGTATATACCGAACATTTGAAATGATATCTCTTGCTGTTTACAGCTCAATGTTTATTTCACTACTTTAGTTAAAATAGTGCCTGCCCTTTGCAATAACAATAAAAAAGAATTTGTCAATTCTTAACATTTTTAGAATTCATTATATAACATAGAGAAGCCAACATTTCAAAAAAGTTGTTTTAGTATTCTAACTGAATTTCATCCTCAAATTCCTAGTAAAGTTCCCTTATCCCTTAATTGATACTCTGGTCCAAACTTCAGAAAACCACAACACAGAATTTGACCCTAAAACTGGTTGTTCAAAATGAGGGGACCAAAGCAGATGGAGTTTTGGAGTTGTGAGTTTACAGATAAAATCCATACCTGGGATTGTTTAACCCTGAAAGAGTAACAAAGTCCCTGAGAAAGTAATTTCCACACAGAATAAGAGGAACAAAAAGGGTTGATGTGAAGATTAAAAAAAAAAAAAAAAAAATAGAAAAAAAGAAAAAAACAGCCTGTTAAGTATCTGCCACATCACAGATGATTAAAACATTGTGGCCCATTTTTATTTTTAGGTTTTTGCACAGGGCATATGTGTTCACCAGAGAGAGAGGGGAAACAGGCATGCTGTATTCCCTTCTCCTCTCCGGATTTTGGGCATGCATACACACACACACCCAGCATGATTTTCAAGCCTCCAGGTCCAGGACTCAAACTTCGGTTGGCCATGTGGGAGTCCAGTGCCCAAACCACCATGCCACCTGCCAGCCACTGTGGCTCTTATCACATTTAACACTACATTAATTGCCAGTGCTTTATTTCATCAATGCCAATTAATCAGGTTGTTGAAAAATGAGGGAAATAAGCAAATCTCTAAGCACAGAGGACCACTGTGCCATCATCAGTCAGCACTTACGTCGGCAGACTTTACAGCACTGGCCCGCGATATGCACAGGAAGGGAGTCCGGAGAACAATTGAGAGGGGGACAGGACATCCTTCGGCATT
>NW_006159671.1:1140788-1148896 GCF_000334495.1 Tupaia belangeri chinensis | reverse complement strand
CAGCAGGAAAAACACAGTGTGAGGAACTCCCATCCACTCCAGAACCGCTAAGTATTTTCTCCAACTCAGATGACCTTGTGCTCCCTCAGTTATTTTTCTGATATACATCACCAGTTTCACCCCACCTGCCCATGTGGTCTAAATAGATTAGGCAGAACACAAAAAGCCTATTTTTATAAGAACGTAAATAATACCTTTGCAGACCCAGTCAATCATTTTTGAGGCTCTAACAATCTGTTTTCTATTTTCCTGGACAAACAATAGCATTCTTTAGATATTTATCAAGTAATTTCATCTGGACAGGGCTTCCATACTAATTTTTGGAGGGGGTCTCTGGTAACTCTCTGAAACAGATTTTTAAAAATCTACAGAAGATGAAAATTCTGAAAGGAGGGCTAGCAGGGGACACCTTGCAATTAGCTGAAACAGATGATGGCTACCTTGCAAAATAGAACAAAACTACCTAGAGACTAATTAAATCCCACTTTAAAATTTATTCGACCAAAGAAAAGTGGTAAATAAAACTTACCATTAGGTTGTTTGAAAATCAAAGAAGTCCCTTCCTCTCCCTAGACTTCGACTTCCAAACTCAAAATAACTTTCTTAATAATACTAGATCAAATTAGAGTGTGTTGTCAAGAGAAAGCAGATTTTAATTTCCAACTAATTAGGTAAGAAATTACACTTTGGGGGCCAGACAGCGGCACAGTGGTAAAATAGGATACTCTGTAAGGCAGAGAATTACGCATGAAATAAAATGCAAAGCAGAGTACCACACATGAAAGTTCCCAGTTCAAGTCTAAAAACCTCCCTGAGAACATCAGGCATGCCCTTCCCCATGTTCTGAGGCCAGCTGAAGGCTGAGAGTGGATTGTAACATCAGGACCTGCTGGAAGTGCTGCTTCTTTCTTGGGGGGAATTTCTTTTTTTTTTTAAATGACACTTTTCCAGCATGGCTTCATAAACTGCTCGGATTACTAGTGAGCACTAGGAAAAAAAAAAAAAAGAGCCCCAATTCTTAAATTTTATATTATATATTAAAGAACAGATTACACTGCAATTAGAGAGCCTATCCTCTTAAACTGCTTTTATTTTATTTATTTACAAAGAGGCTTACTTTGCATGTGCAGTTCCTGCAGTGGTCACCATCCACCCAAGAGTCTTGGTCCCGATAGAGCAGTCCACTCACTTGACAGGTCTTCTCGCAATGACAGTTTTCCAATTGACTAAGTCTTGTCTCTGCATAATTTAACTGCAAACATGAATTACTGGATGTAATTTTTATCATTCAATTGCATCTACCTAACAAGTCTAACAGACACAGACAGACACACACACACACACAAAATCCAAGCAGAAAGTGAAAAAAAAAAAAAGCTCAGAATAATTCACTGATTCATTCACTGATTCTTAAAAGAATCAGTTTGCAGTCTCTTTGTGTATGTTCCTTTTGTTTTTAAATACAAGGTGGAATCACTCTAAATTGAAGACACTTTGTCTCCCATGGTCTAATGAATACCAAATAAAACATTAAACTGCATCACGGGACCCTCATGAGTGTTCATAAGCGTGTGTACTTTCAGCTCAAGCCCACACAGAAACACTGATAACGAATGTGTTCTTGAGGCCTCATTACAATGTTTGCAGGAGACCTGATCAGGAGCTCCATGCACTGACATTGTCTCCCACTATCTTCTCCCTGGTCACATGCTAACCTGAATGTCATGGTGTACATGTGAGGAAGTCACTACCTCTTCTCTAATGAAAAATTCTCAGGAACTGAGATCAAAAAAAAGAAGTTATGGGAGGGCCTACTTTCTCCCCAGATCAGGATTCTCCTGGACAGAATGCCCCAGATATTTGCTTCGGTGTTCAGATAAAGGTCAGGAGAGGTAACCAAATGCCCAGGTGAGATAAGAATTTTGTAAAATAACCTTTTTAAAATTTCTCTAGGCCACCTAATGGTTACCATTAATCACAGTCCTAGAATCTTCAATATGAACGGAATGGAAAAAAAAAAAAAAAAAAAAAAAAAAACTTGAACATTTTCATAAGAAATCCCTTCAAGTCATTATCTAGCCCCTGTTTTCACATCTCTAGTGGTAAAATATTTATTATCGTCTAAGGAAAACCACTTTTTTTTATTAGCACTGGTTGTTTAAAAATGCCTCTCTTGGTTTGAGCTGTGAAATCTTTTTCCTGTAAATTTACTTTTGTTTTGTAACCCATCCTGAGCTCTTCTAATCTTCAAACATTGGAAGTTATCCTGTCCTCATGTCTGCTTTCGACCACTGTCAGCACCACCTAGTTTCCTTAGCAGCTTCTCAGGATGCGGTTCCAAATCCTCTCTCTTGATCACTTTTTTATGTAGCCCACCCCAGGTTCCCTTCAAAAATATGGTGAAGAACAATTACTCCTAACAGGACTACTCTCCACAAATAACAACCACATGTAATTTCAACATTTGGTTCTATAATTTAATTCACCTTCTTCCTCTGAGATTTTTAGAATTTCTCAAGAAAACTTGCCATTTGTTTGCTTTTTGTGTGTGTGGCAGCAAAGAGCAGAGAAAATAACCAATAGGACCCTAGCCAAGTTTCTTTTTATTTTTAATTAATTAATTAATTTTTATTATTATTCATACACTAAATCACCATACATCATTTAGATTATGAAGAGACTTTAACCAGCATGTACTATAATTAACCCCCAAAGAAATCACTGGACTCTGCCTGAAAACTTGGCATCCTATGGCTCTTTCTAATATGCATGGTCTTCCAAAATTCCATCTTGCATTTAAAATCTCAGCTCAATCAAAGAATTTCTAGAATCTATAGTTACATTCTTTGGGAATTCTATAGGAAACAGATAGAATATACTTTCAAGAGCTTGATCAGGCCAAGTGACCAAATCATATGTAAATGGGGAGATAATAAAAGGAAATGATAACATAGGGTTTACCAGCTTTACATCCATAACCAGTAGTTCTACATAAGGTCGTTACTGGTCTGTAATTGCGGACTGGACAAGAAAGAGTTGAAACAGATTTGCATCTCTCCTAACAGTGAAACACAATGTGGAATCCATTAGAGAAGAAGTGTACCTGCCATACTTTGAAAATCTGGCCAACTCTAGTATCCATATCAGTCCAAGAAGAAAACTTTTCAGAGTCTAAATGGTCCAAAAGGCAATTCAGTATCTATCTAACTTTCTTAAAAATCTAGGAGTTTTCCTAAGGATAATACTGGCCACTTCCAGTACTGGTCCAACAAAACTGAGCTCTACTCACCTACAAAGCTGAATTCCAAGGAAAACAGCAGGTATGAATAATGAATGCTATGCTCAGAGCTGATTAGGCCTCCCTTCTGAACATTGTTCTTATTTTTAATATATTTAACCTTTTCTGACATCATTGAAAGCCCTAATCTCTGTAATAACAAGAGTATATCAAATAGACACAAAGGCAAAAGGATATTAAAGCAAAAAGATAATTTTTCAAAGATATTTAATATGTAATCTTGCCTTCCTTTTTCCTTCTGCTAAATTCTATAGCAACAATAACGGAGATAAACAACTCTGAGTCAAAAAATGAAATTACATTTTCTGTCATTGGTATTAGCATGCTCAATTTATACAAATTCATTTTCAAAAACTATTTCTACTCTAACTGCCATTTTCGCCCTGAAAGCCCGCAGTCCAAAATAGACATAGAATCAAATCTACATCTCTATTTTGTCTTACCTTTGTTCATGCATTTATCTAAGCAACCATGGGCCAGATCATTTATTCTTAAGACTACACATTCAAAGATAGACAGCAGAGGCCTTTTTCACAGTAAGAGGTCAATGAATAGATCTGAGTTCATTAGTCTTGTGGTAGATTGCTTTTTTTTTTTTCCTTTGAAATACTATTTATTAGGCATTTGCTATGTGGAAAGGAAAAAAGAAATTTTCTATTGTTAAACTTTTAAGCTTAATTGAAAAATCATTTTTGAGCACCTCAAAATAATGAAAGTCTCAAAAATTAAGTATGTTGCAAGATGAAATGCCACTCCAAGGGCTATTTGATTTGCATACATTGGTTTCTCAAAGATTTAAACAAAAGTAATTGAGAAATTCCCATTCTTCAGTATCACTTCTTTCTGAGCGCCAAGGCACAATAGGACTATAGCAAGGTGGGAACAGAGGGAACAGGATGGGATGGAGCCTGATCTGCCATAAGGTGCTTGGCCTGAGGGTAGGTAGTTTCCATCACGTCAAGACTGGGAGGAATTTCAGAATAAGCCAGAGAAATGGGACACTAATGGAGGTGTCAGAGGACCAAAAAAAAAAAAAAAAGGAATAATACTTCGGGTTGCTGCCATGCACCTCCTCTGCCTTGAAAGTGTGGTCTTTCCAAAATGTTAAGATTCCTCCGGATGACCCCTATCAACCCTGACCTCTGTAGCCTGAATATGAGGGCAAGCTGGTCTCATGATCGCTCCTGTACCAAGCAAGGGCACAGTCATTTGTCAGCATCCCTAGCGCTAAAAGGAGAAGAGGAATAGTGAGCACTAGTGGGCAGACCTCTGAGCTGATCTGGTTTCTATGTTTAATTTGATCTGAATTTGTACACTTGTCTAACTTGCACACTCAGCTTCCTCCCTGAGAAGACTCCAGGGCTTCCACTACAACCTGACTATAAGGACTTTCAGCTGCTTTCCGAGACCTGCTTCAGACCCTCTCTCTAGACTAGGGCCCTGACAGCAACTCAAGCTTCTGCCAGAATTTGTGATGTTAAGCCTCTGGGAAAGATGTTCATTTCCTTAGGAGCCATCTTCCTTCATGGTTGCTTTTTTTTTTCCCCCTAGGTCTAACAGTAGCCTGTGGATTACCCCAGAGATAACATAGGTATTCCACTTTAATATACACTAACCTTGTCTTTCCTAAACCAGACAGGATTTATTTCTAGGCCCTTGTAATTGCTGCCACCCTAGCCTGAGGCTGAAGTTCTCAAAAGCTGACCTGGGGCTCAAGTTTTCAAGCCAATCTGGGACTGAAGTAATCAAGCTGGTCTGGGACTAAAGTGATCAAGCTGGTCTGGGACTGAGGTTATTAAGATTCCTGGGAGTCCTCTCATCCAAAGACCCTCCCCAGTAATCAAGATCTAAAAAGAGAATACACTCGAAAAATGGACTTCCTCGTTCTAAGAATTATGACTGTTTATACCTAAACAAAACAGACATCATGTTTTATGATTATTGTTCCTATACTTTGAATGTCTTACCTTTTGGAGTAAAATCTTTCACTTACTTCCCCTCACCTATCCTACTCCTATAAAACTCCTTCTATAATAAATACGCATGACTCCTGGCCATCAGGGCTGCAGTCCTGAGTTTACTCTGGCTGTAGCCAGCTGAGAACATGCTAAGGGGCATTGAGGTCTTGGTCTGACTTTGTTCACCTATGTCGCCTTCCTGTGCACCCATCCCGGCTGGAGCACGGCTTCCGGCAGTAGCCACCACCTACTGAATGTCCACCGCGTGTCATGCACCAAACCTCACTTGCTTGGTCTCATGGAATTTTTACAAAATCAGGAATGATCATCACTCTTTTACATACAGAGAAATAGCAGTTGGTACAAAATCCAAAGTCTTGGTCAAGGCTATGAACACGCAAGGAAGAGATGAAAAGGAGACTAAGGGTCAAATCAGTCTGACTCCATAGGCCACAGCTTCTCTCTACATATATAAAGGTCTATATGATGATATGCCTATCTTGGTCAGCTACTAGACAACTCAAACCAAACCAAACCTCAAAGCTTAGCTCCAACCCCATTAACTAAATCTTGCCACACTGTAACTGAAGGCAGAGTCTGGCTAGACTTGGTGCCAGAGAATTCTTCTTGATCCAAGAACCATATTTAATGTCCAGTTCGTCTCACACCTGCAGATTCCATCTCCTTAATCTGCCAAAAGGGTGAATCACACTCCTGCTGCCTTCAAGATGGCAGACTAGATACCCCAATGGATTCTGCCACAGAACCAACTAAACTGCTGCATTCGCTATATGAATAGACACTACTGAAAATCATCACAGAGCTGACACAAAAGGAAGAAAGCCGAGGCCAAAACCAAGGGACAGCAGAAATCTTAGGAGGTAAGTAAGCACCAAAGCTGACCTATGTTTGTAAGGTTTCTGCAAAAGCATGGAGCTCTTGATTTCCCGTCTTGACAGCTACACAGGGTGCAGGGTGCAGAGGGGTAGAGTTAGGGAATAGGTTCTGACCAAGATGGGTGTATTAAAAGAAACTCCTATGGAAAGGTAGGTCCCTAACAGGCTATACCTCAGTTACAGAGTGAAGTAAAGAGAACAAGCCTTGTACATAGCACAGAAAGATCTTCCTGTTCCTGAGCACTGAAGAGAGTACAAAATCTTCCCTGAGAACACTAAAAGCATTCTTTCCTAAGGATTCATCTGTGTGGGGTCTAAAAATCCTTAAGCCAATACTCTAAAATAAGGTGGCCTGAATTATCATGGCAGAAGCATAAATAATTTCAACCCAGGACTCGAGGGATTCCCACGTTTCCAAGGAAAACCAGCAACTCACAGTCAAAAGGGAGAGTTAAGAGGCTGTGTTGTACCCTAACCTTCCTCCTTTTTTAAGTTGCTACAAGTTTTGGGTTCGAATATTTTACTCCCAACAGGTACCACCTGAAAACGTAAGTTCAGTTCAAGAAGTGATCAGACACATTCCTCTTTGTCTCTCTTTTTATTTGCTCATCCTTCTTCTTGTTATCTCCCTCCTGCTGCCAGTAGAATTCACCTTCTTCTCTCTGTATGTCATTTCTTCTTTATATCTCTGATCTCTCTTTCCAACCCTCTCTTCTCCAACCATAAACTTTCTCCATTGTGACTCAACATTGAGGATCTAACTACTTGTGTTCTAATTCCAGCTCCATTGAGGGAAAGTTACTTTATCTTCCTCCACTTCAATCTTCTAATCTGTAAAGTGGACTAATAAAGTAAACCTAGCTCACAGGATTGTTGCGAGGATTAAAGTGACAGTGACCAGCAAAGGTTTAAGCACTAAAACTAACACAAAATAAATGCTCAATCAATACAATTAGTATGAGTAACTTTCCAGCTTCCTCTAATTCCAGGGTTGAAAAACCCAGGCCCATGGACCCAACCTGGCATACCAATAATTAGCACATGGCCGGTAAGCTAAAAATGGTCTTTATAGTTTTCAATAGTTGTATTTTACGTGATTATATTATTATATTTAAATGAAATAAATATATACATAAAATTCTCAATCTGTCTCTTGGCCTGCAAAACCTCGAATTTGCTAGCTGGTCCTTTACAGAAAAAGTTTGCCAGCTCCTATTCTAGATTATCATAGATTCCAAACCATGCAGTTAAAAAAAAATCAAAGTACTCATTTTCAAATTATAATTCCATACATGGTTGGGAGAAACAGATTCATAAATCTGAAAGAGTGCCGGGGGGTGGGGGGGGGAGGTTTAAAAAGGTGGATTAAACTATTTTCTGCTTGCAGTTGCCCCCAATTAAATATCTTCTGCTTCACAAATGCTCATTTTACATAATAATGTTATAAGGATAGAGCTCAATGTGGCTCCTGAATAATGTGTAGTTCAAAAGAGAAAAAGACCTTCCCTGCAAGGGGGAAAATTGGGAAAGCAAAGGGCACCCTTCAAGCTGAAGCATGGAGAACTGCAATCACTTGAGACCGAGTGGCATGTTTCTTGTTCCAAAAATTCAGTAGCATGCTAAAATATAATTAACAGTATTGAGATCAAGCTGCTCCAGACAATATGGAATAAAAGCCTCTATACACCACAAGCTGGGAAGGCAAATGCCTGTGTCTCACATTTCCACTGTACTCTGAAGTGAAAAGCTAGTGCTTCAGGTCTCCAGCTTCAGTCTCGATCTTTCTCTTACAGAATATCCCATTTCTCCTTCCCAGACAAAAGGGGACAAGTCTTGGCCAAAAACCTCATTTGAAAAAGAAACACTGTCAGGGGCAGCACAATCTATGGGTCCAAAATGCAGCCCTACCTCGCAAACACGTACCTACACACCAATTCTTTTCCGCATGCCACGGCT
>NW_006159671.1:1139301-1140626 GCF_000334495.1 Tupaia belangeri chinensis | reverse complement strand
CAGGAAGCAGTCGTAGCCACAGGTAGAATCAGATTAATGTATCGTTTTCACTGTTATTAAAATTTTTCTTTCGCTAACTATAATGTCTCTTAGGCCCAACCTAATTCTTTCTTCGCCCTAGGCCAGAACTCAGGCCCAAGACTGGTTGGTATCACAACATAGCACGAGCCACATTCTTTTAAATTTTGTCAGGACCTTTTTCTAGAAAGCTCTGGGCTTTTCCTTGTGAGTCTGCACTTTATAAATATATATTAAAGCTCCTAATCGTTTATATTTCTTGCTCTGCTACTGTATATGAACATATCTGAGATAGAAATCACGTCTTGTTCATCATCACCTCTTTATACTCAATGCAGTGTCTGGCAAATAGCAGGTTCTCAAAAGATGCTGACAAAGTGGACGATGGAGAGTGGAAACAATGCAGAATTTTATAAAACTGAGTATTGAAAGGCAGACTTTGTCTCTTCACCGTACAGATAAGAAGATTGAGGTCCAGGGAGATAAAGATAGGATCTGCGCTAAAAGGCCTCATACATTAGGAACGTGATCTAAGGCCTTCCTGTGACAGTGATCTCTGCCTAACAATAGCTATTTTACCTTTCCCAATTATTGGCAATTACTCTCACATCCAAAATACATTAGCTTATAAGCAACAACGGCTCTGACCATCTTTCATCTCACAGGGTTACCAGCTGAAGAGACAATGGGCAAATCCCTTTTTCACTCCCAGGGAATCTACAGTGATACACCCGGTCTCTTACTTCCAAACGTTTTTCAAGTAAACATTTCAGTACAGCCTAATGGTATCAGAGATTGTGAATGGTTATGTTTACTGTAGGTAGTCCTATTTCAAGTAAAAATAAACCATTTTTGTAGTAACATATTGCAGATGCCAAGGCTAAAAATGTTTCCATTACAGCATATCACTCTAAATTCCAGATAGGACAGAAAAAGAAATGAAACATCACAAGTGAAATTTAGATACCTACTTTTGCAGTCATCTTGGCCAAAAGCTCTTGTAAATCCATTATTCCTTGTACCAGGCTTAAAAAATCACTGCAGGTTGGACAAGCTCAATAAAGAAAATATAAAATACATATTGATATTGTGCTAATATAAGAAAGAAAAAAAAATTTTTCTTTAGTCTTTTTGCCATAGGCTGAGTGCTCTAGCTAGAGAGAGGGAAAGCTAGAAATCACCCCCCCAGGGCAATGGCCATGCTACAATTCCTTCTCCTCCAGCCTCCTCTTGGGATTTTGGGCATGCACACACACACGCCTGGCATGATCTTCAAGTCGCCAGGTCCAGGACTTGAACCATGGTCA
>NW_006159671.1:1098458-1139270 GCF_000334495.1 Tupaia belangeri chinensis | reverse complement strand
TGTAGGGATCTAACACCCTAACCTTCATGCCACCTGCTAATCCCAAGAAAGAAAATTTTAAAACAGTATTTGTTTGACTAAGCAGATGAGTTTTTGCTCTTTTGGGTAAGTATCAATTTGAAATTTGCGTGGCATCACAGGATTTCTCATCTCAATCTTTTTCTTGTTTCAATAAATATAAAGAAAGAAACAGGATAAATGGTTTATTAACTGAAAAGAAAGACAACATGACATTTCTAAATGAAAATTACACCCTCATTTTTATTAAGAAAAGCTGAAAAAATATGAAGCATCATAGAAAAAGAAAAGCTAAACTCATGGCCAAGTCAAGAAGTTTAAATAGATTTGTAAAATGTATGCGATTATATTAAATATGTTTCTCCATATCAACCTGTTACAGAATTGTTAATGTAACTCTTTTCTCACCTTCACATTTTAACTTTATTTTACACAACTTTTTTAAAAGTTCATGTGTAGAAGTATTAGGTCATCAGAAAAGTCATCAAGTATTTTTCTGTTTTTCTATGCAAAAATGACTCAACATATAATTTAGATACTAAATTTTCTTTCATATAATCCTAAGAAGTCAGGACTATAAAGTTTGTGAGTATCCTTCCAGATCCATTTTTCTGATCGTCCCAATCAGTTCATATTTAAACTTCTCATATGATATTAGTTGCTACTTACTGCGATTTAGGTTCGGACACTGTGTTATGTATCCATTCGGCATAAAGATGATCTTCCCATCTTGGATGATTCCCTTGATAATACAAGAGACAGATGATAATCAAGGTGACAGTCACAATTCAAATGGCATCTGAGCAGTTATGTACTCTCTGCAAGTCAGATTATTTTTTAATAAGACTGAATCATTCAAAAATTTAGTTGGCCTTAATCCATACTGAACTCCTCCAAATCATCATGATTTATAAATCGTAAAGCATATATTCATCTTGAGAAAGCTACAATTAGTTGGCATTTGTTGATGCCAATTACATCTTAACACTGAGATGTGCTAAGACTCCCTCAGTAGCAATGTTCTTAAACTATCAAACTAAAAGTGCACTGACACGCTAAAAATCCTTTCAATGCCCTAATCAACCTGGAATACGAAATACTGCGATTTACAGATTTAAAAAAAAAATAAAAAGGCAGAAAGTGATAATAGAAACATATTAGACGAAAATGTTTCTATGGATTCATTTAGTCAAAGAAATGAATTTAGACATGGGAAAATTTCTTAACGGTCTTTACTCCTCAATTAATGAGCAAGAAACATGAGTCTTTCTAGTAGTCCAAAAACTTGCTTACATCAGAGTAAAAGGTCTATAGTTCATCCTGGGAAAATAGCCTGAATTTAAGAAAGTCATCAAGACTACCAGCCCTCAATGAAAACCTTGACTCGGGTTTTGGAATTTTCAAGTTGAATTTCAAGATTCCGGTTTCACATTTGCTTGTGTGTGAGTGTGTGTTTTCATTTTGAGTTTGTTTTTGTTTTTTTCTGATTTGATGGAAGAGATATTACAGAACAGATGGAAGATGTGGAAGCTGGTTCAGAATATTGAGCTTAATCCATAAATAAAATATAGGCTTAAGATAGTGCTGCAAGTCTTCCACAGGGAGTAACATTTAACATTTATGTGCTCGTCTTCTAAACAGAAGGTAATCAACAAATGCTGTTTTCTGCTTATTATTTCAAGCTAAAATATTAATTGGAAATATTAATAGGAATAACAAGATCATAGCACTTCTTCCACAGAATTATATTCATTTATTAACTCTTCCTCTTCAAGGATGAGCGGTATCTGTGATCATGAGAGAAGACAGCCTCACCGTGGGAAGTAAGTTCCTGCCACTGCTCCTCAATATTAATTCATAAGCTCTTGCAGGGGAATACCAGGGAGTAATTAATGAAGCTCCATCTAAGTGATTTAGCTTCTCTCTGGGTTGGAGCTGCTCATTTGTTCAAAGCAAATTAACTCCTTCAAGCGTCTACAACACCTTTCAGACAGATGTGGCAACTTTGGAAAAGAAAAGGATTAGAAGTTAGGGGGACCTGGGTTCAAGTTCTGAATCCATCCGTAGCTTGCTAAGTAAATTTAGGCAATAACACCGACACCTTCACAGAGCCTCAGTTGTTTCATCCAGAAAAGCAGCTCAGGATATATAATATAGCTAAAGATGCTCCCAGCATTCAGGTTCTGAGTCAATTAAACAGATATCTGAACTACAACTGTCCCGTGTTTTATTTCTGTGCTTTCATTATCTTTCAAGTTTAAAAAAAATTAATCTGGACAGAAAAAAAATATAGATTTCGATCTAAGAACACCATAGAAAACTGAGCATCATTTTAGAAAATGTCTGATGAGGATGAATATGGATGAATTTAGAGTAACCAACTATTCAGCTTTGCCAAGGATCTAGGCATTTCCCAAGACATGGGGAATTTCATGTTAAAACTGAGAGATTCCCAGGCAAACTGCGTAGTTGATCAGTCTAGGTGAGGCAAAAGTGTGAAGGTCCACAAACCAGTAAGGGATAAGGTCCAGCTATTTTCTATTCATCAGAAGCCCCTAAATTACTCTTATTTTATCACCTATGGAAAGGGCACTCAGAAACCTGAAGCACATTAGTCGGGATATTAATTTTCCAAACTATCCTCTCACAACACAGTATAGCACACAGCAGTTTTCCCTTTCCTTTTTTTTTTTAAGTGACTAGCAATTTTAGTTACGTTATAAATTACAAACTCCCTCCCCATGCTTTTCCACTCTCTGTACCCCTCCTCACTGCTCTCTTTCCACTTTTAATCTCTGTGTGCTCCACAGATCATTAGGTGAAGGTCAATGATGTTGACTTGAACAAAAACAGAAATAAGAGCTGACAGCTTCCCAGTGCTCATTAACGCAAAACCCAAAGCACTCAAAATTTTTTCTAAGGAAAGGTCATGGGGTGAGCCCACATCCTGGCATGAAAACTTGTCCTTGACAAACGAATCAAGATGGGAATATTAATAGAGTTAAATGGATATAATTCACTGTCGGACATAAAACAAAGGTGGCAATACACTACAAATGCCATCTACGACCCAAAAAATCTAAGGGTATGTGTGACAGCACGCTTCTGTACAGATCCCAGTACCTTTCCAAAACAAGAACCGGAAAATTCTGCACCGAATTGCTATATGAACAACTTAGTGACTGGACTTTCGTCGATAAGAACAGCATTTGCTAAGCACGTAGTTTTCTACAAAACTGGAAAGAGGAGTTTTTAAAGTATAAAACTACAAAATAGCTCAGTCAGCCTTATTCTTCCCCCTCAAAAAATAAAATCATCTATGAGGATTTCCATTAATGAAAATGTATCTTCAAGCATTGCAACTTCTCCCAAAGGAGATGAGATAAGGGATTTAAAAAAAATAGGATTTCTATTATTTCTCCCCATTTAATTTTAAACAAATGCACACTTACGTAAAAAAACAAAACCCTTGCTGGGCTCATGTTGTCTGATTTCATTTGATCTCATTTCTCAGACCTATGCCTCATTTCTTATCATGAGTCGTTTTCGAGCTTGGAATTCCTTAAGAATCATCTTAACATATTTAACATTCAGATTCCTAGATCCACTCCCAAAGACTCTATTTCAGTAGGGGTCAGGTGGACCCAGGGAACTTCATTTTAAAAGCTGTCCTAGAGGCTTCTAATGAAAGGCAAAAGAATTCCATTTTTGGAAAACACTGCTCCACTGTCTTTCATTTGCTTCTTTTGGAGCAAGTGAGTTTATCTGCCAAAAATTTACGGTGCTTAAACAGCATCCAACTCCTATATATGATCACAGTAAAATCACACTGATTTGGAACTGAATGGAAGCCAACAGAATTATAGGATCCTAAACACCGGGAGGGCAAGAACCATATATTTTCATCTCTGGCTCTTCTGCAGTTTCTATTGTAGATTTCACATAGTAGGCACAATAAATATTTTTAAAGCATCCAATTCCTGAAAACTGTGAATTATACAATATTTTACTCCATCGTTTTGAGCACAATAAAAGGTCTGTGAATATCATGTAGGTCATAGTTTGAACACAAGAGGTGATACCAGGCCCCTGAGAAGTAAAAATACATATATATGATTTTCTTTGTTTAGTCTTATACATAATATTTTACCAGATTAAAAAGAGAAAGGAAGAAATATTTCCTAGAACCCTTGGAAATTTTCTTTTCACTTACTGGTGAGTTCAAGCCTTTTCTCTCCTGACTAGTCGATACTACCTGCACATTATGATAATGGTCCTATAATGACCACTTGTGATTCCAACATTGTTCAACTTTTGCAACACACAGTCAAAAGTAACATAAAGATTGAAGAGATCCAGGTGTCCTAAGAGTTCTTTGTATTGAATTCTGTGCCCAGAACAGACATGAAGATAACATCATGTTCTGGACTCTCCTAGAGACTGCCCAGCACTAAGAAAACAGTACCATTCATCAAAAATGAGAAAGTAACTGTCCTGGAAAGGCCCTGGATTCCTACGACAAGACTGTCACATTGTCGCATTCCTGACTTGCATTTAAAAGTCCTGCTTGCCCCTCAATCATAGAAAGAGGGCTTGACACCAGCAGGTGGAGTAGTGGTTAAGGCACTGGACTCCCGCATGGCCAGCTGTGGTTTGAGTTCCAGACCTGGCAGCTTAAAAATCACCCTCCTGTGTGTGCATGAGTGCCCAAAATCCCAAGAGGAGGAAGGCAAAAGAATTGTGGCATGGCCATACCCCCTAGGGATGATTTCTCACTTTCTCTCCTTCCCAATCCCCCTCCCCTGCCTCCTCCTTCCTCTCCCTCCCTCCCTCTTTTCTCTCTCTCTCTCTCTCTCTCTCTCTCTCTCTCTCTCTCTCTCAGCAAAACATAAAAAAAATCATTTAAAAGTCGTAGACTCTACCACTCACCCTATTGATTACCCCTGTGATAAAGCCTGCCTGTATGCAAACTCTTGTTTCAGAAATTGGCTTACGTAAAAAATCAGTCAGGCCCAGTCCATATGTTAGAATTTTGGAACAGATTGAGAGAGGACAGTCATGTACTATAAAAGCTTCTGAAGTGATTTTGATACCTGAAAGAGACCTGTTGATCAAGACTCAAATCATGTGGGCATTTGACACATGAGAAATTTACGTCTCTGATTCTTTAAGTAGCTTTCTTAAGGACACTTTTACCCTCTAACATACATGATAGGTCCACTAACTCAAAGCCATTATTGGACAATTATTAGGTCATCAGGACATATTTCTCAATGCAAATAATCATCATAAATTTTTAATGACCCAATACAATATGCAGCAGGTAAAAAAAAAACAAAAAAACAAAAAAAAAAAACTATCATTTGGGAAAGCCCCAGAGTTATAAGAGCTCCCAAGACACAGCTAAAAGAAGGTCCTGGCGTCAAAATGAGGTTCTACCTCAAACTGCCTTAATAGATAGGAACTAATCAAACATGTATAATAATTTTCATTAAATACTAACAGTTTGCTAAAGGAGTTTTTCAGTGCTGGAAAACAGAAGTCTTTTTAAATAGCTACTATCCCCCCTCTACAATCTTATTTACACTATTAAGTTGCTAAACAATCCATTTTCTCATTGTTAATGCAATACTAAACCTCAGCCAATTTAAGGATCTAAATAAATCCCTAAGGTGCAGAGTCCAAATTAATAAGCATTTACTATTAATACTGATGGAAAGGAGAAAAACAGACATTTTCCCCTTTTGTTTAATCCACCTGTTGCCATCTTCTACCTGCAGCAATCAGTTATGTATTCAAAAGTAAATTTGCACCAGTAGGTTGTGCATTATGGGTTTTTAATGTGTGGGAAACTAATGCCCATCATTTCCATTGTTCCTAAAACGTTTCTCATTTTGCAGTCAGAGATATAGGAAATGCAATAGAAAAAAATTAGAAAATTAAGCCATCAGGACACTCTTATGTATGGAATAACTAAGATTAGGCAAGCCCTCCACAACACTTAGAGCTTTCTGATACAAATGAAAGCAGCTTTACCGCCAAACAAATGCTAATTCTTTTTTAACGCTCTTATTTCCCTGCAGATCTCTGTTTACATTGAAGAAAATGGTTCTATTTTTTTGTATGCTAAAACACTGAAACAAATTGCTTTGAAAGGGAAAGGAAAAGGAGGAGGGAGTATTTCCTGCTGGGCATGTAAATATATGGATGAAGATGTGTTCTGTTTTGAAACTGGCAAGGACCCAAGTTTTGGCAACAGGCTTACAAAAAGTAAGACTTGGAAAACTCACAAGGAGGATTTTCAAAATGCAACCAGTCATGTATTTCTGCCCTAAAGACAGTTAATAAAATATTCCAGCTTGCATAAAAGCCAAGAAAGACACTTGTCGACTTTCATTATGATCAATAAAAACTGTCAGCTCATTAGCATATCATTAGCTGTCCTGCTGTTTCCAAAGTCTTAATGCACAGAAATATTAATCTACAAATGTATAAGCTTCCCCAGTTTTGTGACTTTGACTTTCTGTATGAAAGGAAAAATAAGAAGTAAAGATAGGAGAAATCCAATATAGCTGCTTCTTCTATGTGCCTATAAACATATGTTTACCATCTGTGGAATTATGGGAAGCAGCTGAGGTAAAAAACAACAGCTGTGACATTAAAAAAAAAAGTTATAATCAATTTCACTTCCCTATGACAGCTCAGCTGTTAAAGGAGACGGTGCTATCCAGGTAAGGGAAAGGTTTCAGAACAAAATTTACCAAAGACAGTTAAGAGTGAGCAAGCTCTGGCCTTTGTGAAAGGCTTCGAGATGGGAATTCTCCCCAAAGAACCTAGACTATTTAACAACAGACTATCTCAATTCCTGTAGCTCACTGCAGTTCACCTAGGCTTGTTCTTAATTTTTTTGCTTTCTCAAAGGGTAACAGTACAATCAGCTTAGGACGCATCAGAGAGCAAGAGAATGAGTGGTCAGCCATCTTGACAATGAAAATCTAGGACAATCAGAAGATTCAAATAGGCCCATTACCATCGGTCAGCTATTTTCTCAAATAGATTCTGTTTAGAAGCGAAGACCTCTCTAGCTTGCGCTCTATGTCTCAGGCAGGAATGACCCAATGTTAGAGGTTTATATGCCAGGAAGCCAACAAGTAACTCCATCTCTGCTCTTGAATCAGCAGCATTTATTGCATTATCCATAAGGAACCACCCAGGCCAGACATTAGGTTTGACAAGTGAGGAGCTCTTGCTTTTACTTTGCCCATGAAGTAATATATTAATATTTAAATAGAGAATAGAATATTGTTTTAACCTGAAAACACATCATAAACACATTTAGTTTGGGAGAAATAAAGAAGGTGTAGTGCCTGGACCCAGGAGACAGTTTCTACATTAAAAACCTAACAGTAGGGGACCAACAGTTAGCGTAATGGCTATGTCGCTGGACTCCAACGTAGTCGACCGCGGTTCGCGTCCTGGACCCGGTGGCTTAAAACTCACGCCGGGTGCATGTGTGCATGTCCAAAATCCAGAGAGGAGAACGGAGGAGAAGGGATTGCAGCGTGGTCATTCCCCCGGGAGGTGATTTCTTGTTTTCTGTTTCTCTGTCTCTCTCTGTCTGTCTGGCGAGTGCACGCGCCCTATAGCAAAAAACCTCCCCCCCCCAAAAAAAAAAAAAAAAAAACCCTAACAGTAGGCTGACTCTCACCTGAGAAGTGGCTGCCTATTTTTGGGGGATATTTCCACAGCACTGAATTGACCAAGAAGAAATTTCTGTAATAAGCCACTGACATAACTCACCTACCCCAGGCAACTTTCTTCATGTCAGAAGCACCATAGGTATCCAAGACTCTAAGGAGGATATGACTTTTTTTTTTAAGAGAGATTTTTCTCTATAGGGTGTGTGTGTGCACACTAGAGAGAGATAGAGACAGAGAAAAAGAAAGCAAGAAGTCACCCCCTAGGGGGGATGGCCCTTCTCCTCCATTCTTTCAGGATCTTAGGCACACATGCACATGTGCCCAGCATGAGCTTTAAGCCACTGGATCCAGGACTCGAACAGCGGTCAACCACGTGGGAGTCCAGTGATGTAACCATTATGTCATCTGCTGGGAGGACATGACTTTTAACACTTCCCCAAAGAAAGCACCCTTCCTCCAAGCCATTCAGTGGGACCACTCTACTATGGAGTAAGAAGAACCACATTGCACCCTATGGAACACCACATTGCACTCTAAGGAACTGGGCTGTGCAGGCCTGTCATTCCCTCTTTGCTTCTCACTGGGATTACCTGTTCCTCTAAGCTGGAGATCCAGAAAAGACAAGTCCTGTCTCCATAAAATGTAGCATACTTAAGTGAGAAAATTCTACAGTCAATATAGTCGTATCCATGATACGCCTTTAATAAATATTCATTGAGTGAGCAAAGACTTTCGATCAAAAGGTCTAAACTTAAACCCTTCTTCCATCCCTCACGGGCTATGTGAGGCCAGCAAGTTTGTCCATTTCCTTGAGTTCCATCGCCTGACTCACAGGATGTAGATGATAATAGCTACCTCATTATGATTCTCCAAAAGTGAGTTGGAATTACCTGAGGTAACATACATAGGCCCAGTCAAGATATGGAACATAAGAGCCACTCAGGAATCGTTAGTTCTCTCTTCCACATCCCCACAACCCGCCTCTGCAACAAAATGATTGTCCAAGTCTCTGAACACCCTTTGTGTTTTCTGTGTCGGGTACTTGGGCTTTTAAGATTCCTTATACTTATAGAGAATCATACACTCATTGAGCTGGAACAGATCACAGGAGTGAACTTTCTTTGTCTTAATCATATCCTTGTAGGGGAAAACAGCAGTCCTTAAAAGTCAGGAAAAGTGCCTTCATATCTACAGCATAGGCTTAAGCTTATAGGGTGTATTACATACAAAAGAGAGGGAGAGATAGGGATGTATGTTGCAAACCTACTATGTGCCAGGTGCTTAGAATACATATTCTTACGTAATCTGCATTTCCTTCATGAGTGACATATTTGGCACTTCACGAATAAGACGTTCATAACTTGTGAACTCGTTCATTTTAAGAGTATATTTATTACGTACCTAGTACTATTCTAAGTACTTGGCTAAATAGGGGATGTTCTGACCCTGGTAAGTCTTATGATTTATAAAGAAAGGCCAATAATAAACAAGCAAACACCCACATAAACTATACTCAGGACCAGCTACATACTTTTCAGAGTTCCTTGTTCAAAACTTACTGAAAACTTACACAGCAACAGTAGGTCATGAAAATAAGCATGGGTTTTTCGAAGCACAATGCCCTATGAAACTGCACAGTTCAGTCACCACAGTTCAAAGCCAGCTTGTACCTTCAACTACAGTTAATGTGATGAAAAAAAAAAAGAGCTGTTTTAGTGTAAAGTATGTGGTAGAATGATTACAAACTAATTCCCCTCCTGGTGTCCATACACCTTGAACTACAATTCTTACATCAAGAGGAAGGATATTTTCCAAGCCTCTTTAATCTGAAGCTGGTTTTGTAACATACTTTGTCCAAAAACCATAGTAGAAATGATGGTATGCCAGCCCTAAACCCAGGCCTCCAGAGCCTCATGGGCATCTACTCCCTCTCTCGAAATCTTAGACACCATGAGCACACGCCCAGACTAGTCCACCAATCAAAAGGTAATATTAACTATATCTTATGTATTGTGGGATCTTTCTAAAGAACAAGGCAAAACCTTAATCTAGATCATCAGTACATTTATCCCCTATGTCAGTATGCCAAATGCGAGCCATCACACCTACTAAAATCGCCACGGTTTGGCTGTCCCCCAAAATCCATGTGTTGAGATTTGGTTGTGATGAGATTAAGAAGGTCAATACTTCACCTGACTAGTTTTGAAAGGTGGGGCCTTTGGGAGATTAGAATTAGGTCCTTAAGATGGGACCCCAGGATAGACTCCTGGTAGATTTATAGAGAGGGAGAATGAGACCAGAAGAGAGAAATACTGACACAAATGTATGGTGTAACATAGTCAGAAGACCCTGGACCTTAGACTTCAAACCATGAGCTGAGTCAACCTTTATTTATAAGTTATCAAGACTCAAGTATTCTCTGTTATTAGCGATGGAACAGACCAGAACAAAATCAAAGAGAAAGTTTTTAAAAAATATGTAAATCTAATCCCTACAGTTGAGATTCTCAATGAGCAAGTCAAGGTATGCACATCAATGTCCATTTTAAAGTCTTCGCAGGTGATTTTCACACCTTTCCAGAATTGAGAACAAGTCATTACCCTTCATTAGAGACCCAAGGTCCCCAGAAAAAGTAGGGCTTCACCCCAGGAAATAACTAGCCACAGAGTGAGAAACAGTGTTGCATTCAATGTGAGTCATTTTCGAAACTGGAGAAATTTCTACTGTTCTTAAAAATATGAAAGAACTACATATACATGTGTATATATGTACATATATACTCACTTCTATGTTTGGGTTATCACCCTGAAACTTTGTCCTTTTTTAAAATTTTGAATATTTATGATATATAAAAAGGTTAAAAATAAAATACAACAAACACCTGTGAATGCACTACTAGTTTAAGAAATCAATTATCAACATAGGTAAAGCCTTCTGAGTACACGTCTAATAAAACTCCCACTTCTCAGCAGTAAACTATTCTGAATTTAGTGTTTATCCTCTCCATGCGTTCATATTTTTACATACGTGAACTTATCAATAAGCAATATGTCAGATTACTTAGCTCTTTAAAATAGACAAAATATTTAATATCTTAGTTTTCTCCAGTTACTTCCTTCTCTGTGATTCATCAATTTTTATTCAATTTCACGGACTTGAGGGTTTCTTTACATGATTCCATTACAATTTGTTTGAACATTCTCCCATTGATGGACAATTAAGTTACTGGCCAAGTTTTCGAAAATACAAAAAAAAAAAAAAAAGTTTAAAATCTCTAGTGATGATGCCTGTGCATATATCCCTGGGGTAGACTATGACAACGAGTTTTTCAACATTTATACTGAGGAGTTAAGTTCCTGTGTCCCTAGATGTGGACTTTATAAAAAACATCTAAATGCAGTCCTTACTGGTTCTGCCAATTCAGGTTTCTACAGAATGGGTAAGTGTGCATTGCTTACCTGCCTCCCAACACTTCACATTGTCAGGAGTTTTTTTTGTTTTTGTTGTTGTTTTTTTCACTTTTGCCAGGACAATGGGTAGCTAATAGTATCTCATTAATTTCATATGTATTTCCAACTGGTAAACATGAATTTTTTTTTAATAATTAAGATTTATGCCATAGGGCACATGTACTCAGTGGAGACAGAGACAGTGAGAGGGAAAGTGAGGTATCACCCCCAGGGGGAATGGCCGTGCTGCATTCCCTTCTCCTCCATTCTACACCTGGGATTTTTTTACATGTATGCATATGTGCCCAGCATGAGTTTCAAACCACCAGGTCTGGGACTCAACCTGTGGTAAGCCATGTGGAAGTTCAGCACCTTAACCACTAAGCCACCTGAAGTTTCTTTTAATATGTTCATTGGTTTATACCTTGTTTTAACTTTCCAGAGTGCATGTACACTCACCAAAGACAGAAAAAGGGAAAAGGAAAAAACAACACTCACTGGAGCATGGTCATACTGCAAACCCTTCTCCATTTCTCCATCCTGTTGGTATTTGAAGCATGCATGTTCATGCATCTGACATGTTTCTCAAGCTGCCGAGTCTGAGACTTGAACTACAGTCAGCTATGTAGGTTCTGGCTCCCTGAAACACCAGGTCACAGAGCAAGCCTGGTTATTTAGATTTCTACTTAAGAGAATTGTTCTGGGACCAGTAGATAGCATAGTGGTTACATCACTGGATTCCCACATAGTTGACCATGGTTCAAGTCTAAACTCAGTGGCTTAACACTCACACCAGAAACATGTGCATGTGTGTCCCAAGATCTAGAGAGAATGGAGGAGAAGAGATTGCAGCATGGTCATCCCCCTAGGGGGTGATTTCTTGCTTTCTGTCTGTCTGGCAAACACATGCTCCCTATAACAAAACTATTTCAAAATAAAAAGAATTGGTCTACTGCTCTTTTGTATCTTTTATCTGACTTCCTGTTAAATTACAAAGACCTTTCTTATTGATTTATAGCATTTCTTTAACAGATACTGCTCTTTGATAATGTAACTTGTTCCCCAAGTCTTCTTTGATAAATAGATTTTTACAATTTTATATAGTAAATTTATCAATAATTTTTGAATGACTTAGCATCTTTTTTTTTCTTTGTTTTGGCTTAAGATCCTCTGTAGGTCCACCTGCAGTAGCTCAGGCAGTATAGGAGCTGCTGTGCGGTGCCGGAGACCATGTCAGAAGCCTCAGGTAAGCGTATGAGGTCTACTTCATCTACCTCTATGCATGCCCATGGGGATACCAGGATCCAGGCTGGTGTAGGGGTACAGGGAGGGTCATGATACAAAGATCCGGCTGAAGGTGCCTCTCTCTATCCCTGTTTCTACTTCTCATGTTAAGGAAATGAATGAATAAAGTTTAAAAAGAAAAAACAAAACTTCCCTAACCTTGAGATCATGAAGATATACTCCTGTGTTGTCTTCTAAATCATTCAACATTTTGCTTTCATATTTAGGTATGTCATTATACTTTATTTTTGTGTATGGTATTTGGATATACAAGGGGATATTCACAAAGTTCATGAAAACTGCATACTATGCAAAAACTGTGTATGGATTTCAGTTATTTGCACCAAAATAAACTCATGCTATAATTCCATTTGCCATGAACTTTTTGAAGTGTATACACATATATGTGCACAACAGTAGACCCACATGTAAGCATATGTTATACTCAGGTTAAACATATAGGTAAAATATATGTGTGTGTAGATATATATCTCTTTTCTACATGTTAACCTCTTATTTTCTTCTCTTAAATTCTGCATTACTACTCAGGTAATTACTTCACAATATTTTCCGTTTCACTATGCTCTCCTTGCTTGTATTTAACCTACTGTTCATCATGAATTATTTTTAACTTCAATTATAGTTTTCATTTCTTGAAGTACTCTTTGGTTCAAATATCTCTGATCATATATAACATCTCTATTCATCATATATCCTTCATTATTTTCAGAGCTTAAACTTTTTTTTAGAGAGAGAGATTTTTGCTGTAGGGTGTATGTGCTTGCCAGGCAGAAGGCAAAAAATCACACACATACACACACACCCCAGGAGAGATGGCCATGCTGTAATCCCTTCTCCTCCATTCTCCTTTCAGGATCTCAGGCCTGTACACACACACATACCCAGTGTGAGTTTTAAGCCACTGGCTGCAGGACTCAAACTGTGGTAGAACACATGGGAGTCCAGCAATGTAACTATTACACCTTCTGATAGTCTCAGTTTTTTAAACATTTTAAACAGGGATTTAAAAAAAAAATTATTAGGGAAACAGAAGATGGCATAATGGTTGCGTCACTAGTCTCCCACATAGTTGACCATGGTTTGAGTCCCAGACCTGGTGGCTTAAAACTTACACCAGGTTGGGGCTGGAAGGTGGCATGATGGTAAAGAGTGCTAGAATCCCACATGGCTGACTGTGGTTTGAGTCCCAGACCTGGTGGCTTGCTCGCTCTCTCTCTCTCTCTCTCTCTCTCTCTCTGTGTCACTCTGTCTCTGGTCAAATTAAAATAAAGGAATAAAGTTAAGTAAAATAATTCTTAAACAAACAAAAAAAAAAATGCACACTGAGTATGTGTGTATGCGTGCCTAAAATTCCAAGAAGAGACTAGAGAAGAAGGGATTGTGATGTAGCGATCCCCCGGGGAGGTGATTTCTTGCTTTCTGTCTCTCTGTCTCTCCAGTGAGTACACACACCCTATAGCAAAAAATCTTGCTCAAGGGATGAGCAGTTTGCATTATGGCTATGTCGCTTCTTCTCCCATGTAGTCAACCATGGTTCGAGTCTCGGACCCAGTGGCTTAAAGTCAAGCCAGGCGCATGTGCATGTGTGCCCAAGATACTGAGAGGAGAATGGAGGAGAAGGGATTACGGTGTGGCCATCCCCTCTGGGGGTGATTTCTTGCTTTCTGTCTGTCTGTCTCTGTCTTTCTGGCAAGCGCACATGCCCTATAGCAAAAACCTCTCCAAAAAAAAAAAAAATCTCGCTCAAAAAAATAATAGTAATAATAATAATTGGGGCCAGTGGGTGGCATGGTGATTAAGGCACTGGACTCCCACATATCTGACCATGGTTTGAGTCCTGGACCTGGCAGCTTGCTTTCTCATGTTCTCTTTCTCTCCCTCTCAAGCACAAGAGCCCTGTAGCAAACTAAAAATAATAATAATAATAATAATTTTTTAAAATTCCTAATCTGATATTTCTAATATTAGAAGCTCTTTGAGAGCTAATTGAATTTTTGTTGTTTCTTTCCCATGTCACTTGTGATAAAATAAAATCTCCTATTTTCATGTACATGATCTGTAAGGCATCCTGTAAAGCCTACACTGAAGGTGACTTTCTCCAAAGATAATTTGCATTTTCTTCATTAGGAATCCCAAGGCATATAACCCAGGACCACTTTCAGATGGTTTATTGAGCTTTCTGGGTAAAGTAAATTCAGGTTTCAAGCCTGCCTGTTGTCAGGACCACGGTTCCGAATTCTCAGGGAAGTATTAACATGACTTTCTCTTATCCGAAGATGATACTGAGATAGGATAGTTACTAGGTTACCTCCCTCTTCTAGCTATGGACTTTATCTGCCTACTTTGCCACTGGAGGTAGTGTCTTTTGGGTCCTGTATTTATTTCAGAAATTCCATTCAAACTCCCAGGTATTCATAAGATCTAAGTCATTCTTCCCATCCCATATCAACTGTTGAAATTTAAGGCTCTAATGGGAATGTTCATACCTTCTTGGTAGGAATATAGGAATATGAAATAATGCAGCTACTTCAGAGAATAGTTTGGTAGTTTTTTGGTTTGTTTGTTTATTTTTGGGAGAGTGTTTGTTTGTTTGTTTGCTATAGGGTGCATGCACTCACCAGAAAGACAGAAAGAGACAGAAAGTGAGAAGTCATCCCCCAGGGGAACAGCCACACCACAGTCCTCCTTCCTCCATTCTCCTCTCAGGATCTTGGGCACACATGCACACGCATCCGGTGTGAGTTTAAGCCACCAGGTCCTGGACTCGAACTGCTGTCAACTACATGGGAGTCCAGCAACATAGCCATTATGCCAACTGCTGGTCCCAGTTGGGCAGTTTTTTAGGGAGTTAAACATACACTTAATACTCAGAAATCTCACACCTACATATTTACCTAAGGAAAATGAAAACCCTTGTTCACACAGAAACCTGTAGCCAAATGCTTATAGTGGTTTTATTCATAATTGCCTCAAACTGGAAACAACCCAAATGTCTATCAACTGAGGAATGGATAAACCATGAAATATTCATACAATAGAACTGGAATACCACTCAGCAAGAGAAAGCGATGAACCACTGACACACACAACATAAGTGAATCTCAACATGCTCACATATGTACATACATGATTCCACTAACAGAACATTCTGGAAAAGGCAAAACTGTATGGTCAGAAAACAGATCAGCGGTACCTAGAGGCTTAGGTAAGGAGAGGGGTTGACTACAAAGGGGCACAGAGAGGGCTGGCCCTGTAGCGCAGCAGTTAAGTTCTTTGCAGAGGGAGCTCGATCCCACATGACCAATCACAGTTCAACTCCTAGTTCGAAAATGCACAGGGTAACTGTGTGAGCATGTAAAAAATCTTTGTGGGATGCAGAAATGGAGGAAAAGGAATTTTCATGTGACCGAGCCCCACTGAGAGGGTACTTCCTTCCTCCCTCTGAACAGTGCACACAATGCAATGATCTTCCAGCAACTAAAAAACAGAAAAGGGGCCAATCCATGGTCTGGTGGTTAAGGTGGTTGGATTCTGCATGGTCTGTTAGACAGTTGAGTCCTGGACTCATTGGCTTGAAAAACATGCCAGGCACATATGTGTGTAGGCCAGAATCTGGAGAGGAGGGAGAAATGAAGGAGAGATTGTGGAGTGGCCATTCTCCATGGGCTGTGCTTTCTCACTTTCCCTGCTCTCTCACCATCTCTCTGTCACTCTTTGGCAAGTGCATGAGCCTTCTGGCAATTAAAAAAAAATACACATTTTTAAAAATATATGAACACAAATATTTAGAGGTAAAGAAACTGTTATCTTGATCTTAATGATGGTATACAACTGTATAGATCTCCCAAATTTGTAAAAATGTACATTTAAAAGACTAAATTTTACTATATGTAAATTATACCTTCATTTTTAAAAAAGGAAAAGGAAAAAATTCAAAGCTCGAAGTTCCTTTTATTGGCAGACAGTTCTCTGGCTTTTCGCCCCTTCATATATTTGGTCCCTAAGGATTTTCCTTCTTATAAGTGCAACGATGAATTTTCAAAGATGTTTGTATTTTATCTAGCATTTATAGGCATTTTGAAACAGGAGAATTTTAAGAATAGCTTGTCTGCCATATTGCCAGAAGCAAAAATCTGTCATTCTTTTAAAAACAAGACTATCTTAAAATTTCATGATCTTTTTCAATTCATTTTAACACTGTATCCTCATGTTTCTATGAAGTGCAATAATGCAGTTACGGTATTACCCCCCCCCCACATGGACAGGAAAACCAAAGCTCAAAAAAGCTGAGATGTATTTCCTATTGCATATCTACACATCTACTCCAGACTGAATTAACATATCATCTAAGTACGGAAACCAATTGGAAGATTATCTTACATCCCCCAGAATTAGATCCATGAGACACAATTTTGAGGATCATGTACATTCTGGATCATCCATTCCTGGGAGCAGAATAAGCTCTACAACCATAGCAAGTCTTTTAATTCTCCACCTAGTTTCAAATCACCTACTTCATAGAATTGTTGTGACCATTAAATTAGTTCATTCATGCCAAGCACATAGAACAGCGTGTCTCACACAGCCGAGTTCAATAAGCATTTGTGCCCTTCCCACTAATATAATTTTGGAAACGTCTCCAACAACATTGAAAATCAAACATTGCCTATACATAAATAAGAAAGTTAGCGCTTACTTTGAAGAAGCCATGCTTTTGGTTGCGCTGGCCAAGCCATAAATTGCTTCCTGGGGGAAGATTTGTTTCCGGAGGGTCTATAACACGCTCATAAATCCTGTAGAGGCAAAGAACATAGTTCCTAATAAAGAAGCTCAAAGCAAACCAAAAGACACACATGCTCTTTAGAGGACTCATGGCATTAGCTGCTGGTATGAAAAGATGGAGCCAATATGTGAAACACTTTCATGACAGGTACCTTAAAGGTAGAGACCTGTTTCTTGACCACACTTGGACACATTATTTAGACTCCTCCTGCCTTTCTGGCATCTCTCTTTTGGCAGGAGAGGGAGAGTAGTGTCTCTCAGAACGATGACCTTTACACCAACTCAGTGAGAAGAGGGGGTTTACACACGAGTTGCAGTTGTTAAAACTGAAGGTTAGAGAAAATAAATGAGTCACCCAAGACAGTGGGAGTAGTAGAGCTAGAATGAGAACTCTCATCTGCCTGGCTCCAAAGCCCAAGTACTTTCTTTTGCATCTTCTGCTTCCCAAATTGGGTGTAGTCAGCTGCTCTGCATTTCTGAGAGAACTCTTTAAACAAGTGAGTAGCAGCTGCCCAGATGGTAGACTTTGGCCTACAAAATCAAGAAACTGAAGACATCTTCCAATCAAGAAATATTTATTGAGCGCTTTTATGTCCCAAGCGCCACACTAGGCAACAGGAAATAGAGCCATAAACCAGACGTACAAGGTCCTGCCATCATGGAACATAAAATAAAATTCTGTGCCCGAAGAAAATCGTCATCTGATTCATATGGGCATTTAACTAATAAAGAAGAGGCTAGAGGTGCAGGATTTTTGAAGGTTTCTACAGAGCCTAGAGAACAACCAAATGTCTCCATTGCTCAGCCCTCTCAAGGTCTTGGTAGCCATGAATCATCACCTTTGTGCCCTACAACCACCAGCTGATCACAAGCCTCAGCCTCTCCCCTGGTAAGTACCTCTCAGTAACTGATGTCAGATGAAGCCCTCTGTAAATTTCCATTCCTCATGAGAGTCCTGCCCATCCCTTGCTTTCCTCAGTTCACACTCCAAGCAGGTGCCGAGCAGTCACTCTTCAAGTGTGTCCAGAGGCCCGAACCACTCATCAGTCTTCCCTGCTGTGACGGAGCTGACTGCCTGCTGCCAGAGGATGATGTATTCCTCTGGTGGTTCTCACAGGGAAAGTGCGCAAGAACTGAGATTGTCCGGTTGTGTCAAGGAAAGTGAATGATTGCCAGACGCTTGCAGGTGGGGGCTGTCACACTGCTGTCTTACATCTTAGCTGCATCGTCCATTACGCTGCTAGTCTCTGCTGACAAACCTGCTGTTTCCTAAGAATATGGGCAAGGTATTCAGCTGACAAAGCTCTAAATACATCGGGTCTTTTCTCTACTAATTATCTTTCCATTATAAATGGAGACTCAAAACATAATCAAGGAAAAATACATTTCCCTAAAAAAAAGACAGGCGGTGCTTTCTGCACAGGAAGTTGACCTCTTTGGTATGTTAGAATGAACCATTAGAAGAGATGAGACAATTTGTCAAAACCACTTTAACACAAGAACTTGCCATATACTTCCTTAAAAAGAGTGTTTTCCCTCTAATATCAGTAGAAAAACTAGAAGGAAACCAAATTTACAGCAAATGAGAAATGCATAAGTTATGGTAGATCAGCTTGAAAAAATTTACTACAGTTATTAAGAGTGATAAAAATGCAAGTTATGAAACATGGGAAAGGATATAGAAAATAATTTTCACTGGAGGTTGTGGAATGTAAAATTATTTATGCACTATGAAGATGATGCAAAAATTATGTTCAGTATTGGCAAATACCAGAAGAGGCCAGAGAGAAGTGGAAATCATTTTATTTAGGTGAAGAGGCAGAAGCATAATTTTCTATCAGGTTGTTTTACTAATAAATTGAAAATGTTGTCAAACGATTTACCTTCACCTTTGTTTTCAAACATTTGCCTCTGTCAGAACGAGAGCAGCTTTCAATTCAAAAGCTTTCTTCTGGCATTCAACAAGCTAAACAACTCCAAAAAGCACAGTATGCCCTTAATCCATGTTTATTAAATGCACAAATAAATGAAGGAAAAAAAATGGAAAACAGCTCTTTGTGCCTTAGAAACAGTTGAGGACAGGGTAAGCAAGTGGCGTGGTGGTTAAGGCTCTGGATTCCCACATGGCCGACATGTCCTGGACCTAGCAGCTTGCTTTCTCACATTCCCTTCCTCTCTCTCTCTCTGCTCAAATTAAAAACAAGAAAGAAAGAAAAGAAAAGGAATAGTTGAGGAAGCCAACATCCATAACCTAGAGAAGGGTGCCCCATGGCACATGTGTCAGAATGGAATTCTGATTTCCTATGTTATATACCGACCCAGAAATCCCTTCTTTCTGATGCCAAAGAAGGTCTGCTGGATGTTGCCTTCCTGGTGGCCTTGCCGATTGATTCCAGAGGCACTATTGACTGAGGAAGACAAAAGGCAGAATCTCCAAATTGAAATCAAATGTAGCAACATGAAACTTTAAAACATAGCATTAAGAAAAAACAAAACAAACAGACAAAAAAACACATGAAGGAAATTAATTACAAGGAACTATCAAACAAAGTCAAATTGAAAAATATCCCATAGAAAAACTATTTGTCCTAATTTAAACATTTAAATCATGAAAAACAAAGAGAGGCTGGGAATAGTTAGAGATTAAAAGAGATCAAAGAGACACAAAAACAAAGTGCAAGATGGGATCCTGGGGCCAGCTCCCTGCCTGACGGTTAAGGCAGCTGGATCCCACATGGCCCAGAGTCCCAGATCTTGCAGCTTGTGAAATATGCCAGGCACATGTGTGTGCATGCCCAAAATCTCCAGGGAGAAATGGAAGAGAAGGGATTGCCACATGACCATTGCCCACGGAGAATGTGTTCTCCTCTCCCCTTCTGTCTCTCTCTAGCATGTGCACCCTCTAGCAAAACACAAACAAAAAAGATGGCATCTTGTATCAGATCCTGAGTCAGGAAAAATATCCCATAAAGGATAGTACTGAGAAAAATGGTGAAATTTCAGTAAAATCTGAAGAATTACAGATTATGTGACAGTACTGTATCAAAGCAACATTTCCTGATTTTGATTATGGGGTGGCATATATTTAAGTGACTGTCCTGTTCATAGGAAACAGATAATGAAGTATTTAAGGGTGGAGAGTCTTGTTTACAATTTATCCTCAGAGTATTCAAAATAATAATAATGTGTATATAAATATATATGTATACATATATTTAATTATTTAAGGGGCTAAAGAAAAGGTAAAATTTCGATGAAGAGTACAAGAGAACTTCCAAAAGTGTGGGAAATGGACTCAAAATATGAATTTATATTAGTGCAAAAATTTCTTAAGTAATTATTTTATTATTATTATTCTTATTTAGTTTGACCAGAAAAAGAGAGAGAAAGAGGGAAAGTGAGAAAGCAAACCACCAGGTCCAGGACTTAAACCATGGTCGGCCATGTGGGATTCCAGCACCTCAACCACCATGCCACCTGCCAGCCCTGTTTGCAAAACTTTTTGAAATGCACACAATTTTTCATAACATGCATATCCATAAACTTTTGAAGACCCCCTCATATATGATTTATCATTGTACCATTATCATAATTTTTCTGTGAACTTGTTTAAATAAAAGGCTTAAAATTTTGAGTTAAAAAAAAAAAGACCTTCAATGTATGTGAACCAAAAACACATACATGCAAAGTAACATTATCTATTAGCCAAAGATTCTGACAGTGTTTTCTTACCACATGCCTAGTGGTAATATTAAGGAGGAAAAGTAAGAATGAATAAATGAATGAAATGAAACAAGAAAAGAATAGTACACAAACTAATCCTGTACCATAAACCAAAAGCTGTGATCTGCATGTTGGTATCCTTCCAATATGCATATGCTGGAACCTACTGTCCACTGTGATAGTATTAAAATATGGGCAGTGAATAAGTGATGAAAATTCTGTCCTCACACTTGAACTTTGATTAAAGGGAGCTGCCTCGCCCTTGCAGCCATGTGACGATGCATCAAAAAGTTACCAACACTGGACACAGAAATGAAGCTCTTACCATAAACTAAATCTGTTGTGACCTGGATCTTGGACTTACCACCCTCCAGAACTGTGAGTAATAAATTTCTGTTACTTATTTAAAAAATGAAGATATTTTGGTATAGCAACCCAAACAGACTAAAACACCAAGAAAGAGAAACATATTCCTACTTGCATCCCTGTATGAGGGAATTTATTTACCTACATGCCAGATAAATACAGTCAGAATCTTGGCCAAAGAGTTGCTGACCCATGGCGTAAAGTCTGGACTTGCTCATGGACACAGAAACATAGGGCACGGGGACCTGTTACTTAAATCTAGTATCATTCAAGTTAAGTGAAATGAAAAGTCAAAGCTAATAAAGTGAACTTCTTGCTCTCTGCAGTGGTAAGGAAATTAAATCTTCTGATACATACAATATTCTGGCTAATGAGGTTTCCTTCACATCAGCAAATATCTGATGGCCTGCAATGTATGTGACACTACGCTGACTACGGGGATACACAAAGGCAAATTTAAAATGGCCAAGTCCTGGCCCTCGGGTCTAAAATCTGAGATGGACAAATGATATGCATGCACATATCTTGTAATCCAATGCACTGAATATAATGCTTCACAGAAGCATAAGAAGGAAGGATGACAGAATTCTGTCTGCATAGTCAAAGAACACATACCAAAGAAGGGGACACTACAGTTGAGATGTGGATGAAAAATACAGTTGAGCTGACAAGGCACGCAGTCATAGACAGCACTTAGTATATGCTAAGCCTTGTACTGAGGGCTTTCAATATATTAATTCACTTCATCTTTACACACCAACATCAAGACGATGGTCCTAGCTCAGTGAGTTTAAATAATTTGTCAATGTTAAAGCAGCTTGAGAGTGACAGACAACAGACTGGAACCCAGATCCCTTAATCTGTGCTACTGACAACTTTGCTATAGCACTTCTCTAGATAAGCAAAGAAGGGAGTTTCCAGCTACAAAAACCCCACCCAAGCAATTATATCTCAAAGAGTAAATACAGGAAAACAGAAACAGCAAATCCTTACAGAGCAAGAACATTGTAATCTTCCTTGGAGGACTTGGAAAATACTTCAAGATCTGGTGAAGGACTTCTGGCAAGATGACTGAGTAGAGATGCCTAACACTCTTCCCCACTACAGAAAAGGAGTAAAACAAAGAAAAAGAAGCTGATATTCAGCTAGAGGTTTGAGGAAAAGCACAGGAGTTCAGTGAGAATGTGGTGGAGACACTGTGAGCCTAGTGGCGGGGCAGGGGTTGGTGGTGGTGGTAAAGCATCCTGCATCCTCTACTACCTCTCTCCAGTGGACATAAGTTTGGAATCAGAAGAGATATTTGCAGGGAGAAGAGGTAAGAGCAAGACTCCATCAGCCCCCATTAATACTTCAGACACCTGAAGTCCTTAAAGAAAAGAGAGGGGGGAGCCTAAAATCTGGATGGGCCTGAAGCCCAGTTCAGGGAAAGGCCAGGGAGTCCACCAGCTAAATTTCCCAGGAAAAGAAGTGCAGGCTGTTTTGTACCCTCATCTACAAAGGCTAGGGCTGCACAAAACCATCCTGTGACATCCATGGGCACTGGGCAAACCACAGCTGCCCAAGCCAGGAGTGCTTGTCTCTTTCTTTCCACTCTTGTCCTATGGGAACAACCAGTGAGGGATCCTGCTGACAACCAAACCACTGGAGAGATGCAGCCCCAGCTCATTCCATAGGAGCAGCCCCACCCACAGCAGCATCCTGCACTGACCAGCATCCTAACTCACCTATTCCTCAGGAGCAGATGGAGGTGCAATTCTGCCTTCCCATGGCTAAACCCCCAGAGACACTCCACCTCACAACTCTACATGTTGCCACAGCAGCTAAGAAAGTAACCTTGACTATAGCCAAGCTGCTGGAAAGGCCCAGGACCTCAATCTTATAGGAGTACCCAAGAAAGCAACCCCACCCACAGGTGCACTACACTAAGTAGCCCTCCCCCACTGCACTCACAAGGCCAGTTGGATAAATTACCCCAACCACAGTCACTCATGTTAGGAGTTCACCACCACATCCTACCTCAAGTGTCCCAGCCCACCGCTACTCATTGCATTGAATAGCCCTACCATCCTGTGTCCCTCGGTAGCAACAAGGAGACTCACCTGTCCACAAACATATAATGTTCCAGGAGCCAGCAGAGTAGACTGAGTCACCCATGGCTTGTGAAAACAATCTGATGACCTGACTCCTGCCTCATGACACACTCAAAAGTACCAGTGAGAATGGACTCACCTACAAACATGCCCTGCCTCAGAAGAGCTAGGTCCCAAACAATGGGCCATCTCTGCAAATCCCTACAACCTAGGTCGCCAATGCATTCACAAACATCACTGATGCTACAACTGGATGGACTATACAAACACCATACCACTGCACCAGCCTGGAACCAAAGCCAACACACACCACCGAACCAACAGCATAGAAACTATCTATGGGATAAAGTATTTTATCTCAAAAGTCAGTGTATAAAATTGATAGATGCTGGGCCAACCCATGGTATGGTGGTTAAGATGACTGAATTCCATATGACCGACTCTATGGTTCAAGTCTTGGACCCAGAGAATTTAAAAGTATGCCAGGTACATGTGTGTGCATGTCCAAAATCCTGAGAGGAGAATGGAGAGAAGGGACTGAAGTGCAGTCATCCCCCTGGGGGTGATTTCTCACTTTCTCTCATTCTCTCTTCTCCAATGAGTACACATGCCCTATAACAAAAACTCAAATAAATAAATAAATAAACAAATAAATAAATAAAAGAGAAGCAACTGTTCCACTAGATGGACAAATATGAATGTAGGTACACAAGAAACGAAAAAGCAAGGTAACATGACACCCCCAAAGGAATACAGTAGTTCTCCAGTAACAGACACAAAAGAAAAGAAAATGTATGAAATGCCTAAAGAGAAATTAAAAATAAAATAACAATCCTAAAGAAACTCAGAAAGATATAAAAGACAGGAAATTCAACAAAATCAGGAAAACAATCCATGATCTGTACCAGAAATTCAACAAAAGGACAGCTATCATAAAAAAGAAACAAATACAAATGTTGGAGCTGAAGAATTGAATGAAAGAAGTAAAAAAAAATACGATTGAGATCTTTAACCATAGAATTGATCAAGCAGAAGAAAAAATATCTGATTTGAAGATAGGTCATATGAAATAATTCAGTCAATAAAGAAAAAGCAAGTCTTCATTTATCAGTAATAACCTTGACTATAAATGAATCAAACTCCAAAACTAAAAGATACAGACTGGCTGAATGCATAAAAAAAATTTTTCTTTTAAAAAGAAGACTCTATCACATGTTGCCTACAAGAAATTCATTTCAATGGCAAAGAATCACACAGACTAAACAAGAAGGGATGGGGTAAGATATGTAAGATATGTAAGATATTCCATGCAAATGGAAACCAAAACTGAGCCAGAGAAATAATAGTTATATCCGATAAAATTGGCTTTAAGTCAAAACTATAAAAAGAGAAAAAGATCAATTTAGCAAAAGGCTATGACAATGATAAATATATGTGCACCCAACACCAGAGCACCCACATATATAAAGCAATTATATCATTAATTATTAACAAATTATTATTCTTAGACTGGGGGGGGAGAGAGAGAGAGAGAGACTCCAATATGATAATAGTTAGGTACTTTAAAATTCTATTCTCAGAAATTAGATCGATCTAGACAGAAAATCAACAAACAGATATCAGATTTAAACTGCACTAATTATTCACGATTGCCAAAACATAGAACCAACCTAAATGTCCACAAACCGATGAATGAATTGGAAAAGTGTGGCATATATACTCTATGGAATACTACTCAGCCATAAAAAATAACAAGACCCTGGCATTTAATAGAAAGTGCTCAGATATGGAGAATTTATTGCTGCGTGAAGTAAGCCAGGCTATGAAAAAAAGATACTGTATGTATCCATTTAATATATACCAACTATCTGCACTCTATGGCAGAGAGCAAAATATTGGCGGACATAAAAGCAGTGAAAATACTTAAGGAGAATAAGACAGTATGGGATTGGGGGGTGAAAAAAAAAGAGGATAGAGAAAGATAGCAAGAGAACAAATAGGCATGACATTAGTGGGACACAGATATGGCTTATTATCTACTGATGATGACGTGTATAATATACTCAACTAGATTGGTCTGAAAAGTATTTCATGATGGGTAAAGTCTTTTTATAAGTAAAATGAGAAATAGTGATTGACTGGTTAAAAAATAATTGGAATAATAATAATGATGAATGGGAAAAACAATGAAAAGATATTGAATGATGAAGTGGGGAGTTTAATGTCTCAGTATTGACTGACATGCATGGCATTCCCTTTTGAAAAAACAATTTAGTACACTGTAAAGTTATATGCAATTCAATGTAATAAAAACAAGGTTATGATGATAATAAATTAAAAATAAATTAAAAAAGATTTAAACTGCACTACAGACCAAATGAGAATATTTAATAATAATTAGGGAATGTTTGAGTCAACAGCTGCAGGATACACTTTATTCTCAACAGCACATGGAATAGTCTCCAGGATGAACCATATGATAGACCACGACACAAATCTTAATAAACTTAAAGAAATCAAAATTACATCAAGCACCTTTTCTGACTACAATGGAATAAAACTAGAAATCAGAAATAAGAGGAATTTTGAGAACTGTACATATACATGGACCAACATGCTCCTGAACAACCTCTGGATTGATGGAAAAATTGAGAGGGAAATGAAACAAATGAAAATTAAAAACTGCATACTAAAACCTATGCGATACAGCAAAAGTAATACCAAGAGAGAACATTATAATAATAAATGCCTACATCAAAAAAGTACATGAAGGTTAAGGTGCTAAGCTCACATGACCAACTGCATGGTTTGAATCCCAGATCTGACAGCTTGAAAAACATGCCAGGCACATATGTTTGTGTGTGTGTGTGTGTGTGTGTGTGTGTGTGTGTGCCTAAAATTCCAAGAGGAGAATGGAGGAGAAAGGATTATGGTGTGACCATCCCCCTGGGGTTGGTTTCTTTTTTTCTCACTTTCCCTCTCTATGTCTGTCCCTTTTTTTCCCCTCAAGTATATGTGTCCTATAGCAAACAAACAAACAAACAAAAAAAAGTAAAAGATTTCAAACTAACCACCTAAGAATGCACCTGAAGGATAAAGAACAAATCTAAAATCAATAAAAGGAAAAAAAAATTCAGAGTAGAAATAAATGAAGACTGTGCCTAAAATTCCAAGAGGAGAATGGAGGAGAAAGGATTATGGTGTGACCATCCCCCTGGGGTTGGTTTCTTTTTTTCTCACTTTCCCTCTCTATGTCTGTCCCTTTTTTTCCCCTCAAGTATATGTGTCCTATAGCAAACAAACAAAAAAAAAAGTAAAAGATTTCAAACTAACCACCTAAGAATGCACCTGAAGGATAAAGAACAAATCTAAAATCAATAAAAGGAAAAAAAAATTCAGAGTAGAAATAAATGAAGACTAAAAGAAAAAAATAGTTATTTGTTGAATGACTACTGTTCCTACCATGCTGTAAGCATTCTGAAAGCAGAAACCTTGTCTGTCTTTATCAAGCCAAAATTTCAAGTGACTGGAAGAGTACCTAGCCAAAGTAAACGCCTACCTTATATACTGAAGGAATAAATGGATGGATGGTAGAATGAATGAGTGAATTAATACAACCTGATAACATCTCCAAAATAGGAATACTATAGTCAGATTGATATAAAAGCCCTACTATGTCAAAATTTTATGAGTAATTCATAAAACTGAATAACCCAGACTCAGAAAACAAGTAGTCAAACTTGACATTTTCCATTATGTAGATAATCCTGGAGAAAATGAAGTCAATGAGAACAAATGAAATGTAATAATCATTTTCAAATGTCTTCTTCCACCGTTCTTACCTCATGAGATTTATGCAAGAAGCCCCAAAGAAAGAATAAGGTGAACCTCCCTTCACTGTTTTTCACCCAGAAAAGTGATAGGCACAGCAAATCTGAATACATCAGGCAGGCAACTCACAGAAAAGTCAGATAAAAGCCTTTCAGAAAGACCAAAACAGCAGCCTGAGAATTTGTTAGATCCAGTGCAATCCTTTTGATAAGTGCTTGATTTATTGCACAAGTTGATTACATCATAATTAGCCCAAATTTATCACATTCTCATAGGTATCTGATGCACATAATGCATTTTATTTACAACCATCTAAAATCTATTCTTTCCTTTGGCAGAAGAAAGCCCAGTTCCCACTCGGTCATGTTTCGGAGGCTTTGCACACACTGGAACCATTAAACAAGGGGCTGCCTGTTAAGCTGCATTGGCAGAATTATGGGAATTTTTGCATGCCATTAGTATCTATCGCTATTTTAAAGTATAAGCCCCTGATTTCTAATACAATACCACGCAAAATTAAACATCCAGTCAAACATAAAACCCTAAGAGGAATGAACAACGCAAAGAGTAACTGACACATTCCTTTTGAAAGTCAGTCACCGAATCAAGGGCTCACATTAGAAATTTTCTTCACAAGGTACAAGCTCTCTTTATTCATGACTTTGGTTAAGAATACCCTTGTTAGCGAGTGTCCTGTCTACTTAAAAGACCAGTCAATATTCTATGAAGAACTCGATTTTTCCCGTTAACGGATAAAGCCCTCAGAGCTCAACATAAAGCCATGCGGTGGTTCAACAACACTACTTATGAAGGAATATTGGATTTTTATTTACCCGGACAAAGAAAGGCCTCTGAAGGGACTCCTCAGTACCTTTCCCAATTATATAAAAGAATGAATCTCCAATGTAAATCATACAAATCGACACATATTATGCCACTGTTCAATAAGACAATGTGAAGCCCAAATGAGACACTAAACAAAGAGGTTTACCTTGGGCTTTACCTAGAATTAAAGAGAAGCTCTTGTGTTCTCCCTGGTGAGGAAAGTTGCAATGACCTTCCTTGGCTAGTCAGGGCCTCCTCTGCACTGCCTTTTAGCTGGCACTGGTTTATCAAGGTGACCCCTGGAGGAAGTTTCCTGAACATAACACAAGATAATTCCTGCGCAATTTCCTCTCACTGACAAGGTGGTGGGGACCTATGTATAAGGCTAAGCCCCTCTTTGGGCCTTAGGAGTTTTTCCCTCTGAGTCTCACACAGCAAATAAGAGAATAAAAAAGTGCTTGAGATCCACGAGAGAAACCAATGACACCTATACTGTGTCATTACCATTACTCCAGATACTGACAAATGTGGAGCAGTTCCTCACAGCTTACTGACTGATGTGGTGTTCTGTCAACTGTGTATACTGATGAGCTACTTGTTGAATTTCCATGACAGGTAGCGGGGCTATTGTTAATCATTTGCTAACATCGAATACACAACACATAGGGCTTGTATCAGAAGGACATGAAAGGAATGCCCCCAAAAAGGGACTCTGTAGTCCCCTCCTACCAATCTGTTTAACAAATCCAGATGACACTCAACAAATGATAAGATTAAAAACTGCCCCTCTGGCATCTACAGGAGAAAATAGACTGTAAAGGAGGAGAGGGACCATGGAGAGAAATACAGTATGTCCCCAAAGTTTAAGGATTGAATTCAAAGCTAAATACAAGCAAAGCACAGGAGGAAGGACTGCAGCAAAGCTCAGCAGGTTTCCAAACTGTTCCTTGGCATCTGGCTGCAGAGTAAATACTAATGCAAACTAAAAAGAGGTGGTAAAGTTGGAGTCTGGAAAGGGATGTCTTTGTTGTGGTAAAAAAGGCAGCAGTGTTTAGATCAGATCAGCATACCCTTGGAGAAACTTTGCCTGATGAAGGAGGGTGTGAATTTCCTCCAAAGAGAGGTCCTCTCAGAGAAGATCAAGCTAACATATGACCTGTTGAATTTACTTAGAAAACGCTTGTCAAGCCTATGATTTTCCTTGCATAGCCACCAAATTGTACTTGTTCCTTTTTCCACATCTGAATCTCTAACTATATCAAGGTTAAGCTTTCCTTTTTTGTTTCTTTCCAGTTTTTGCTATCAGGTGTATGCACTTGCCACAGAGATAGAGAGGAGAGAAATCACCCCTCACCCCCAGGGGAGACATCGATATCCACGTTCTACTCTGCTCCAGTCTCCTCTGTAGATTTTAGGCCTGCACTCCTCACATGTACCAGCCACCTGGTCTGGACCTCCGACTGTGAATCAGCCATGTGGGACCCATCACATTAACCTCTACGCCACCTGCTAGCCCCGTGCTTTCCCTTCTTAACTGTTTATTATGCCTCCAATCTCTCACCCACTACTTACCAGCCTTTCCTCTCTGACTAAAGTTCATGATCTAGACATCACATAGTCCCAAGATGATTCTAATTATAGATCAGGGTTAAGTATCTGGCTCATGTAAGTTTGTCCTATATAGCATTTGTTTCTGAGATTAGGCAGTATAACAGGTATTGTACTTCTTTAATCTGCTATAAATATGAAGCTGGCATAATGGTTCCAATTATAACAGATTTGGTCTAACACTATCAAGATTAAGAGAGAGATTAATAGGCAAGAAATAGGGCTAAATCAAATAAGATGAAAGTTGACTTGAAAAAATGAAAAGTTAACATGCTTTTCAAAAATAGAATGTGAGGGAACCAGCAGTTAGCATAATGGCTATGTCGCTGGACTCCCACGTAGTCGACCGTGGTTTGTGTCCCAGACCCGGTAGTTTAAAACTCACGCCGGCATGTGTGCGTGCATGCCCAAGATCCTGAGAGGAGAATGGAGAAGAGGGGACTGCGGCGTGACCATCCCCCCTGGGGGGTGATTTCTCGTTTTCTGTCTCTATGTCTCTCTCTGTCTGTCTGGCGAGCGCATGCGCCCTATAGTGAAAATCTCTCCAAAAAAAAAAAAAAATAGAATGTGAGATCAAAAGGTTACTGAAAAGCCTAGTTTTTTTATGTTTTGTTTTTAACTTAGCCTTTTTGGTTCACAGTGAGTTAAGACTGTCAAAAAGAATGTTGTGATCTTAAACAGTACCAGAAGGAAATGGTAATTATCTTACCCTAATCTGAGTCAATCTATTCAGAGAGAATCACATTTAGTTCTAGGAACTTCTCAGATAATAAACAGACACACTTCAGAAGACTCTACCAAGATTGTGAAGGTCTTATGAGTCAAGTCAAATGATGAATGGTTGAAGAAATACATACTCAATATGAATAAGACTAATAGAGACCATTAGAAACTCAAGTATTTGAAAGACCATCATGAAGAGGAGGATTTAGACTTGCTTTGTGTGGTTCAAAAGGGTGAAATGTGGGGTCAGGAGGCGGCATAGCAGTTAAGGTGCTGGATGCCCACATGGCCAATCATGGTTCAAGTCCCACACATGACAGCCTGACTTCTCACTTTCACTCTCCCTCTTCTTTTGTCTCTTTCTGGTGAACACATGAGCCCTGTGCTAAACTAAAAGTACCATTATGATAAACAAAATATTTTTTTAAAAAAAGAAAAAATGTATACCAACAAATGAGAGCTATAAGAGGGTATTCTTGGCTCAAAACAGCAAGTATTTTTTAGCATTTGGAGTTGGGTACACAGGGAAGAGGCAGTTCTGGGAGGTGGTGAACTTCCAGCCTCTGGATGGTGTCCCAGCTTAGGATGGAGTGCCACCTGGTAAGCACAGTAAACCTCAACCTCAGAGAGATGAAAAGATGCTGCCTCCAAAGTTATGAAAGCTGCCTTTCAGTACATACTATATTCTATGAGTTTGTATACTTTGTAATCCTTGCAATAACCCTAAAAAACAGACACTGCTATGCTCAATTGACGGGTGTTCCCAGAGGTTAAGTGACTTGCCTAATATCATTTAGTAAATTCAAATGCAGGGGTAAACTTCTGCCATGCCATATGGCAGGTGAAGTGGTGGTTAAAGACGCTGGATTCCTACACGGCCGACCACGGTTTGAGTCCCGGACCTGGCGACTTGCTTTCACACTTTGTCTCTTTCTTGCTCTCAAGTGTATGTGCCCTATAGCAAATTAAAATAATAATAAATAAAATAAATAAATAATTCTTTAGGGGAAAAAGTCAAACATTTAACCAATGGGTTATGGGAACACTGCAATGGTGAAAGATCATTGGACTAGACTCAGAAGAACCTCGGTTTTTGTCTTACCTTTACTCTTGTGCTTTTGACTTGGAGTACGTCACTGAACTCCTCTGGGACTTCAGATTCTTTATCCATAAACTTTTACTAGCAGTATCTACCACACAGCTTTCCCATGAACATAAAATAAGCAATCTATTCTGCAAAAATACTTTGTAAAGTCTAAAATGTCTTTTTATAATACAAATGTAAAAAGGTATTTTATAATTTTTTATTATCGTTAGTAGGTAAGATCAAGGCTCTTATTTTCACAGAATAATCAAGATGACTTAATCTAAAATATTGGTAAGTACAGTAAACCTATTTTTTTAAATATTTTTCTATGCAAAAATGAGTCATGACTTTTCCAACAACCCAGTATTTTCAGAGAGAATACCAGAAACCTAATCTAAGCCACCTGGCTCAATTGGTTAGCACTTAGTTCCCATTGTCGACATCACAATTTCTATAAAAGGGTGCTTAGAGGTGATAATCTGACAGTTAAGAGTGTGGTCTTCCAGAACTACTCCCTAGATGATAACACACTGAGGCTATGGTCACTGGTCCCATCTTTCTCAGGAGTGCAGATAAAATGTGTTCAATTATAACCCAGGCTGACTGCTTCCAAAATTTCTGTGGATGTTCATGAGTGATAATTTAATTCAAACCCATTTTATTATTCACCAAGATGAAGAGTCAAATGTTAGGTCTTAGTGATGATAAATCAAAACTCTGCTGCTCATCATATAAAACGCACATTGGTAACCAGAATTCTCAGGGTCGAAAAGGACATTGAAGGTCTTCCAATCCAACCTCCATCTGCTACTTGTTATATTAATAATAAGCATCCAAAAGCCATCTGTCATTAGTGAGCATGTGTGACATCCTTGTGTAACAGTTTAAAGCTTCCCAGAACAAAAAGATGTCTCCCCAAAGGCCTGATGATTGACCATTTCCAGACAGCTTATGTGAAGTATATCAGAGCCTAGTAACCATGATAAGGAACAAGAGAAATATTTTTTCTCTCTCTCCACAAGTCTTTATATAGCCACAGACCACACCTACACCCACACTCCCCTCTCCAAACATTAGCATCTTCAAGTGGGAATCGGTATTTGTTGACCTTTCCACGTTTTCAACACTTTGGAAAGCACCAACGAGGTCCCTTGGTAATTCCTAAACTTGGCAAAGGCAGTGGGAAAAGATAAACTTTCCAAAAATGCAAATTCCTAGGTTCCTTACAAAATTAGAATTCTAGGTGCCAGCCTAAACCCACGGCAGACAGAAATCTTCAACAGAGGCCAGATTTGATATACTCTGCCCCCAAGCCGCAGAATCAGACTTGACATGGAGCTTCTGCCCCTGTCACAGGCTGAAGTTCCACTACACCCAAGCAAGCCTCCCATGGAAGCAGCTGGTCCTCTGCTTAGGACAGTGAGAGGCATAAGGACAGCGTTTTCCTCTGTAGAACTATTTATAAAGATTTTTCTATATGAATAGAAAAACACAAACATGAAAATAGCACAAAGAAAAGAAATCCTTCAGCATATCATCATTTTGGGGAAGCATATAAATAAATGAAAGTTCTCCTGGCCATGCCCTATGAGTAATAGGGGTGCAGATAATGGATGAATGAGTAGATAGGTAGATAGGTGACTGACAGATGACAGACAGACTAACGAAAATATATAGGCACTGGTAAACTTATTAAAAAAAAAAACAACTATTAAATCCTGGCCTCCTAGAGCTTCCACTATAATATAGATGAATAGCAATAAACAAATAAATGCATTTATAATTTAATTTCAAATAGAGTAAATGCTATGGACAGACATAAACTAGGGTGAGCTGAATAATCTCCATTTGCCCACTAGAAATACACTCTTCACCCCTTTTGCCTTGTTGTATGCTACAGAAGACTGACCTCTGGATCTGAACCAACCTCTCTCTTCTGACTCCAGGCCATTTGCACCAAAGGGAAACCCCAGCAGGAAAGCAGGAAGGGACCCAGGCTGGGGTGCTAATTTATTAATATGAAAAGACCTTAACACAATGCTTGGTACACAGTATTAGCTAAATAATGGTATCTACTACCATTAAGAACAAAAACAGTGAAGAGGGCCCTTAAATACTAAGTAGTCATGTTTTTCTTTCTTTCTCTCTCAGCTGCTATCTACAGTCTTCCCAATATAAATGTGTCAATACAAACTTGATTGTTTTTTAATAATGTTTACAAAGGACAACTCATGTGCCTTGACTTCTGCTTTGTAGCAAGTACACTGAATAATTCATTTCGTTTGGGGCTCTTTCTTTTCAAAAGCCATCATCAGCTTCTTGAAAGAAATTTTTATTTTTTCATACTATCAGTCCTGTCAGACTTAGAAGTTCACAATCACGGAAGAAGAGCAAAGCAATTTAGATCAAATTTCCTGTTCTGACAGAAGACTTTTGTTATTAAATGTGAGGCATTCAATAGTAACTGCCAGCTGTTTAATCAAAAAGTTATTGTTCATTGCGGAGGAAAAATTGGGAGTTTGGAAAACAATGGACTACAACGCCAGGCTCAAAGTGTCTGATGAAGTTTCAAATCCTTTTCAAACTCTGTCTCATCATTGCAACTATAATGATCTATTTCTGATAAGGCATTTCATGGATAATAAGAAAATCACTGAGACAACCGAGATTTCCTTCTCATCTCTTTAGTGGTCCTCTTTTTTCGGTGACCCCCTTCCTGTTCAGGTCACAGAGAATAAATTAAAGACGATCTTCAGAGATAAGCTTAAATAAGCCTATTATTGAGGATATACAAGTGACTCCTTTAATTCTAAAGACCAAATGAATGATGAAAGAAAAATTAAGAAGGTGAGGGAATTACAAGGAGGAAAATTTTGTATTCTACTGATAGTAAAAAAATATTTTGAAGATGATGAAGGAAAGAATAGATTGAAGAATCAGAAGGCCTCTTTTCTAAATTCTGAGTATAGTCACTAAATTTGGAATGTGACCTTGGAAAAACTGCTTTACCTTTTTGGGATTATTTTCTTACCTCTTACATAGAGAAAATGATGTCTGCCCTATTAACCTTTCTAAGTATTTTGAATGGCTCCATGAAAGAACCCACAATAATGGCTTTGAAAAGTCTTGCTTGGCTCCATGAAAGAACCCACAATAATGGCTTTCTAAAGTTTTGCCCAATATATTTTTAAAGATTTACTTAATTTCATTTATTATTATTATTACTATTATTATTTGACCACAGAAAGACAGAAAGAGAAAGTAAAAAAGTGAGCCACCAGGTCTGGGACTCAAACCACAGTCATGTTGGAGTCCAGTGCCTTAACCACCATGCCACCTGCCGGTCCTAAAGTTTTGCCCAATATTAATGTGAAGTGGCTTAGGTAAAATGATGGTGAGCCACCTAAATGATGCTTGTTTCTGTATGTGTCATCTATTGACCCAACTATATCCCTTTCATTTTGTTCACTCCATGAGATAATCTGGTAACTTTTTAATAGTTTTTTTCCTTTTTGGGTCAAATTACTCAAGTTGGTTTCTGTTACTTATAAACCAAGTGTCTTAACTAACACAGAGGACTGAATGTTAAACAATTCTAAACTCAAAGGAAGCATTGCAATAAGTGTTGGGCTGCCCACTCGCCACTGCATATGAAGGTAAAAGTCCTGCGTTTCTCACCATACTTGCTGCCTATCTTACCTTTGACCTGTAATAAAATCAGCCACTTATGAACTTATTGGCAACTTGAAAACAGAAATCAACTCTGATTTGCCTTGGCATTTCCAGTGTCTATACCAGTTCCTGGCACAGAACATATGCTTGAGAATAGTGGGTTTTATTCCATTTATTTTTTGTACTTATATACTCAAATTGCATCTGTCTGATCAGTTCCTGCACACAGCTAGCTCCCTATGACAGACTATGTATACCAATTACCTAACAGATGAACCTACTTGGTCCCTTCCAACTGATAGAGATGAACTGTCCAGCAGCACTTCCAATACTAGGTTGATAAAAGGCTGAACTAGAAATTTTCATTTGAAAGAGAGTGTTTGGAATAACTGAAGAATTAGTCAAGTAAATGTCATGCTCCATTTCCATGAAAAGAATAAATGAAAATGGTATATGCGCATCCTACTAGTCTCCCATTATCTCTTCATGTAGACTTCATAAACAACTCTCTCTCAACAACACAGAAATGACTAGGCATTACTAGGTACTCAATACTACTCAGGAACTATCAGTTAATAAATAAATTAAATAAATCCATCATTGATCTGCTTGATGAAATCTAAAGCTTTAAGAGTCTCTCCACTTTTACAGACTTCAGCTACACTGAATTATTTGCAATTCCTGGAGGTTCCGTGTACTCTCTTGCTTCTGTCTTTTGTCTTTCTGTCTTGAGGTTCCTTGGTTTAAGACACCTTCCTAGCACTTCATTGGCTATATAATACACCAAGACTCAACTCAGCTGTCACACTAGGAAACTTTTCTCACCCTAACTTTCCTTGAATTTTATTGAAAATGCTACTTTTGTCATGTTTTATACGTTGCTGTCAAAATGTTTGATGCCAACTTGAATTCCTTCCTTTGTGAGTGATGAGGTCTTTTTGCCTGGAGTTTATAAATTTTTCTTTTATTTAAAATTTAATACTTTTGCTACAATGTATTTCAAAGTTGACTTCCCAGGTCGATTTTCCCAGATTCATGATGGGTCCACCCAAATAGTAGATTTGAGTGTTACTTTCTAAATTTCTAAATTTTCAAAAGTTTATATGTTAAGAGACAGAGAGAAGCAGACACCTGCAACAGGGTCTTCACATGGATCCACCTCCAGCCCCAGCTGGTCAGAAGCACAGGCGTGTGTGTGTGCCTGGTATTTAAGGGGCGTGAGGGCTCTCAGGACACAAATCCAGAACCCACCCATGTGACCTCTGCATCACGGAGCATCAAGCCACTCCTGCCCCACCGTGGCTGGTCCTTGCATTGCACATCTTTAACAGCTTCACCGGGACATAAGTCAAGAACCACATAAGCCATCTATTTAAAATACTGAGTCGTCGGAAAAGTCATGATTTTTTTTTCCTGTTTTTCTATGTAAAAAATGTGTCATGATTTTTCTGACAATTCAATCAACATATACTCCAAAGTTTCTTGCTATATTACATCATTTTTTAAATTATGAAATACGTGTGACAAAAATGTTGCCATTTTAAACATCTTAAATTGCTCTATTCAGTGGCACCAAAAATCACAGCGTTGAACAATCATCACCACTATTTACAAAACCTTTTTGTCACCTTAAATAGAAACTCTGAGGGGACAGCAGGTGATATGGTGGTTAAAGGCACTAGACTCCCACATGGCTGACTGCATTTCGAGTCCCAGACCTGGCAGCTTGCTTTCTCACTTTCTTTCTCACTTTCTCTCTCTCTCTCTCTCCCCTCCCCCCTCCCCGTGGTGTGAGTGTGTGTGCATGTGTGTGTTTTAAAAATTAAAATAACAAATACAATTAAATAAAGAATTCTTTAAAAAAAATAGAAACTCTGTAACCATTGAGCAATATTTTTCCATTCCCCCACCCTTCAGTCCAACTGCCTCTAATCTACTTTGTCTCTACAAATTTGCCTATTCTGGAAATTTCACATAAAATGAAATCATGTGTGCCCCTTTTGTATCTGGCTTATTTCAATTAGCATAAAGTTTTATTTTTGTTTTTTTGAGAAGTTTTTGCTATAGGGCGTGTGCACTCACCAGAAAAACAGAGAGGGACAGAGCTACAGAAAGCAAGAAATCACCCCCCAGGGGGGATGGCGACACCGCAATCCCTTCTCCTCCATTCTCCTCTCAGAATCTTGGGCGGGCACGCACGCACACGTGCCTGGCATGAGTTTAAGCCACCGGGTCCGAGACTCGAACCGCAGTTGACTATATGGGAGTCCAGTGACGTAGCCATTAGGCTAACTGCTGGTCCCTAATAAGCATAATGTTTTTAAGGCTCATTCTTAAAAACATCTCAGAACCCAATAGTGCCCATTGCATGTACAGATCACATTATCGCATTCCATTTATCTGCTCATCCATAGATAGACATGGTGTTGATTCCACCTTTCGATTGCTGGGATAATGTGGCGGTGGACACTGCATGCCAGTATCTGTTCAAGTTCTTGCTTTCAATTTCTTTGGGTTCACACCTGGAGTGGAGCTTCTAGGACACATGGTAAGTTCTGTTTGGATTCTTGAAAAACCACCAAACTGTTTGCAATTGTGATTATGATTGAACCCCTGCATTCCCACCGGCCGTCTATGACTGATCTATTTCTTCCACACTCTTGTCAATTGCTATTTTTCTTTATTTTGATTATAGTCAACCTAGCAGGTATAAATTGGTATCTTACTGCAATTTCAATTAGCATTTTCCTAAGGACAAAGAACATTTCTGATTCCTTTTATTTATTTACTTTCATCCTCTCACTTTTTGTTTTTGTTTGTTTTTTATGTTTTTATCGTAGGGCATGTACACTCACCAGAGAGAGAGACAGAGACAGAGAGGGAAAGTGAGAAATCACCTCCCAACAGGAGATGGCCACAGCACAGTCCCTTCTCTTTCATTCTCCTGGCATTTGGGGCATGCACACACATGTGCCTGATGTGATCTTCAAACCACCAAGTCCAGGTCTCAAACCATGGTCAGCCATGTTGGAAATCCAGTGCTTTAGCCACCATGCCACCTGTTGGTCCCACCTTCTTGGTTATTTCAATGCCTCTTTTCAATACTCCCTAGAACTTTTCTGGTTGAAATTGTTCCCCTTTGGGGATTTTGTAATTTTTTTCTTCAACCATAAAAATGGTTTTGTCTTCCTAATTTCTTTCAAATATCTAATCGATTCATATTTTATATATTCCTGGATTTTGTATACTCCTGCTCTGGGTTTCTTAATTTCTTGTTAAAGGATAGGTTTTCTATCTTTAAAAGTTAAATGATATTTGAGTTCAGTTTGTTTGTTTTCTACCTTAAGTTTTAGCTACAACTTGTAAAGTGAATTTAAGGTTTTAGTTTTTTGAAAAATGTGTATCAGCTGAAATATTCCCTCATTTTCTTCTCATAGTAGCTCATATACATGTTTCTGCTCTTACATGTTTTTGTAAGTTCATTTTTGGGTACACTGGAATTTACAGTAGTCTCTGCCTCCAGATATGCTGGAAATGTGGGAAGGTGTCCTTTTATTTGTTCTCCGTGTTGATCTTTAGGTATCTGGAAAGATCAGATGTACACAAATGCTATTTTCCTAGAGTAATCAAGACATGAGGAAAACTTCCCTTGATCCTCCCTCGTGCTCCCCCAAGTTAAATCATTAGCCTCACTTCTGTGTTCTTATATTCTCATACCATACTGTGGCTAAATCTGCCACACTAGGACAGGATCATTTACCTGCCTCCCAAGTCCATCCTGGACTCCTTAAGAATGTGGACCTTTTCTTTAGTATATATGGTTAGGACCTTACTCTTCCCCCCACCCCCAAGGCTTTTACCATAGGGCATGGTGAGAGGAAAAGTAAGACATCACCCCCCAGGAGGGGTGGCCATGCCACAATGCCTTCTCCTTCATTCTCTTCCTAGGATTTTGGGCACATACGCATATGTACCCAACATAATTTTTAGAGCTAGGTCCGGAACTTGAACCAGAGTCGATCACATGGAAGTCCAGCACCCCAACCACATCACCTGCTGGCCTCACTTTACTCTCTTTTTATTTATTTATTTATTTATTTATTAAAAAAAAAAAAGAGAGAGAGAGAGGTTTTGCCATAGGGTGTATGAACTCACCAGAGAGAGAGAGACAGAGACAGAGAGACAGAGATTGAGAGGGAAAATGAGAAGTCCCCCCACAGGGGGATGGCCATGCCACAACCCTTCTCCTCTGTTCTCCTCCCAGGATGTGGGCACACACGCACATGTACCTGGAGTGATTTTCCAGCCACTGGGTCCAGGACTTGAACCACAATTGGCCATGCAGGAGTCAGCAACATAACTGTTCCCCATCTGTTGCTCCTACAACTTCACTCTGAATAACACAAACTAGCCGTAGGTCACAGCTCTGCTACTTACTAGTAATAATAACCTTGAGAAATGAATGATTTCACTTTTGTGTGTGTGCAGATTTCTCATCTGGAAAATGTGGATATCAGACCTACCTTATATGGTTCTTTTGAAAATTAAGGGAGAGAACACATTTAAAGCACACAGAAGTGTGCTCGGCATACAGCATTTACTATCATCTCCCTTATCGCCACCATCATCACCCCCTTCATTCACAGAAACTAGTACATAACCTTACACACAGCACACATGTAAAACATACCGAACTAAAGAATGCTGCAAATTTTTCTGAGGTAATCCATCTAAAATATTACTCTTAAACAGTTCAGCATTGCATCAGACAGTATTGGTGTTATAATCTACTAGCCCATGGATTGGTACTATGTCCCAAATAAGAACCACAAACTTCTTAGAGGATATTTTGTGTGTGTGTATGTATGTATGTGTGTGTGTATATATATATATATATTTTTACTTCTGTATACCCCATAACATTATGCTGGCTTCAGAAAAAGGGGGAGGGCTTACCAAACGCATTTTTGAAAGACTTAGTAAATTTCGATCCTCCTGTAAATATTCTGGACATGTCTCTATGTGTCAGAACATAAGATCTAAAGAAAAACCTGGAGCTACTTCCTCATGCCTCCCCTTTCCCTCCCTATTAATGAGATTTCCGTACAGGAACGTCTAGTTCTGACTCCTGATTAGGAGAGTCTGACACCATCATTTAACCTCTCTGCAAAATGAGGAGATGAGAGATACCTTCTAGGTTTTACGTGCCATGGAAATAAACGAATATTTGTACATGACGAGGCCAGGTTGGTAGTAGTTGCTCCTAGTTTCTAGTCCTCTTCCTCTACTCTGCCCTTCTCTCCATTTACCTGCTTCACCTGACTAAATACACATCATGAGCCAAGTCCCAGACAAGCAAGATGCCCAATGGTACTTTCAGCCAGGCCAGAAGACACTCCTATCACGTGCCTATTGTAAAATGTTCTTACACATATCTGGGCCTTCAAGCCTATCTGCACAAGTGACTCCACTGCTCAGTCATTTGGTGGCTCTCAGAAAAATCAAGATTACCTGTGTCATTTTTGTTTTGATTTAGTCTGGTTTGGTTTTGTATCAGTAGTATGTATAATTCAGATTGTGGAACAATCAGTAACATGAGATACACATGAAGCGACATAGCATAGTCATTCATT
>NW_006159671.1:1069137-1098319 GCF_000334495.1 Tupaia belangeri chinensis | reverse complement strand
AGGAATTTATTGATTATCTACTATGCTTTAGGCACTATACTATGCTCTAAAGAATCCCTGTGCCCTTGAGAAGACACAATCATGCAGAGGTAAAATCACATCATAAGCAAATAAAGGAAGTGAAAGATACAAACAATAAAACAGAGCAAAGGGGGTATTGAACAATGTGGTGAGAAAGTTTCTACTGCAGACAATTTCACAGAAGAGATGGCATTAGAATAGAGACTTCAAGGCAGTAATGATGCAAGGCACGAGACTATGTAAGAGGAAGATATAAAAGGCAAAGTGAACAACAAATGAAGGTAGGAATATGTGGGGCATGTTCATAGGACATAAAAGTTCCAAGGACCAGGTGTGGCTGGAGCAGAGCAAGCAGAGAAGGGAGGAGTAAGGGGACGAGTTGGGCAACAGCAAGTGGCTAGATCACCTTAGACTTACAAGCCCTCCTACGACTCAATCTTTCACTCTAAGAGAGAAGGGAAGCCCTGGGAGTTTAGAGTAGAAAAATGGCTCATTTAAATGAATTATTAATTATCTCATTTAAATGAATTACTCTGGTTGATGGGTTAAGAATAGATGGGGGAAGGCCAACAGGTGGTGTAGTGGTTGAGGTGCTGGACTCCCACATGGCAGACCATAGTTCAAGTCCTGGACCTGGCAGCTTGCTTTCTCATTTTCCCTTTCTCTGTCTCTGTCTCTCTCTGTCTCTCTCTCTGACCAAATTAAAATAATAATAATGGATATAACTAAATAATATTTTTTAAAAAGAATAAATGAGGAATAGGGAACATCAAAAGTGGAATTAGAGCAATCTGTTGCAGACTATTTCAACGACACAGGTAGAAGATAGTAATGGTTTGAGTGGAAGAGATAGGGAAAAGTGGTCAGGTTCTCAGTATATTATAAAGGTAAAATTAATCAAATGTGTTAATAATTGTATTTAGAGCATGAGAAACAGTGAGTAAGGAAAGATTACCCTAGGTTATTGATGACCCAGTAACCCAGTGAAGAATAATTTTCTAGAGGGTGAATAATCAATTATGTTGAATACAGCTGACTGGTCAAATAAAATGAAGATGGAGAATTAACCTTTAGAATCAGCCAAAGTCCTTGGTCACCTCAGTAAAGAGTTGTTCTGGTATGATGACAAGGATGAAAACCTGAATAAAATGAATTGAAGAGAAAGTAGGAAGGAAAGAAATGAAGACTGTTCACCAGCTGGTAGGGACTTTCACTGTGAAGAGAAGCAGAAGAAAGTGTATTTGCTGAAGAGAGAGATGAGATTGAGGGAAGGTTTTCATGTATATGTGATGGGTTTACATAAAGTATTTATGCTACGGGACCAACAGCTGGCATAATGGCTATATCTCTGGACTCCCGTGTAGCCAACCGCAGTTCAAGTCCTGGACCCGGTGGCTTAAACTCATGCCAGGCATGTGTGCGTGCATACCCAAGATCCCGAGAGGAGAATGGAGGAGAAGGGATTGTGGCATGGCCATCCCCCAGGGGGAGTGATTTCCCTCTTTCTCTGTCTTTCTGGTGAGCACATATGCCCTATAGCAAAAAACCTCTCAAAGAAAAAAAAAAAAGAAGAAAAAAAGTATTTATGCTGCTTAAAATGGTCCTGTTGAGGGGGAAAACTGATAATGCAGGAGAGAGAAAATGGTTGAAGTGATGTTCTGCATAAGAGATTCTTCTGTAATAAGAGCATGGGGAGTATCGGCCGTAATGCAAGATGCATCATGGAACAGACACAAGGAGGCTGTTGGAGGTGATGATGGGAGTCCATAGGTAATTTTCTGATTGCTTCTGCTGGGTTATTGGAAAAGTCATGATGCATTTTTACATGGAAAAAGTATGTCATGACTTTCCCAACAATCCAGTATTTTCTGGGTGAGGCAAGAAGCAAGTTTATCAAATGAATGCGAGGAGAGGAGAAGATGTGTGGAATCATTACCTACCAGAGGAAGAGATTGTGACAGCTTTGCAGTCATGCACACCTGGGTTTCAGTCTCGCCTCTAACTCATCTCCTACTTCTGGGACCACAAACACGTAACTCTCCCTAATGGTATGGCCTCATGGTCAACATAGAGATAAGATGTCTTAAATATATCTGCTCCCACATCCCATGGAGTGTTCTCAGGTTTAAATAAGACACCATATGGAACCTCTGAAAAACAGGAGACACTTGATACTTTATCATCCCATTCATCTCCTACTTTCTTTCTTTTCTTCTGCTATCTCCCTGTTTTCCTCTTTTGACTTAAAGTTTTTATAAGTGAAGACAAAATAGAGGTTTTATTGATAATTTGGACACCTTAAAAATGGAATTATCCTTCACCCTTTCCTCTTTCTTTGGAACTCTCTGGAACTTTTTCCAGTCCTAACAGCCAACTAAACCAGTCAGTCAAGCATCCAATTTGAGAACCTCCTCTGTATCCGGTGTCTGAGTATAAGGCACAGGAATCACAAGAGACATGTTATTCTTTCCCATTAATTAAATAACATACAGCACAAGCAGGAAAAAAAATATTTTTCATACCCACATGCACACAATACTTTTTTATACACAAATACTACGTACCTTTCACGTCCAACTCTGAAAATGAATCATAGTTTCAGGGCACCCAGAGGCCATCAATTCAAGTACCTTATTTTGCAAATGATGCCCAGAGAAGTGAAACTTTTGCCAAAGCTCAAACAGGATTGAGTAGCACAGTGAGAGATAGAACCCAAGTCTCTTCATTTACTGGCCAAGATTCACTGAAATTTCATTTCGTTTATCTCCTCCTATCACAAGTAAGAACAATGAGTATTTACAGAGTGCTTACTCTACACCAGACATAAATCTATAGGCTTTCTATGCATTAGGTCAATTAAATCCATGTGTAGGGTCAATTTTAAAATTTATTCTAGTTTTTGCTTGTTTGTTTGTTTGTAGCAAATAGGAAAACTATGGCCCAAGTAGCTTAGGCAGAAAAAAAATGGAAAGTGGAAGATCTGAATATGCACACAGTCATCTGGTCTAACCTAAATCTTTCTCCTAAACCACTGTTCATTCTACTATCCCCTCACTTCTACTAGAAGTCAATTCTTCCACTTTCAAATCCTCGAACAGCTGCTTTTTTTGCCTCTGCTTCCATCGAGTCCCTGAACATTTCATGTCTTAAAATTGTGAGTTAATGCCCATTTGTTTCAATGTTGTGGAAAGGATATTGACTATGAGTTCCTTCAAGGCCTGAATTTCCCTCTCATGCCCAACTCAGTAATTCTTCTCTCATTAATTTATTCATTCACCAAATATTGCTGACTCTCCACTCTGTGCCAGGCATTTGACTAGATGCTAAGGTTGAACACCTAAACAAGTCTGGACCTGGCTATGGTGGCACACACAGGAGGGCATCGGTGCACAAGGTATGTGAGGTCCAGATTTGGCCCCTGGCCTAGCCTCAATGTGGGTATGGGTGCCCCTATGGACCTAGCAAGCTGGGAGTCTGAGACAGGAAGACTGTGACAGGCCAAGACCTGATCCCAAGTACCTATCACTCTCTCTTCCCCGCACGTCTCTCTCTTGATGTATAAGCAAACAAAAGAAACATTATTCACTGGAAATACACGTATAGGTGAGGAAGGAGGAGACACACCATAAAACTGTGAACAGGTAAATGATCAAGATGATTTCACGCAGCGATAAGCCCTTCAAAGGCAATAAAAGAGGATGAGATGTCTGACATGATACAGAGTGACCTGTGAGGGGGGCCCCTTCCCTTCTGAAACTCAGGAAAAAGGCCTTCCAAAAGCAATTTTCAATATAAATTCAGCAACAAGTGTCAGATGATCACAGACACAAATAACAGGATTTACTCTTGCCAATATTACACCTCTGAATATTGAGAAACAAAAGCCCAAGGATCAGCCTTTCATCTCTGCACCATTTTGACAACTTCCTCTCTTATGACCGCATCACTGTATTTTGCAAAGGCTTTCTCAGGTAACCCTTCTTAGCCAAGGTTAATGTCATCACTAAGTAATTTGTCTATAATTGAGGGGATCTCATCTGTATTCCAGATCAGCTGGACCTGTAGGTTAAGGTAAGCAGAAGAGAGGTCCTGTGGGCTCCCCTTTGAAGGATAATCTGTTGGGTCCCATCCTCCTGTCAGATGTGCTTCTCTTTAACTATATTGGAGAACTGAGCGAGGATACAGAGCCCTCCCTGGACACCTGTGTGTTCCCACCTCAAAGCCTTCTGCTTCCTCCATTTCCACTTCAAGCACCTGGCATGTCACAGGCCAGTAACCCCTCCTCCTCTGTGCACCACACTTCACAGTTTACTCAACATTTGCACATTTGTTCTGCCTTCCCAGTGAGGCAGGCAGAAGAATTATTGCTGATGAGAAACCCAAGACTCCACAAGGCTATAAGAAGCATGCCCAAGGACACAAGGTCAGGTGAAGCTAGAGAGTGACCCAGATCTGACTGGATAGTAACAGTCAGGGTCCTGGGAGGAAAAGGTCAGTATACTGAGAGCTGGTGATTTGGGAAGAGGATGATAAACTAAGGGGATTATTTACAGAGGACGTATGAGCAGGAAGTGGATAAATGGCAAGGGACGATGCAGTACTCCTAGAGGTTACAAAAAGTTAAGGGGACTGGAGGAGCTCTTGCCTTTCTGAGAACGAAAGATCAGGGAACCCAGAAATAGCTACCTGATACGTCTTCAGTGAAGGCTCACAGCCAACCCAAGGTGACCCTACAGTAAAGGAGTTAGGGGAAGAGATTCCCACCCCTCACTTCCTCTGCCCCCCTACCTGTTCTTGTACTCATGAAATTCAAAAGGAATCCAGATGGCAAAGAAGCCCACAGATGAAGGTCAGCCTGCCAGGACAGAGTGCACAGTAGAAATGAGGAGAGAGACAGGGCAATCCTAAGGCATGTTTCAAGACTTTTCCATCATCCCCCGCAAGGGATTATCTTAACCGATACCTAGGTTAATACCAGTGACTGTCCATCTTGCCAATATTGAGTCACCTTTTTCACGTGGTGCTTAGTAAGGACGAGCTTCAGACCAAGGATCAGTTACATATTTAGTGTGTTCAACTGTTTTCTTGGAGACTGTAAGCGTTGTGTTAATTTTCTTCTCCACTGGAAGTTGGGTTCCAGATTTCAGAGTTACTGAGTGAAGCCTAAACCCATCTGCACACATCAATCTCCTTTGCTACTTGGCTCTAACTCCAAAGAAGCAGGTAGAATCCTCACCAAACTGTCCAGGATCCAACCTGCAATTCAAGTATGACAGGAAAATAAAAAGATCAACCTGTATCAAAGAATCAAGATCCTGGAGACTGGCAAAGGTCAGGTTCTCCCCTGAGGGCAGGACAAGCTGACCTGCCAGAGAGGATTCTGTGGGGTGGGACTGGCAGAGAGAGTCATGTAGCTCTGAGGTCAGTAAACACAGAGGAATTCCACATAACTGCCAGGTGGAGCAGGTAAAAAAGCAGGGATCCAAAGCCGGGATTGCGGACAAAGTTGGCAAGAGCTGGGAGTATCAGGAGGTGTGCATAAGTGGAAAGACAGGCCAGGGTAAAAGCTGCAATCAGGCACTGACTTAGACAGGCGCCATGGCACTGCCTGTGGAAGAGGCACCTGTGTTTAATGGGCCAGTGCAAGGGCGGTCACAATAGGCAGGCGCCTAGATGCCAGGTTTCCAAAAGTGAAGGTCTAATAAGAGTTACTCCTGCCAGGCCAGTGGGTGGCCTGGAGATTCAGGTGCTGCAGCCTACATGGCCAACTGCACAGTTCAAGTCCAGATCTGCTAGCCTGAGAATCACACCAAGCCCATGTACATGCATCCACAAAATCCTGAGAGGAGAATGGAGAAGACTGTGGCCAGCTCCCTGGGGGAGACTTCTTACCTTCCTCATCTCTGTCTCTCTGGCAAGTACGCACCCTACAGCAAAACTTCAAATAAATAAATAAATAAATAAATAAGTTACCCCTGCCAGTAGGATGGATGGACTCTGGAGGCAGGAGTTAGTCACACATATTTGTCCCCTACTTGATCATGATTTAGGGCCTTTTGAAGATGCCCTGATGGTCATATGTAAGAAAGACCTCCAGTTAACCAGATGCTAATATTATCTCCTAAGATCTGTCCTCCTGTTCATTTTTGCTCTGCTCAGATAGGAGGAATCACCAAAATTAGATTCAGTGTCATCAAGGTGAAGGTGTATGTTAAATACGTAGTTACAAGGCATAGTGATTTGCCCTGGGAAAGCAGTAGAAACAGTGCTGGGGTGGCAGAGTAGAAAGATGCAAGGGGTCTCCATCCTAGACATCATTTCTGAGCTACCAGCTCATCCCAGGTATAGCTCACCTAAACTCTCCATGTGCATAATACAGCCCTACTGTCTAAGCCACTATTTGTAACCCAGAGTGTCCTTTCCAATCCATGTGCATTGCCACCTGTAAGTCACATAATTTCACAAAGAAGATGCTAATATTACCCCTACCTTATGACCAAGGCTTAGCAAAGTTAAGGAACTTGTCAAAATCCACATGGTTAGCAGCAAAGCCAGAGTTGAAATGCAGTTCCATCCGGCTCTAAAAGCTCAAGCTTTTAACCACTAAACTACCCTTTCCCTCATGGTGCTCACCTGATGTGCAACCTAGGCAAGCAACAGCTCCATTCAGCCACACAGAATAAGATTTAGTATCGTGCCCCTGCTCAGAGCACCTGACCCTCATCACATCCCATTTCAATCCTGTTACTCCCATCACAGCGCAGGCTAATTGCCATGGGCTCACCTAGCCAAGCAGCTGAGACAGGACATGCTGATCCAAGGGCAGGGGCTCTTGGCTCCCTGCCCTGTTTCTATGGTCACTGCAGTGCGTGACAGGCAAGAAAGATGGATTATAGCCCAGAGCATCAGGCTAGAGCTTGCAGGTGAGCACTGCACTGTACATTGCCAAGGGATAAAGCTGTACAGGCTATGCCGCAAGAAACAAAGAAGCCTTCATTCCTTCTGAGTTTGTTCCTGCCTCAGACCGACAGTCTATCAGGCTTACCGTCTGTTAAACAAAAATGCAAGTGGGAGAGCAATATCATTAATGAAAAAAAAATGTGTTGCGGGCCTGCAGGTGGCATGTGGTTGACCGGCAGTGGTTTGAATGCTGGACCTTGTCACTCACTTATGTTGCGGGCCTGCAGGTGGCATGTGGTTGACTGGCTGTGATTTGAATGCTGGACCTGGTCACTCACTTTCTCACTTTCTCTCTCTTTCTCTGGTAAGTGCCCGTGCCCTATGGAAAATTAAATAATAATAATTTTTTTTAAAAGAAAAAAATGTGTTGTATATGTAAAGCAAAACAAAATCTGGAAATAGAACTAAAGCTGTTAATAATGATCATTTTTGTACAATGAGATTAAGGGCAGGGCAAAGGGTTTCACCTAGCTCTAGATAGCTTGCACCTTTCATAATTTAAAAATAGTAAAGAAACACATCCATTGAGTTTCATACTAAGGCTATACCAAAATAGTGTGGGACACTCATGAAACCTTTCCCAAGTCACTTAATCTAATGGACTCAGTTGGAGGTCTTTACTATAGGTCTTAAATGCTGTTTTAAGGGGTTTTTTGTTCCCCTCAGAGAGAGGGTGTATGCCCTAGCTGCAGAGAGATAGAGAGATAGAAAGGGAAGTGGTCACAGCACAATCCTTCTCCTCCATCTGTCTGTCCTTCAGGGTTTGGGGCATGCACACACACATACACACACACACACACACGCATGCATGCGTGTGCACGCTCACCCAACATGTTTCTCAAGTCAATGAGTCCTAGACTTGAACCACACCATTGGCCATGGAGGATTGAGTTGCCTTAACCACCAGGCCTTGGGTGCCCTCAAATGCAGTTTTCAGAAACAGGTACACAGAACTTTATGAGGGTGCTATGTCTACTGCAAAGGTAAGACACAGGAACTCAATTGCCCTTGCTCTCCAACAGAGGGGCCACACACCTCTTCATCTCACCTGCACTCCGTTTGTGTTCACACCCTACCTATAAATTAGCTTCTCTTCCCTACATGCCTGCCAGAGCTCTCACTGATGCAAGCCCCACAATAATTCAACTTGAGACCAAGGCGTGGTGCACCTTGTGCTGTGAATAAGACCAGGAAATCACCAAAGGTCTTCTATAAATTAACCTTCCTCAAAAAGAAAATTGGCTTAGAACTCATAAGTTCAAAACAAAAATGTTAGGATTATTTCATCTTTCCTGTGCAATATTTACAAAGCACACTGAAATTTATAGCACATATTCACATGCAGGATGTCATCTAATTCTCACAATGGCCCTGTGCAAGTGGACTGGGTACAAATGATGCCTATCCTCTATAGATGAGGAGACTGAGGCAAAAGAACAAGACTTAACTCAGAACCATCTAGAAGCCTGGAATCAGAGGCCAGAAGCAGGCATCCAGGCTCCCACAGCAGCTCTTGCATTTATTCATTCAGTCAGGTGCTTGTAAACATTGACTGACTGCCTACTACTGGGAAGCTCTAGAAAAGGCATTGGTGTTCTCATTTTCTGTCTGTCTCTCTGTCTTTCTGGTGAGAACATATGCACTATAGAAAAAAAAAAAAAAAAAAACCAAGGCATCAGTGACAAAGTAGTTAGTGCCCAGGGTGCTTACAGCCCATAGTAAAAGCAGACATCAAATGATCAAAACCTAGCATAGTGATTAAGGTGCTGGACTCCCACATGGCCAACTGCACTTTGAGTTCCTGACCTGGCAGCTCAAAAATCACACCGGGCACATATTTGTGCATGCCCAAAGTCCTGAGAGAAGAATGGAGGAGAAGGGAGTGGGGTGTGGCCATCCCCCCCTGGGGGGGGGCAATTTCTCACTTTCCCTCTGTCCTTCTCCCGTGAGTGTACATATCCTGGGGCAAAAATGTGGGATGAGAAGAGAAGAGAAGGGTGAAGGCAGGCAGGCAGACACTATTTTATGGTGAAAGTGTAGAATATAAGAAGCCACTTTCTTTTGGTCTGAAAATTAAAGATGAATAGGCATGAATACTAGAAGCAGCATGTGCAGAGATCCTGTGGCTTAAGCAAATACGGTTATATGTAAAGAACTAAAAGAACTTGAGGTAAAGGAAGTAGAACACTAGTACAACTTGAAACTGGAGAAAACAAGGGGGACTACGCAAAACTTCTGTAAGCCATGTTGAAAATTGGGGCCTTTATCTTACAACTTACAGGTGGTCATTACATGGGTTTCATTATGTATTGGGGTGGGAAGGTACCGTGGTCTTTAGGTGAGCAGTTTGAGGTCCTCATGTATCAGCCTAACATCCATGAGAAATCACTGTCCATGAAAATTAGAATACAACGTGCTCACCTCCCTCCTGAGCTCTTTTATTAACCCCTGCAGGTATTAGCATGTATCTAATTAGGTACCAATAAAAGAGGCAATAATGACAAATGCCCTTCTAAATGGGGGTTCCCCACTGCCCAGTTCTTTATTTCACTGCCAGTAGTTTTTAATGAGACCTTGCAAATGCAAAGTCACCTTAAAGAATACAGAGCCTGTCACCATGAAATAGTGAATATCAAAATTTCTACTGGAGCAGGTAAAAACACATACATAACGCTGGAAACTAGTGTAACGTGTCTATCCCACATTTGAAGAAATGGCCGAACGGCTCATCTGCAGTCAGTCATGGTGTGAGATGAGGTCCTTGGCCGTTACACATCAGGACAGAGGCAGATCTAAGGCATATGAGCCACATGAGAACAATAGGTCATGTCTCTGTGGTACTAAAGTCATGAACCGATCAACACTCCAAATTCCAGGAGGGAAGAAGTCTTAATATTAAAATGATGCCACACGAGCATCCTGGAGTCTGAAGACTAGCTGATCAGCAAAAGTTGAAATTTATAAAGAGATTTGGGCCCAGCACAGAGCTAGTCTTGTGAGGTGGCCAATGCCCTTGTCTCACAAAGTAATGAAATTTTGTCCCAGTTTTTATATTAAACATCTTGTGCTTCTTCCACGAGAAGCTGGAAGTCTTGTCTTGCCATGCGGGGATGAGAATAAACAGGAAGAGAAGTAGAAAAAGTAGGGGGAGGTCCAAGCACTGCGTGCTAGCCCAGAGGAAGCTGTTTGACTTGCTTGAGTGACTCCAAATGGGGCGCAGGATGAGGAACAGGTTAAAAAACAAAAACAGCAACAGAAAACACCTCCCTTGGGTGGCATAGCGGTTCAAGAAGCTGGTCTCACATAGTAGTCTCAAGGCTGATTGGCTGACTGTGCCATTTAAGTCCTGATCCTGTGACTTGGGAAACACACCAGGCATGTGTATATACCCAAAATCCTGAAAGGAGGGAGAAATGGAGGAAAAAGGATTGTGGTGTGACCATTCTCTATGGCAGGGTGCTTTCTCACTCTCTTTCTTTCTCTCTTCTCTTCTCCCCTTCCCAAGCGCACATGCTCTCCAGCTAAGTTTATTTTTTAAATAGTAATAGTAGTAGTTCCCTGGTAAAAGGAATAAGTATGCACATCTAGACTCTGGGTCTAGTCTACCACTGACTTACTGAACCCCTGGACAAGTCACTGTTTTAAAGTGCCTCAAAGATCCTCATTTATAAGAACATCCACCTCACAGGGTTATAATGAAGTTCAGGTATGAATCATCTCAAGGGAAAAACACTAACCTCAACTCAGTAATGACTGAGTAAAGAGTCTGATTCTTTCCCAGCATGGTACTGGGCCGCTGAGGTTAAACTGTCAAAATTCAAGAAATTTGAATCATTAATTTTTCCCAGCCTCTTCATTTTTGGTCGTTTTTTGGTTTTTGGTTTTTGTTTTTGTTTTGTTTTGTTTTGTTTTGTTTTGTTTGCCAAACACAGCAACACACCTAGAAAGCAGCTGTAAGCAAAAGTGCGCTGAGTTGCTAAGTTAGGTGACTGCTTTACTGAGATACACTAGGACTAATCACAGCCTAGGGCTATTTACCTGCGATGGAAATGCAATTCCATTCTGGGTAATACAGGCACACTGTGTGTCCCAAAACACCAGCTGATGGCCCCGACTTGACACCTGTAAGTTCATGCGTGCAATTTGCTGTCAGGAAAGTGATACCTTCAGACTAATTGACTCTAATAAGTAGGGATACGACATGACATCTCTGAGGAAGAGTTAGAGAGAGCATCACGTTGGCCCTGTAAGAAGAAGAGAAGTTATTTCCATCCTAATCCCAAGGAAAACCCTCAGGTGAGGGTCTCGGCACATTAACTAGCTGACTCCCCCACTCTGGAACTCCTACAGGAAGAAACATAGAAGTTACAAAGGATAAGCTAAGAAAGAAAAGTCAACTGAACTTGGGGTTAGGGTAGGGAGAAGAATGCTTAGAAATCTGTCTTTCCCAGCTTTCCCATCCTCATCCCCCATGCCCAACACAGATCCTAAAAGAACCGCTGAACAGGTGCATCTGTTTATCTGTTCTCTTGCCTCCGACAGCTCTGGCTGCTATTATTTACAACACTAGTTTAATTAAACTTTCCAAGGAGATAGATGAATGTCTTTGCAATATTGGAGAAAATCAGTTCTTTTCGATGACAACATCAGTACCCCTGGCTTAAGTGAAAAACTAATGTTGTATTTAGATTTTTTTAATTAAAAAGTTTCCATGACTCATGCATTTTTTTAACTTCTAATCCTCCTTTCCAACAAGCAAAGCATAAAAGGAACAGACAACTAATATGTAAGTCTATGTATTTTTTCAAATAGAGTTCCATCATGTGTATTGTTCTGATTTAACTTTTTCTTTTCTTGCTTTTTTTTTTCAAATTAAGTAGCTATGCATAGCCATCAAAATCACAGAGTAAAATTAGAACAGTAAAAATGCAAGCGTCAACATTTCTTTCTGTAAGGAAACATGTCTTCCTTTTGCAGCCCATTTTCCCCTCCATATAAACCTGTGTTCATTCAACACAATGACAACACGAGATGTGTCTGGGGGCATGTAGATGAAATCACTACAAGTTGGAAATGAAGTCTTATTTTCCCATCTATTTGAATAAATGCTGGGCCTCATGTATGCAATAAAGTGCCTTTTTGTTATTCTACCAATGGCCTCAGGTAGCCAACAAACCACCAGATACAAAGAAGATTCTATTGTATTTCTTTTTAGTCTCTTCTATATGTAACTTTGAAAGCCCAGGTGTGAAGATTCATGGAGGGGTATGCAGGTCACTCTATCACCATCCACTTCAATGAATTATTTTGCCCCCTACCTCTCTCTGCCACTAAGGCCGCAGTTAACCAAAGGCATATTTAAACCCACCAGGGAACAAGAGGAAGAGATGAAGGTCCCTGAAAAGACAAAATTAGCCATAGATCTGCTACTGATATCAATAGGACACCTAGTCAGGCTGAAAGGAATAGTCCTGAATAGAATGCATGGGTAGGAGCACAGGCAGCTCAGTCAAAATGGCACAGCCAACACTGTAATGTCTAGGTTGTCTTAACAATTAAGCAGTCATTCTCTATTTTCCCAAAGAACATACAGCTTTGAATGAATTACATTGTCCACCTAGATCTTTACATTCTCGCTCTCACTCTCTCATTATTTAAATCTCTATAACTTAGCTGCAAAGACTTTTCTTTCCTTCCGTATTCGGAGGCTGGGTTTCAACAGCATAACTATCCATCATCTGCCTGCTACACTACATTAGTCTATCTTGTAGGTCACCCGACGACCAAGGCCTCCATGACCAGGGCAGTTTGCACCCCAAAAGGTGGTCCTCTGTCACATGTCTGGGGAAGAGCACTCTGGGAGAAAGTAAGAGTACAAGGTAGAAAGAACAAGAGGCCAACATCCCTCAGCATCCAAAATTGTATATTCACACCTACTCCAGCAAGGAGGAAAGCCAGTGATAAAATTAGAGACTAGGCTTAAGTAAACTTGAGTCTTTGGAATTAGCAGTATGCAATACTGGCAACTCAAAAAAAAAAAAAAAAGCCAGCCCCCTGCTGGTCCAAAGTAAAGAAGGCAAGCTGGGTCGCTCTCCAGGGTCCTGAAGGGGGAAAAGCAAGTACTGAAATAAGCATTGGGATGACATATTAGAATCAGAGATACCCAGAAGGCCAGAGATGAAAGAAGACCTAAAAGCCCTCTAGTCCTGGCTCCTCTTTATAGAATATTAAAGCCCAAAGATTGTAAATGACCTGCCTGGAGTCGTCTAAATTTAACAATTTCTTTTAGCTCAAAATTTTAAATACCAAATATTTTTGTGCTAAAAGGCCAACTTTGTAAAGTACAGAAGAAAAAAATACATATCTTGTTCATCTATGTGGGCTTTAGGAGACCCAGACAATCATAACAAATGAATTTCTGCGCTCAATAAAACTTTACATCCCTTCACAAAAACCACGACAATTTTGGCTCAGGATGGAGGGAGGGTAAATTTATGAACATACAGAGAGAGGAAATGAAATAAAAAGTGAAAGAAGCCATGATACAGTCTCAAAGCTCTGTTAGGATCAAGAAAAGAGCTGATCACATTGATGTTTTCTCTCCCAAACCTGCTCCAGTTACATATTTTTAAAACAAGCCTGTAGGTGTAAAAACCATGCACCACTGTACTGCACTACGGACCAGGGAATTTAGACATGCTGTTAGAAAACCTTGCCTAAGATGTGGCAATCAGAATAATCTCAGGGAACTAAGTGCCCTCAAAGCTCACACTGATACCAGAATAGATACTATGTCCTGAAGCCATGGGACATAAACTACTGATTTTACAGAGGTTAAAACATGACCACATCTACTCATTTACAGTATATTTTAAAATATTCTATATATGACAGTACTTGATGATGCTGTATGCTCATGAAATAGCTTGAAACTGTCCAAAGATTTAGCATATATTCTCTACTAGGTCGTTGGGAAAGTCATGACATATTTTTACATAGAAAAATACATTCCTATGGCAACCACAAGGTAGAAGAGTTCCTGTTACTCCCTCCCATTTTAAAGATGCGAACACAGTTTCTGGCATATTCGTGAATGAATGGGAAAACTAAGACAAGACTGTCCAATTTCACATTCCTGCATCATTGCATGAAAATTGTATTTTATGAATGACCAGACCAAGACAATCATCCAAAACTCATTTCAGCCTAGGTTAAAACACTGAGCTTATATCCTTGGAATATGAAACATGGGAGACAGGTCGTCCTTCTTTTCTTCCCATACTGCCTCTGCGTCTGTCTGTCTGTCTGTCTGTCTGTCTGTCTCTCTCTCTCTCTCTCTCTCTCTCTCTCTCCCTCCCTCCCTCCCTCCAGGCTTTCCTTACCGCCTACTTGATACTGCTCACCCGTACACTCTTCCCTCACCAGACTATGACTGGCTTCTAAATGCCCACAAGATAAACCCTGTTCCAAACCAAACTCTTGTGTGACTGGTACAGAGTTGAGTCACATGGTGGTAAAGTGTAAAGCTGCAGAAATGGCCATGCATTTTTATCTGAGATGATAAGAAACTGAGAGACCACTCTAAGTCCCCAGGAACTGTCTCTCCTGTGATCTTGAAGACCTGACTGTCTCTACCAGGACTCCAGCAATTTATCATGTACTGTCTATGACGTCTCTCAGACTCCTGCTTTGTACTGTTAATTTACACTGGGGTACATCCTGTCTTCCCAGTTCACCTGCATCTCTTCCTAGATAAGGGATTTGGAGGGCCATGTTAGTTGGACATGAGACATACATTAGCTTCCAACTTTATTCTAGTGATAATTGACTTTAATAATGATTGTATGCATGTTATTTCCACTTGTGATGTAAAGAATATAGAAATCAGTGAACTGGGAGATTGAGTCTCAGCTTCTCAAGATCTCTTGGAAGCTGTAACCTTTGATAGTCATCTCTTAATTTCCCCCTGCATACCATAGCAAAAATGTTTGTATTAATCCAATGCAGTGCATTATACATGTGGCTTAACCACCTTAAGGATCATAAGGTTTGATAAGATGATGTTTGTAAGTACTTTAGGAGTTCCCTAAAAGGAAGATGCAAAATCAACATATTTTCATGTATGAAAAATCTACATGTATAAACAGATACTCATATCCTGAAATTACTGTGAAATATTAGATAGAAATTTTGAATTACTGCCTTTCTCACTGATTTACAGTAAGGTTGGTTTCTGATTCTGTGTGTGTGTGTGTGTGTGTGTGTGTGTGTGTGTGTCTTAAGAAAGTTTTTGTTTGTTTGTTTTTGCTATAGGACACGTGCACTCACTGGATAGACAGAGAAAAAATGAGAAATTACTTATTAAGAGGGATGGCCATGCCACAATCCCTTCTTCTCCATTCTCCTCTTGGGATTTTAGGCTTGTATGCACATGTCCAGTGTGAGTTTCAAGCCTCTGGGTCCAAGACTCAAACTGTGGTCAGCCAAGTGGTAGTCCAGTGCTTTAACCACTATGCCACCTGTTGGGCCTCTGCATGCTTTTTAAGATCAGTTGTATGTGAGAATTGGATGCAAGGCCAGGCAGTACTGTGACAGGAACACAATGCTGAACCCACATGGGAAATCCATGGGAACCCTGGGTTTGTGTCCCAAGCTCTCTCCCTGTACGAGCTGGTTGCACAGACATGCCTATGATCTGGGCTGGCTGACAGTGGGTGTGAATTACAACATAATGACCCTATTGGGGGTTCTGTCTGTCGTTGTGTCTCTGTCTGTCTGTCTGTCTGTCTGTCTCTCTCTCTCTCTCTCTTTCTCTCTCTCATGAAAGGAATAAACAAACCGAGATAGCTAGGCAGACAGACAGATAATAGGTATTTAAGAAAAAATATGAATGTGCTCTGTGGTTAATAATAGCATATGTTAAAAGTAGTAACTAAATAAGTTTATTGTCTAGAATATAATCACTGAGCTAACCTGTCAGAGTGTCAATCAGGCTTCAGGTCTGGATAAGTGTGTGGGTGTAGGAGGCACACACACACACACACACAAATCTTAATAAATGAGAGTTGAGAGCTCTGTTTAAATATGAAGACTGTGCTTAAGGGAAACTTTTTTTCCCAGCAGTCAGGCATAAGGCAGTTGGCTTAGGGTAGGGACACCTGCAAATTGCAAAAAGAGCTGGCCAGAGGCTGGACGAATGTATGTTATCATTTGAATGGAAACCACTGCTCAGTCCATCCCTGAGCTGCTGAGGAGCTCAGCTCCACTTTCATGCAAAACCAAGATGCTGGAAGTCACTGTTTTAGTTTTCTCCAATGCTCCACTACCATTATGAGTTGTCAAACTGACCTGCTCACAAGGCTTCGGTCTGCGTCCAGATTTTGTCCGATAACTAGGGATCAGGACCAATCACTACAGGGGTCTTGTTGTTTCAGAATGAATTCAAAGTGACTAAATGAATAAGCCCTGAACTTCCTGATGACATAGGCACTTTTATTTCCTACTGTCCCACAGAGTCTGGCAGAGACCATGCACCCAATACATTAATTTGATGGGCTGATTGAAAATTAAGAGTTACCAAATAAAGAGAAGGAAAGAAAATCCATTTTGTAGTGAATGGAAAAGATCACTCACGGTCTGAATCCCATATGTTACTGGATTCTGCCCTTTGAGTGATGGGGACAGACTGCAAAGTGAACTGAGAATGGAGAGAGAGACTCTGAGGAAGATTAGTCCAGGCCTTATTCTAGGCTTTGTGGGTACCTATTAATATAAAAGACAGCTTGAGAAAACCCAAGGCAATGGAGATAATCAGCCTGGCCACCCAGCTGAATGGCTCCTTTTATGTTTCTCACTGGAAGTAATCTGCTACCCACACATTGCCAGCTCCTCACTAGGCCCAGCTAAACAGCTGAACCAAGGGAAAAGTGTAAGTCACAGCAGCCCGCAGAAAGTGTCGAACTTCGGACTAAAATAGCATTTGCTTTTCTTGTGACAATTCGTGCAATTAGGTCTGAAAAAGCTCGGTATCTTGAATTCTAACCTAAAAAAAGGGCAAGATACTGCCACACTAAAGCTCCTCGGAGCAATGAAATCGCCTGGGGAATTTCTTCCTGAGTTTAGATGTTCTCAGGGTCCCCAAACCTGCTGCAGCTTCTCTTGCAGAGAAGACACCCTAGTATGAATGTCTCGGGCGGTGTATTCCATTAACAGTCTATGATGGAGGTGTGGAGAGGAGGTGAAGGTTTAGAGGCATATATCCCAGAGCAAAGTTTGGTTCTATGGCTGCTATATTATGTGGTTTACTTACCCTCTCTGGGCCTTTCATTTCCAAATCTGCAAAATGGGCCTACTAAAATCGTCCCCACATGGCTATCCTAGGGAATGTGATGCCTCGTGTATCACCTGGCCTGTAGTAGAGGCAGGTCTCTTCTCTCACACCAGTGCAATGGGCTCCATTAATTAGATTCCACATCTGTCCAAACTCTTCAAGGATCAGCAATGTAAGACATGGTAAAGAAAAATAGAAGAGAGGAGCAAGCTGGTTTACAAACTATATCTGGCTCCTGTCCTTGCTTCATGTTCAAAATCCAGAGCCAGTGGTCCCCTCTGTTGGACTGACAGCCTCGGAGTTAGAGGCAGCTATTCATGGGTCTGACAGGTTCGATTCCTAGTGCTACCACTTATCAGCAGTGAAAATGCAGACAAATAATGACTCAGTTTCTGCATGCTAAAAAAATAACATAACAGCATGAGTAGGGAGTGAATTAATCTATATAATTATCATCTACAGAAAGTGCTAAGCACTTTGGCTAGCACACTCAACTCTCAATAAATGTTATGTATCATCGCCTCCATTGATCATCCTTTCAGCAGAACTCCAGCTGATGAGAAGTTAAGAAAGCAAAGAATGTAAGTCCAAGGGAAAGGAGGATCAAAAAGTAAGTATCTCAAGGTGGTATGAAAAGCATAGCTGAGAGATTTTAAATCAGCCTTTGTGAAATTCACTCTCTGTGAGGCCGGCCATGATAAGAAGTGGTTGACAAGTGGTTTGATATATGGGACAGAACTTCTGATACTCTAAAGTCAGCTAGCGCTGGCCAGGAAGAAACTCAGGAAGAAGTTTAGTATACTAGACATTGCCCTCTCCTTTTGTTTATTTATTTTTAAAGATTTTTGCCATAGGGTGCATACTCTCACCAGAGAGATACAGAGAGAGAGACAGTGAGAGAAAAAAAAAAAAGAAATCAACCCTGGAATGATGGCCATACCACAATCCTTTCTTCTCCATCTTTCTCCTGGGATTTTGGGTACTCACGCACATGTGCCTGGCGTGACCTCGAGGCACCAGATCTGGGACTTGAACCATAGTTGGCCATGTGGGAGTCGCACCTTCACCACCACACAGCCTGCTGGCTCCAACAATGTTCTCTCAATCCTTTCATCCCCCTTCTAAGAACTAGCTTCAGATACTTGGTTTTCCAGAGTCCCTCATTTATTTGTTATAGCCCAGCCTCCCCTCCAGCCTCCTTCCTTTCCATCTAAACCAGTGGGTTTGAAATTCAAACCCTAGTGCCAAGGAAGGGCTGCCTACAAAGAAACCGTAGCTTCTCTGTTTCCACCCTCAGGGAATCAGACCAAAATCACAAATGGGGTCTGGTTATGCATATTTTCTTTTTCAAAAGTTTCCCAGGGAATTCTTATGTGTAGTCATGGAACTCGTGTTGTTGGAACCATGTTCCTAGACTTTTCTCACACACAAATTCAAACTTACCTTTCTGATGGCCTGGCATTTCAGCGCCTTTTTCCCTCCGGCCTATCCAGAAAACCCATTTGTGTTTTCAGTCCATAAATTAGTAAAAGGCAGCAATTTCATGTTTTCCCTCTAAGCTCTTACATAAAGGATGTGTTATTCCATAAGCCAAAGTGTGAAAAATATTCAGCAAAGGGAAGACATATTTAGAATTCCCTCAGTTCATCCTTTATAAATGGGGCTGACTCTTAAAAGAATACTGTAGGTTGCAGGTCGCCCATCCTCTCCCCCTCTTCCGGTAGGGAGGCCGTGATGCCATGAGGAATGTGCCATGGATCCAAGTTTAGAGGACAGGTCAAAGAGGCACCAAACACGTGCAGGATAAATGACAGGCAAGTACTAAACACTGACGGCCAAGCACTACCCTAAGTACTTTACATGGATTATCTCGCTGAACTTTTCATCTCTAAACAAGTTCTGGTATTACTATGCTCATTTTACAGATGAAGAAGAGAGGCAGAAAATTAACTTGTCCAAATTCACACAGCCAGCAAGTGCTGAGGACAGCCAAAGAGGATACTTCACAAGGATCAGAGACTTTTTGAAAACATTAAATCACAGCTTAGCAAAGACAAGTCCTGTCCCCTCTTCTTTCCTATCTCCAAAGAGAAGAATGTCAGGAAATGAAGAGTAAAACATTTGGAAGGAAGACGCAAATATCTGCACAGCAAGAAAACAGTAGTGTCTCTAGGACTTTTCCGTTGGAATTTACTCAACGAGGGTTGGAGGGCTCTTTCTGGCCTCTGGCTTAGAAGGACAACAATACCCCCCCTCTGCAGGCCCTTTTAGGCAGCAGATGGGTCATCAGTCCTGGGAAACAGGATTTCTTCCTGATTGGCCACTGTAGTCCTAGAGAACAAATAAGCTCTTTAAGGAGAAAATGGAGACAGTAGCTAAGGGCTAGTTTTATCCAGACTGCCCAGCTCAGGTCTGCAGAGTGAAAAGGACCCAGTGGTTTCTATGGAAACTCTGTTCAAACATACATCTCACATCCAGTTGAAGACAGAATTGCTCAGAATTCTAGAAAGCCCCTTAAATAGATCACATTGAAATGAGCCAAGACTCACTTTGAGATAGCAGGCTTTCCCTTAAGCCAGACACTAGGGTTGAACCCACAAACTACACAGGATAGAGCCGTGTTCATAAGCCACAGACCAGAAAGAGGCCTCAAACCTTACCTGTGGTTAATCCCAATAGAAAGCCTGATACTAGTTCTCTACACTTTGAGATTTTCTCCTAAAAGAGAATGCTGACCGGAGTGAGAAGTACAAGCGAGACTGTAGCTGACTGACCTTGGAATAGCCCTCTTCTTGATGGGTCCTGGAAGGCAGGCTGTCCCCAGCATGCCTCTTCTTTATCCAGGGCCCAAAGGAGCCAGCCCTGAGGCTGAACACTCATTTTAACTTTGACGGCATCATTAACGAGAACCAACAATGCATGGTCACTGCTTGAAATGGAAAACTTCTCTGTAATTGGACTCAGATCACTATCCATAAGGATTTTCAGTGGGTTCTGGAGAGATCAAAACATTCCCCTTGACCACCATTATCCAGCTGCCCAGCCACAAACTATTCAATGGAGACCAACAGTCTCCTCCCTGCTTCAGCTGTCAGTAAACCTTACTCCAGCGGCAAACATCACAATGTCTCCTTCCCACCCCACCCGCCGGTGAAACCCTGCAGTCCTCGCCATTAGAACTGCTATCATTGGACATGTGGAAGGCTCATTCTCTGCACAGAATGGACGGTATCAATCCCAAGAAATTCAAAGAACAGCCTCTTTAAGAAACCTCCACTTGGAAAAGATATTTAAGCAAAGCTGAGCTTGATGAAGTGAAATAGAATTAGCCACTTCAGTAGCACAGGCTTCTCGGATTCATTCTAAGGTAGACTGGCTTATTCGCTCCCAAGTGGAACGAACTCAACAACAATATATCACAGTTAACTGTGATCACAGCTCCATGGAGTTTCAGCCAGTGCTGGGAGCGCACCGAGGAGCACTTAATATTCCCTAATCTGTAATCAACCTTTTGTACATTTGTTCCTAATCATAGGACACAGTTTCATCTTAATGAACTGTTTTCTTATCATATTATGGTTGGTCATTTCAGCATGCCTAATGGCCCATTCAGAAGGTTAAATTACAATTAGGGTCCCTTGGTTTCTGTTTCCCAGCAAGTCTTGAAGAGGGTTGATTTTTTTCCCCTTCCCATTGCTTGACTTCAAGGGCAGAGACACCAAATCATCAATGACAAAGACATACCTGTTACAGTCGACATGGAGCATGAGATGAGAGGCGCTAACCGACAGTGCGACCTTGTGCCACTGTCCGTCTGCCATCCGGTATGGAAGTGCTTCTGTCCGGGGCTTCCCGTTATGTATATAGTGATAGCGAATCTCATCTCTCAGGCCACTGCTCTCCAGTTCCAAATAGCTGTGCACAAAGGAATAAATCTGTTTTATTTTAGTTCTAGATATCACAGCCATCATCAATCCCACCCGCTAACTACCAGGGTTCTCAGAGTCCAAAATTAGCTAACCATGACATGAAGAGCCATGACCTGAAATCAACTGTACTGTGTGAGACCCAATTCGCTTATTGTCTAAGGGCCTCTCATGGTGACACCTTGAGCCTCTGAAATGGAGATCAATTGATTCCCTGTGAGGTAACAAGCCACAAGCTAATTAGCAAAGCGTGGTGCAGTCTCTCAAATACTTAAAAATGTGTGGTTCAGAACCCTACTTCTATTGTCTGAAAAAGACCATTCACGTGGAATGGATTTATCGATGTTTATTTGTAGGACTGCCATTTTTACTTTTTCAAGAGTTAAAAGGAAATAGAAGTCACACTGGCATCAGGTATTGTAACGTATCATCAGAGTCAAGATAGTAATCAGTCTTTTTCCTTGTCCCAAGACAAAAGATAAAACAGAACAATCGCTAGATACTGAGGGAAGAAAGGCTGAAGCTACTCACACATGAATCGGCATCTCAAATGACCATGAAACATGTGACAGAGATTGTGATCACGTTTTCCAGACCCATGAGAAATTTTAGCACCGAGACTGTACTCTGCACTTTAGTCATTGAATGCAGCAAGCGACTGGGGGACATTCTGCAGTCACTCACCAGAGCTGGTACTTTCATGGGTGCCACAACGACTGAGTCTTCTCTGCCTTGCTTCTGAAATGCATCTTCATCATTCTCATCTACACTGGGCTGATCCCACTGCCAGGTATTGCACTGGATATTTTGCAAATACTAATTCATCGCCCACCGAAATCTGCAAGACTAACACTACTAGCCCTCTTTAGACATTAAAAACTGAGATTCATGGATTAAATTACATACCCAAGCCAGGATTTAAACTCAAATCTGAGTTTGACAGTTACATTTTACACACCTTCTACCAGGTTGTTGCCATCCGGGGGCACAGGACAAAGTAGTGAGGATGGGGGACCAGCAGTTGGCATAATGGCTATGTCACTGGACTCCCATGTAGCCGACCGCGATTTGAATCCCGGACTCGGTGGCTTAAACTCACACCTGGCACGTGTGCATGTGTGCCCAAGATCCCGAGAGGAGAATGGAGGAGAAGGGATTGCACTCACTCCCCCGGGGGGTGATTTCTCTTGCAAATACTAATTCATCGCCCACCGAAATCTGCAAGACTAACACTACTAGCCCTCTTTAGACATTAAAAACTGAGATTCATGGATTAAATTACATACCCAAGCCAGGATTTAAACTCAAATCTGAGTTTGACAGTTACATTTTACACACCTTCTACCAGGTTGTTGCCATCCGGGGGCACAGGACAAAGTAGTGAGGATGGGGGACCAGCAGTTGGCATAATGGCTATGTCACTGGACTCCCATGTAGCCGACCGCGATTTGAATCCCGGACTCGGTGGCTTAAACTCACACCTGGCACGTGTGCATGTGTGCCCAAGATCCCGAGAGGAGAATGGAGGAGAAGGGATTGCACTCACTCCCCCGGGGGGTGATTTCTCGCTTTCTGCTTCTCTGTCTCTATCTTTCTGGAGCGAGCATGTGCCGTATAGCAAAAATCTCCCCAAAAAAAAAAGTAGTGAGGATGGACTCAGCTGGCACTAACTTCCAGCAGCTCAATCACACAGACAAGGTAGGAGCTACTCCTCTAGACAGGTAACCGAGGTAAATCCTTAGATTTGGAGGAAGCACAGTTTTCCTCTAATGCCCTGAGTGGGGCTGACCCCTGAGCCAGTCTATATTTAATCTAAAAGACAAAATGCATCTTGAGGACAGAAATGAATATATCATGAAACCCAGGCTCTATTATGCATGACTCCCAAATCTCATGTCAGAGAACAAATGCATATTTCCTGTTCATCTTTCATGGGAGAGCTTCCCAAGAGAGCAGTGCGGGGGAAGCAGAGAGCCAAGGCTAGCCTCTGACCCACCTCATTTGTGCCAGTACAAAGAATTAGGCCCAAGGTCAGAAACTGAAGAGATTATTTATAACCACAGCCACCAGCTCCTGGGCCCAGGTACATACTTATTAGTAATAATTAATGTAATACATATTTTATAGGACTGGCTAGAAGGAAATCCCTTAATATAGAAGATATTTATTTTAAGGGAGTTCTTCAATTTCTTCTAAGGAGCTAAAACATGGGGAGGGGCGGGAATCAGGTAATCAGAAATCTTAAAAGTCAACAAGACTTTAATAATTATCTCATCATTCATTCATTCATTCCAAATGCCTTTAACCAATCAAAAATGAAGGACTAAAAAAGATTTAAAATATAGATCTTATTCTCAAGATTTTATTTTAAGAGAGGTTTTTTTCTATGGGTTGCATGCACTGGCCAGAAAGACAGAGACAGACAGACGAAAGTGAGAAATCACCCCCCCCTGCCCCCAGGGCAACAGCCACCACGCAATCCCTTTTCCTCCATTCTCCTCATGGGCTCTTCGGCACACACACACACACACCCAACATGAGTTTAAGCCACCCAGTCTGGGACTTGAACCAAGGTTGACTATGTGGGAGTCCAGCAATATAACTATTACACCACCTGCTGGTTCTAAGATGCCTTAAGACTAGTGAAGGAGGAAACAAACTGTGTCCCTTCCCTACAGAAAGGCAGAAAGTGACCTAATAACATTATCGATAAACATCCCATTTAATTGCTTCAAGGTAGATATTATTACCCTTACTTTACATGAGTTCATTTATGACCAGGATATTAAGCACCTTGGCCAAGACCTCACAGCTCCCGTAGAGAAAAGTGGCATGCTCTTACAGTTGAGATTTTATCAAAATCAAAATACACGCATCACAAGAAATCTTTCCGTTGCTTTATTTTGACCAATGACTGACTCCTGGAGGAAAGGCACATGAACTTGAAAGGACTTCAATCAATAACAATTTGAAATCTTCCCAGGATCTAGCCACAGGGGTGCAGTGATACACAAGGCGCCTCAATGCTCTGGCCACATACATTGTCACAGGTGCCAAGTCCCAGGTCCACACCCCAAGGTTTCCCTGTGCACACTCCAGAAGTGTGTGTGCATGTCCATGATCCTGGCTAGCTGCAGCCAGAGATGGAACATGGTGTGGGGATCCTGTTGGGGGTACACCCCCTCTCTCATGGAAGAAATAGATGAACATTGAGGGGTACTCATAAAAATCACCAACAGAATCATTAAAAAGTGAGCCAAACACAGTTTGCTAGATTTAATCATTACTCATCAAGTATGGCCTCATTAAACAAGTACTCATTGTATTTAAAAAGTCATTTAAATATCACTTTGGGACCAGCAGGTGGCATGGTGGCTAAGGAGCTAGACACTCCCACATGGCCAACCACAGTTCGAGTCCCAGACCTGGTGGCTTGCTTTTACAGTTTCTCTCTCTCTCTCTCTGTCTCTGTCTCTGTCTTTCTCTGCTCAAACTAAGAATAAATGAATAAATAAATAAAATTAAATAAAAAGTAATTAATAAAAAATCATTTAAATATCACTTTAAAAAGTTTAGGAGTACATTGTCACCTTGCAATAACCACAACATAGAGCAATGAGAAAAGAAATCTGCCCCAGTAGTCACAAACGGATACTTGTTTCTTAGCATAAAGTTGCTGACATCGTGTACAACACATTTAAAATGTGCTGTATTTCAAACAACTTGGACAAAAGTCAAAAGTCAGGTTGATGTGCTTTGGAAAAAAATATGTTCAATAGCTGCTGAATGGCCCTAGGGATGACTAAGACATTGGCTGGCTAAGTGACACCTGAATATAATTGTTTCATGAGGTCTGGAAAGAAACAAGGCATATTTCCAGGCATAACCCTCTGCTAGAAGAGATGTGAGGCTTACTTCTGATAGCAACTTGGAAGAGCTGACCACTGGCCTGATGGGATTTGGCTGTCACTGGAGGGAAGACCATGACTTGTAGTACAGCATTGTTACTCAAAACATGGTGTATAGGCAGGCCGGCAGCATCGGCATCTCCGGGGCTGATTCCAATGATTGGGCCCCACCTAAGACCTGCTGAGTCAGAATCTGCGTTTCAGTAGGACCCCCAGATGATTCATGTGCACAGGAAAGTTGCAGCCTGGAGTAGAGCACACAGGTGGCATTTTACATCCTGGCCAGCTGGTCCTGGTGAAGGGGAGAAGTTTGATGGTACAAGCAAGTGAATAGGCGCCATGTGGTGCTGGCTTAGAGAAAAAGGACACTGGACAGGAGCATTAACCAGTGTCTAATGAGCCATCTCTCCCTGACCAGTCCTCACGCTGCAGCCCTCAAGTGCTTTGGGGTTTTCTTGGGAGTCCGGAGAGGGTAACAAGACAGCTATATGAGTAATAAACCCATCACCAGATCCCATGAGCAGCATTTCTCCTTCAGATGCCTTGGGCTTCTGCCAAGTGTGTTGTTCCAATGCTCTTTGGTCCCCAGAAAAGCCTGCTTGTCCTGAAAATATTTGAAAACAGCGATGATATGCCCACCACACCCCAGTTTGTTGTTGTTGTCATCCTTTTTCAGGCCAAGTGTTTCCAGCTCCTCCCTTCACACTCCTGCCCTCACCTAGACCATGAGCCCCTCTGGACAAGGAACCTACCTTATTCCTCTTTCCAGATCCTTCCCCATGTTGGTCACCATGCTCTGGGCATAGTCAAGTGATGGACTCTTGCACTTAAACATAGGCACTGTGCAGACCGGTCTGCTGCGAACATCGCCTGCTCTGCTCCATGCACCTGAACACATGCGAACCCTGCCTTTCCCATCAGCCAACATCCCGAGCCTTTCGCACAAAGTACCATAAAGCAAACCAGCTGAATTTTTAGAACCCAAGCCCTGGCTTAAGTGCTATGTAGAAACTACCCAGAACCAGCACGAATATGTCCCAGACACCTCCCTCCCTTGGATATTAGGTAAAATTAATATTACCATGAACTGAAATCAAGTAATTCAGAACAATGAATCCAAATAGTATAGGTAGACTGCTATTGACCAAGTTATTTGTACCAGAATGTTTTATTATTTTTTTCCCAAAAATTGACATTAAGGGATCCCTGTCTGAGATCAGATACATAATGGATTAGACAGATATATCATTCAAAACATTCAAGTAGTCATGGTTGAATGAAGGTGTTACTTCTACACGCAGGCAAAACAGAAAAAGCTTATTTTAGATGTTATCTAGTACTAAGTCACTAGTTAAGGCAAAAGTTTTCTTAGAAAATGTCACTTTTAGGGCCAGTAAGTGGGCATGGTAGTGGAGGCACCAGACTACCACATAGGTGACCACATTTCAAGTCCCAGACCCGGCAGCTTGCTTTCTCACTTTTGCTCTGTCTCTAGTGAGTGCATGTGCCCTATAACAAAAATAAAGATAACAATGAATAAAATTAAATGAATATTTTCTTTTTAAAAAGTAGGTTCTTTAGAGAAATGCATCAGGTCCCAAAGAACTCTGGAGTCAGGGCAGGACCTGCCAACATTTCAGAGGGGCTTCTCTGCAGCCCTGGATAAACAAATGCTTCCCATGAGTTTGAAAACAAGGCTATGGTCCTACCCAGTGTTTACCCCTGGCAGAATTCTCAAGAGAGGGAGAAAACCAGGAAAGCCTACAGCTACTTTCTGTAGAAAGAAACAAGTCACCACATATTAACACAGCACCTGGGTAGACAATCTCCCCAAAGCCTGAAAAATCTCAAGATGATGAAAAAGTCCATTTTCCTACATAGTGTCCACAATTTTGTAGAACCTCAGTAAAGGTTTATTCAATCTCTATAAGTGAAAATGATGACAATGATAAGAAAAACATAACCAATATAGCTAACATTGGTTAAGTAGTAATAGCCAATGTCTGTTGAGTACTTCTTACTAGGAGGACCGCCTTAGGGCCATTATATTTTATATCAAAATAATCCCTACGCAAGCTTGTGAGGTATTTGTTTAGGGCCTAAATAAACACTTCTATAGCCCTGACCACAGACCAGGTATCATTCCACAAATATTTACTCAGTCTTTATAACAGCATTAAAAACTACTGGTTATCATCCTGGCTTGTTTTATAAAGGATGGAACCAAGGCACACAGAGATTAAAAAAAGATGTCTGACCTAGTAAAAAAGTAACAGGATGTTGCTACTTGCAATGTTCACTTTGGTATCTGCCAGACCCAGGCTCAAGTCATAGATTTACTGCCTATAGCTGAACGAGCTTCTTATCTCTAATACTTTGTTTATTTAAAACTTGTCCAAGACGAAGCAAGTACATAAGAGCAGATGTATGATTAAGAAAGAGGAGTCTAGCTCCAGAATCCATTCTTCATGCAACAACATGCATCCATAGTGTTAACCACCACCCTGATGTCTGAACAAGGTATTAGAGATATGAGGCTCATTCAGCTGTAGGTGGTAAGCCTATGACTTGAGCCTGGGTCTGGTAGATACTAAAGTGAGTATTCCCAGTAATGGCATCTCATTACTTTTTATAGTGTCAGGTATCTTTTGTAATTGCCAGAGGGTACAGAGAAACACAGAGAGGGAGAAGAAGACAGTACCCCCAAATAGAGCACAGTCACGCTGCAATCCGTTCTCCTACATCTCTCCAGCTTACTGGGATTTGAGGGATGTATGCACATGCACCTAATGTGTTTTTCAAGCCACTTGTACTGGGATTCTAAGCACACAGTTGGACATTTGGGATCCAGCTCCCTAGTCAGTAGACTGTAGGGCCAGGCCCTTTGTCAGGTATTTTGAATATATTATTTCTAATTCTGACAACAATCATACATGACAGTTTTTGTTTTGTTGTTGGTAGAGAAGTTTTTGCTATATGGCATGTGTGCTTGTCGGACAGACAGAGACAGACAGTGAGAAATCACCCCCCAGAGGAGACGGCTATGCTGCAATCTCTTCTCCACTGTTCTCCTCTCTGGATTATGGGCATGCACACACATGCCCGGCATGAGTTTTAAGCTGCCGAGTGCAGGACTCAAACCGTGGTCGACTGTGAAAGTACAGCGACATAAGCATTATGCCATCTGCTGATCCCTTTAGATTTATTTGATACATTCAGTCACTATCCACCACTTAGTTTGTAAAGTGAATTTACCCAACATGAATACGCTTAACACCAATCCGGCTGAATATAGTATACACGTTACCATCAACAGATGATAATCCATTCTTGTTTCCCATAAGTGTCCTGTCTCTATTTTTCTCCTTAATTTCTTTCCTCACACTCTCCCTCCTCCACCCACCCTCTTCCCACACTATCTTCAGTATACCTAACCATTGTCCATGTTTCCATATCCTCTAGTCTTTCCGTTTCCACCACAGAGTGCGGACGCCCATGTATGTTCAGTAGAGACATGCAATGTCTCTCTTTCATAGCCAAGATTGCTTTACTCAGCAGTAACTCCTCCACATTTGTCCACTCTTTATCGAATGCCAGGATCTCGTTTATTATGGCTATCCCATAGTGTGTATGTACCACACTTTTTCAATCCTCTCATCTGTTCATGGCTATTTGGGTTGATTCCACATCTTAGCAATTGTGACTACTGCTGCAATAAACATAGATGTGCAAGCACTTTTCCAACTGAGCGTTCTCCTATCCTTTGGGTAGATACCCAAAAGTGGAATTGCCAGATCACGTGGTAGTTCTATTTGTAGATATCTGAGGAACCTCCATATTATCCTCAACACTGGTTGGACCAATTGATAGTTGTTTTAATACTTACATTCTAAGTGGTAACATTAAGACTCAACATGATAAAGCACCTTCCCTGAAGTTACATAACCCACAAGATGCAATACCAGGTCTGCCAAGTTCTACCACACTGTGCTCCTCCATCTACAGTGACCTAACCATATCAGGATAAGAAGAGAAAG
>NW_006159671.1:1041713-1069005 GCF_000334495.1 Tupaia belangeri chinensis | reverse complement strand
AAACTGAACCTCTTTCCCCTCTCCAGTCCATTGTCCCCTACGACTACAATGGAGAATAAGTCAAAACCACCAGGCAGGTATAAGGTATCAAAGGCTTGTGTACTGAAAAAGAGACAAGGGCACCATGTTTAAGTAAAGAGACGTGCAGAGCAGTTGTCCGGGAGTGCTGAGACTTGAATTTCCACCTGAAATCTGCTAGAGACAAATGAGGCAATCTTTGGAAAATTATATCCCTGCCTCTTTGTGCCTCAGCCACTTTTGTCTGTGATCTGGTCTACAGAGCCCAAACATTGCTTGGAAGGGCCTTAGACTCCAAGGGAGAGGGAAAGGCAGAACTACAGTTTATTTTAACTAGATCAGTTTCACTCTTACGTTACATAAATTGAATTTCCCATATGACATTATTTGAATGAAAGAGATTCACTTCCAAAAATAGTTTAAAAATTGTTTTAAATAATCTCTTAGATCCAACTCAGGGGTAAGTTGCTATAATTCATATACAACTTCAAGAGTTAAAAAAACACAGAAAGAAACTAAATGATTGGTCAGTCAGTTTGTTTCATTCTCCCCTTGATTGCTCCTCCTCAGCAGCCTAGAGAGGGAGAGGAAGGAGATGTCATGTGTACCAAACACACTATGGGGACCAGCAGATAGCATATGGTTATGTCACTGGACTCCCACATGGTCAACTGTAGTTCAAGTCCTAGACCCAGTGGCTTCAAGTTCACACTGGGCACATGTGTGTGCATGCCCAAAGTCCTGAGAGGAGATTAGAGGAGAAGAGATTGCAGCTTGGCCATCCCCTCTGGGGAGTGAGTTCTCACTTTCTGTCTCTCTGTCCCTATCTCTCCCACAAATGCATGCATCCTATAGCAAAAAATCTTTAAAAAAAAAAAAAGTTAGCCACACCCAACCCCTATCCATGTGCATGCACTAGGCTATGTCTTCCAGTCTCATTGAATCGAGGGGCCATATAATGAGTCATCATAACAAAACATGAGCAGAGATGATGTGTTTGAATCTAAGACAAGGTGGTTAAGAAAGTATGACTTACCCATGCTGCTTACAGAGGTCCAACAGCGGATTCTCAAGCCTTAGTGGGTAGTAGCACCATTAGATGGAGTAGACTTGGGTCTTTCAATCACCATAATGGGGAAAGGATATTTTCCTTACACAGAGTTACACTGAACCGGGATGTAAACAAATGTAAACTTGCACTGATAATCCATTGAGACTTGGAGATTACTAAACTACCTTGACTCATCAGAAAGAGGTACAGAAACATGAAACTGAAGACAGGCAAAAACCTGAGATGTAATCATGGACACGAAGCTATTGCTAGTCTATAAATAAAAAGAAATGGTGGGAGCCATAACGCAACCATCTCCTATTCCGTCTGTGACAGATTACCTGCACTGCATTGTCTCCTAGTCTGTCTGGCAAACTGTCTTTCCCAAATATAGCAACAGGCTCTCCCATCTTACATCTCTTCTACAAGGTCATTTTCACACTCCTCTCACTGCAAGGTAGATACTTTATGTCTTTCCTTGGATGCATTTATCAGGGCTTTAAGAGCAAAAGTAATGCTTGGTGATTTCCAAGGCTGGGTTACAAATGCATGAATGTGCTTTCTATCTTATCTACCAGAACACTTCTGCTTAAAACCCTGAGCGGTCATGTAAGAAGTCCAAGCATCCTGAGGCCACCATGCTGCGAGGAAGCCCAGACCATGCGGGGAGGCAGCATGCAGGTACTCTAGTCGACAACCCCACCTGGGATATCTCGGCCAAAAGCCAGCATAAACACCAGGTATGTGAGAGAAACACCTCCAGATGGTTTCCCCAGCTGCCCACTCTTCTCACATGAAGCTACAAATGTGGTGGAACAGAGATAAGCCATCCTTTCTGGGCTCTGTCCAAATTCCTGACCCACAGAATCTGTGAGCATAAGCTTGGGGATAATGTTTTGTACATAAACAGAATCTGAATAGTCTAACTTCAGATAGACAGATTATTGCCTTTAAAAGTTGAAACTATAAATATGTCTTTCCTAAATGCCATATGATCAAATCTCAAAGTGTCAATTTTCTGCTTGTAAATATCCCTACAGATCTGTAACTATTCATTTTCTTCTATCTTAGAAAAAATGAAATTCTACTGAAAATGTAATTTAATATTAATAAACCACTATATCTTTTAAAATACATGACTTTCAGCAGCTTTTTTTTTTGTAAGGTTTTTGCCACAAGAGAAAGAGGAAAAGAAATCACACCACCAACACCACTCCCATCGGGGGGGGGGGGAAAAACAACAATACCTTCTCCATTTTCCTCCTGGGATTTTAGACACACATATACACACCCATTGTGACTGTCAACCCATCACATCCAGGACTCAGACTGTGGTCAGCCATGTGAGAATCCAGTGCCATAACTACTGCGCTACCTGCTGACCCCTTCAGGAGCTACTTAATGAACTAAATACCTAAGGAATATCATTGTCATTAATCTATTTTTCTTGTATCAAGTCCCAAGGTTTTAGCCTCGAGCTTGATGTTTACACAAATGGAAGTGGCCACCTCAGTGAATCAATGGATCTATATCTTCGGGTTCCAGTTCCAACTGTTTTCCAAGTCTATAGAACTATTTGACTAAGTTAAAAGCAAGTTCTAATTTATCTGAACAAACTTCTGATATTCCCAACTTCTGCTTCCCTTACTCAAAGCAATGTTGTGTAGCAGAAAGAACAAACCCTAGAAGCTATATGCCAGGTGTAATGGGGCCTGAGTCCAGCCAATTCGTATTCACTCCCTGCCTCTGCCGTCTAAACCCATGTGTGAATGCAGGCAAGACACATCATTTCCTAAGCCTCCTAGTCACCTGTAGGAAATAAAACATCTACTTTACAGGTTTCTTTTGAGAATAAAATGACAGCATTTGTAAATCACACTCCAAAATGCCTAGTGTCCAATATCAATTGTGTATATGGAAATACACAGCCTCACAGAGGTGTGACGCGGCTGAAAGCATGTACTTACTGCCTTTTCTCAGAAGGAAGTGTGCTCTGCCTTCCTCTTTCTCTTGTTTAGATGACCAGGCCATTTTATTTGTAGTTACAAAGTTGCGTATTAGTTCTGTACTCAATCCCCTTAGCAAACAAGGAGCAGATTAATAGTGACAGCAATTACTAACTGCCTCTGTTATTGAAAATAAAACATTCGCTGTTAAATGAAATGTAAAAATAAGGTTCTTTATATCGATTCAAAACAATTCTATTTCAGTCTTTTAAATCCTCATGATGGTGTGGTGGTTGTGGCAGCTAGATCCCATATGTCCAACTACGTGGTTTGATTCCTAGATCAGGCAGCTGAAAGGCATGCCAGGTACATGGCATGTGTGCCCCAAATCCTGAGAAGTGAATGGAGGAGAAGGGATTGTGGCCTGTCCATCCTTTCTGGGAAGATTTTTCTCATTTTCCCTCTTTCTCTTTCTCTTTCTCCAATAAGCACACGCAGCCTATGGCAAAATTAAAAAAAAAAAAAAAAAGGCAAAAAAGAAAATCACATGATATTAACCATGCTGTTTTTACTAAAAGCTAGCTTCTGACTTTCCAGATACTAAGAAACAGTACAAAAGACATGAATTTTTTTAATTTAAAAATTATTTAATTTTATTCATTATTATTCTTCAATTTGACCAGAGAGAGAGAGAGAGAGAGAGAGAGAGAGAGCCACCAGGTCCAGGACTCAAACTGCAGTTGGCCGTGTGGGAAGCCAGCACCTTAATCACCACACCACCTACCGGCCCCAAGACACAGAGAAAACACTTGAGTTTCTGCTGTCTCAATATGTAGTGTTTAAAAACAATGACTAATAAATATTTTTTATGTTTTAACTTGTGAAAAATAAAAAGGTAAAAAAGAACTTGTAAATGGAAAAAGAAAAGTAAAATAAAAGCAGTCAATGAGCTAGCTTTCTAGGACAAGAAAGTAAGGGATCATCTGTTTTAGACTGCCAACACTTATAACTAAATTCTAAAACAGGGCCACCCTCATGGTCTAGTAGAGAGCCAGATCCTACACGGCCAACTACACAGCTCAAATTCAGACGCAGCAGTTTGAAAGACACACGGGCACATGTATAGCCCTGCCCCAAATCCCGACAGGATGGAGAAATGAAAGAGAAGGGGCTGTGGCCTAACGAGGCCCACTGAGGGTCAGGGTCAGTCAGTCTCTCTCTCTCGTTCTCTCTCTCTGGTGAGTGCAGTCTGGCAGATTAAAAAACAATCAAATACAAATAATTGTTAAGCAACAAAACCTAACACATGGAATTTAGAATCACACAACTGTACCTAGTAAACCTAAGGTATCGCTATGGACCAGAAACTAAAAATTAAGACATCTGTAAAACAACCAGATTTAAGAAACAGGAACTAACATAATAGTAGCAGTATAGGAATGGCCAAAACATACATCCAAACTTCTAAGTTTCACTAAAGACTTAAAGAGAAGATGGGGCCGGCAGGTGGTATGATGGTTAGGAGTGCTGGACTCCCACATGGCCAACTGTGGATCAAGTCCTGGGCCTGGCAATTCTGGCTCTCTCACTCACTTGCTCACTCGTTCCCTCATTCCCTCACCCCCTGGTCAAGTTAAAGTAAATAAATAAAGTTAAATAAACTAATTCTTTTTTAAAAAAAAATTGACTTAAAGAGAAGAAATATTGGTTCTAAACATATATAGTCTTTGAGTTCTTTAATTTTACTGATTTCATGGAAAAAAAAAAAAAAACCTAATATAGCTATAAAAGGTACTCAGTGAAAACTTTCCCTCCCATCCCATCCCAATCTGCCTGGTATTCAAACTAATGTTGTAGGTGTCCTCAGTATCCAAATATCCTTCAAAAGTTCCTTTTTCTTTCTTTGTTTTTTTTAAAGAAAGAGAAAGAGGGGACCACCAATAGCATAATGGTTATGATGCTGAACTCCCATGTACTTAACAATGGTTCAAGTCCCAGACCCAGAGGCTTAAAACTCACACTGAGCGTGTTCCCAAAATCCTGAGAGAAAGGATTGTGCCATGGCCATCCCCATTGTGCCCAGGGGTGATTTCTTGCTGCCTAGCTCTCTCTGGCAAGCACACATGCCCTATAGGAAAAATATCTCTTAAAAAAAAAAGTGAGAGAGAGATAGGGGTGGGGAGCGGGTAGATGTCAGGGATAGGGATTGTGGACAGGATCTTCCCTGGCTCCCCATCTCCCAGTTAGCCATTATCATTAACTGAAGTCCACACTTTATTCAGATTTCCTTTCTTTTTACCCAATATCCTCTTCCTCTTCCACAGCAGGGTACTGGATACTGCTTTAGATTTGGTCTTCATGAGGTTCTTTGTGGCTGTGCCAATTCAGACTCGCTTTGTTTTTTTGGTCTTGCCAGTTTTGAGGAAGGATTTAGTCAGATGTTTTATAAAATTTCCTACAATTAAGATTTGTCTAATTTCTTCTCATGACTATAGGGTTGTGGGTTTGGGGGAGGACGACCACAGAAATAAAGCACAAGTCTTCTCATGTTATATCCAAAACACAGGCCCAGCAGGAAGATATCACTGAGGTATGTCTGAGGCTGAGTGGGAAGCCCAGGTTCAGTTCCTGGCTCAACCTCAGCAGACTGAGGGTGGTGACCCAGGCCTGCAGTCCTAGCTAATTGGGAGGCTGGGGCAATGGAATCGTGGCACGGCAAGACCTTTTCAAAACTTTTTCTCACACCCATTCTCTCTCTCAGGTGAAAACAAAAATGCATACTAGCTACATAGTTTATCACAGCTGATAATAATCTCGGCATTACCCTACCTGGCTGATAAAGTGTGTGTCAGTTTTCTCCAGTCACTCCTCCCTACTCCCATTTCCAGGATATATTCCTGAAAGGAAACTTACACACAGCTCACACTTACAGTGGGGAGTCATGCTCCAACTCCCTGAAGGTGGAATATTTACATCAATTACTTGGAGTTTTGTATGGGAGATTTACAGATTTTTCTCACGTATTCAGGTACTTATTTCTACCAGTGTGTACTCATTTTATACTCTGGGCTTACCACAACAATAAGTTTGTTAATTTTGTTGTTCAGATTGTCCCAGCTTTAGCCAATGGAGGTTTTTCATGTGACTCCTTTGATGTATTCCCATCATTTCTGGCTTAGTCTTATCTCCAGCATTTCCATACCTGCTGGCACTACAAGATGCTCAAGGCCTGTCTTACCCATTTCCTGATCCAGTGATAAAATCAATCATTTCTCCAAGGAGATCTGGTTCCTTTTACTGGAGAATAGTGTTAGAAATCCAGATCTGGGCATTAGGTGTACTCATTGCTATTGGAGTTTTATTGCTTCTAGGCTCTCTTAACTAATAGAGGGAAAAAAAAAAAAAACTATATGTGGGTAATAGTGTCTATAAATACCCAAACATATTTCTGTGTCTCCATATGCAGCTAAATTAAGCTAACCATAATTTATACTAATGTCTCAAAAGCTGATTCAGTGCCACCCAGATTCCTCGGTCTGTCCCATACTTATCTGTGATCTCCTACCACCTACCAACTACTGACTTAAGTATTTACTTTCTGTATACATCTACAGTGCTTGCAGAATTGCTAACCAATACTCTCATGTAAACCACTTCATTCACTGAAGTGTCTATAGTTTCTTCAGCCTTTATTCTTATAGACCATTTCCAAAATTACTTAAGTCAGCAACCTTTCCCCTTTGTTAAGGTTGTTTCAGACATTTATAATACAATTAAACAGCCTTTTCCATTCTACATTTCATTCTGAGATACCTTGACCTCTCAAAAAAAAAATTAACTATATATAAAGGTTTGCTTTTTGTTCTGGAAGGTTCTGTAATTTTTTTGACAAATGCACAGTGTCATGTACCCACCATTGCAGAATCTTATTCAATAGCTCCACTGCCTAAAAAATTCCTGTTCTTTATTTGGTTCCCAACTCTCAAGGTCTTGACAAATGCTGATCTGTTTGCCTTTTCCATACAAAATGTATTATAAATTCACTCATATAAGTAGCCTTTCCAGATTGGGTTCTTTCAGGCAATATGCACTGAACATTTATTCAAATAAAATCAACAAAAAAAAGTTCATCAGTGTCTTTATGTGGCTAGATAATCTTGTGTGTGTGTGTGTGTGTGTGTGTGTGTGTGTGCCATAGAGTGCAGAGAGACACAGAGAGAAAGTGAAAATCACTCCCAAAGGTAGATGGCCACACCACAATCTCTTATCCTCCATTTTCCTCTTGGGACTCTGGGTACGCATGCACATATGCCCAAGTCCAGAACTCAAACCGAGGAACTGGACATGTGGGCCCCAGAGCCTCAATCACCATACCACCTGCTGACCCCTCCATTTCTTCTTATTGATGAGTACCCTTTACATAGATATACCACAATTTCTTTATCCATTCATTCCTTGAAGGTCATCTTAGTTGCTTCCTGTTTTTGATTAATAAAGCAGATAAACAAACATTTGTCTGCAGGTTTTTGTATTAGAGTAAGTTTTCTAATCAATTAGGTAAATACCTAGAGTGCATGATGAGACTATGTTCAGCTTTGTAATATATTGCCAAGGCCTGTCACACAGCACAGCAGTAAAGCCCTATATAGAGGAAGCCAGATCCCTCGTGGCTGACCAAGGTTCCAGTCCTTGCATTAGCAGCTTGAAAAATACCAGGCATGCACATGCATGCCCAAGATCCTGATGGGATGGAAAACTGGAGGGAAAAAAAAAGACTGAAGCATAGCCAGGCCCCATCAGAGGGTACTTTCTCTCTCTCTCCTCCTCCACCCCAACTTTCATGCCTGTGCACTCTGGTAGTAGGGAAATAAAACAATTGCCAAATTGTCTGTTATGGTAGCTGAATGACAGTATGTTCCCATCAGCAACGAGCAAGAACTCCTGTTGCTACTCATATTTTGCAGTAATTGGTATTGTCGGTTTTCTGGGGGGTTAGTCATTCCAATTGTGTGTAATAGTATCTCATTTAATTTAAATTTATCTCTCTAATGATAAATGCTAAACTGATCTTTATATATGCTTATTTTCCATTTACATATCTTCAATAAGATGTCTATTCAGACCTTTTATCCATTTTTTCTAAAGCTTTTTTTTTTTTTAACGCCCTTTATAAGAGAAAGAGGATGCCTCAACAGGGTCTTCAAACCACTTTTCTACCCAGTCCTGCAGCCAGCCAGGATCATGGTGTACCCACAGGCATGCCTTTTTTTCCCCTTTCCTTTTGTCCATTTTTTTCAGTGTATTTATTTCATGAGAGAGACAGACAGAGCCACACACAGATAGGCACGCTACCAGGGTCTTCATGCCATGATCCACCCCCAGTTCTAGCCAGCCAGAATCACAGACACATATGTCCACGCCCTGTATGGGCAGGAAGACATCAGGATATGAACCTTCCCACATGGCTTCAGCCTTACCGAGCATTGGTGTTACCACGGCACTCCTCTGGCTGGTATGCATATTTTTTAATTGGCTTATTTACTTGTTGAGTTTTAGGTGTTCTTCGTATATGTTGAATGCAATCTTTTTTATTTTTTTAATTTTTATTTATTTAAACACTCAATCACTGTGTAACATTACAATATACCAAATGAATTTTCCCATTCTGAATACATTGTATATTAGTTCAGCCAAAGATATTACCATACATATTATCAAGGAGGGAATCAAATGGAAAAAGAAAGAAAACATTTAAGGAACACAAAAATGGATACAAATTTTTATCAGATATGTGTTTTTCAAATATTTTCCCTGTCTGTGACTTGTTTTATCATTCTTTTAATGGTATCTTTTGCCAAGCAGGTGTTATTACTAATAAAATCTAACCTTTTATTTTCACGAACTATGCTCTTGATGTTGTATCTAAAAGCTCATGACAATATTCAAGGTCATATAAATTTTTCTGTTTTCTTCCAAAGTTTTACAGTTCTTAATTTTTATATGAAAGCATATGAACCATCTCGAGCTAATTTGTGTGAAAGGTGTGAAGTCTATGTTAAGGTTCATTTTGTGTGTGTGTTTTTGGTATATGAATATCTAACTGTTTAAGATTCAATTGTTTCAAAAAATCCTTTATTTCAAATGTTTTATGCTCTGAAAGCAAGTGTGCCTACATTGTGTCCTCCTTCCTGCACACGAATGAGAGCGTATTATTCTCATTGTTCTATAAATTTCTTTTTTCATTTAACATAACAACAGATCTTTCTTACAGCTCTTTCTTACAGAACTTCCTCTTTGTTCTTACAGTTTTCAATTTGATACATGCTCTCCCACACAAAATTAAAGTCACTTACTTCTTTATGGCATAAATCCAGATGACAACTGGGTAAAGACCCATTCTCTCAAGGCTAACCCAGGCTTACACACTGTGAAAGCACGACTGAAAGGCACCCATGAGGGGTGGCACTAAGTCTTAAGTAAAGAGCACTGAGGGATACCAAAACCTTTGTCATACACAGCTCTCTTCAGGGAATGTCCATGCCCTTTGATAAGACTAAATTTTAAAAAGTTAAGGAAAAATAGTACATGCCTAACTTTATACAGAGAGGAAATTCAATCTTCAATAGTGATCCAAGAAAAGTTTTGAAAAGAGGGTGAGTGAGGAAAACTTATCTAGAGACCAGAGGGAGAGGGACCAGAAGAAGGTGTAACAGTTACATCACTGGACTCCCACGTAGTCAACTGCATTTCGAGTCTTGGACTCAGTGGCTTAAAATTCATGCCAGGAACATGTGTGTGTGCCAAAATCCTGAGAGGAGAATGGAGGAGAAGGGATTGGAGCATGGCCATCATGGGTGATTTCTCACTTTCTGACTTTCTGTCTCTTTGTCTCTCTAGTGAGCACATATGCCCTATAGCAAAAATCTTGCTCTAAAAACAGAGAGAGAGAGAGATCAGAGGGACAGGGGTGAGAAAGGTACTTGGAGGAGCAAAAGTAAAAATATGGTGGAGGAAATGTGTCTATCACACTCAGGCAACAGAGGGAAAAGTTTGAACTGCACTGAAGATGGTGCAAAGGGAGCGATGGAGTTATGAAGCAGGCAAGAGGGTACACTGGGGCTTGATTTACAGAACTAGGCACTGACGTTTGGCCCCTATCCTCACCCTAACGGTTCTCAAACCATGTCCCTCCATGACATATAGCCAGATAGTGTTCATGGGCACAAAAATTCTCCCATAGGAGTGCAGAATTTGGGGTAGGCTCACTCTAACCCCAGTCCTTTCTCCTCTCAGAAAGCACATTAAATCAGTGGCTCTCTGTATCTGAACTCATCTCTAGTATGTTCGGGTATTTTTTTTTTAAATAAATGAATCACAAGTTTCTATCTCCAGCCTCGATCTTTCTTCTCAGAAACTCCATCTGGAGGCTACTCCAGAACTCTGCCTAGCTCCCAGAAACTGGAGAAGCCTAAGAAAAAAAAACTCCTAATCTTTTCTTCAAAACCTGGTTCTCAGTCTTTGCAGCTTACATCAGAATGAAATCTAAACCTAAGCATTGTTTTTGACCCCTTTCTCTACCTTGGGCCTGATGTGCCAGCCATCACTCCTATTCCAAGGTATCTACCATACCCACTTCTTGACTCCCCCCCTGCTCTCATCCTTCTCTTAGCCATCATCATCTTTCATTGGCAACTTCCTAGCCTCCTGTCTGGTTTTGCAAGATCTACTCTGGCCCCTTCTGACTCATCTTAAAGTCAAATTCCAAAGTCACCTTTTTAAAATGAAAACCCAATCATGTTTTCAACCCCTTTGAACTACCCCTATGTCCAACCTTAAATTCCATTAATGACTTTTCATTGCTATTGACCTTCAACCTCGAATTATTACCCATGGCCTTCAAGTGAGTCAGATGGTGGTGCACTAGCAAAATGTGACCCACCTGAGGAGGTTCCAAGTTCACATCCAGAGATACCCTTGAGTAGACAGGAAACCTGTATGCCCATAATCTGGGGCTGGCTGAACCTAAGAGTGGATCATGATGTCAAGAATCTGTTGGGGATGGGACCAGCAGTTAGCATAATGGCTATGTCGCTGGACTCCCACATAGTCGACCACGGTTCACGTCCTGGACCCGGTGGCTTAAAACTCACGCCGGGCGCGTGTGCGTGTGTGCCCAAGATCCTGAGAGGAGAATGGAGGAGAAGGGACTGCGGCGTGGCCATCCCCCCTGGGGGGTGATTTCTTGCTTTCTATCTCTCTGTCTCTCTCTGGCGAGGGCATGCACCCTATAGCAAAAACCTCTCCAAAAAAAAAAAAAGAATCTGGTGGGGGGTGCAGCATCTCCCCCCGCTGTGATCATGGAAGAAATTTTAAAAAATAAAAAAAAACTTTGGGGAAACCAGTAATGGTTGCATTGTTGGACTACCACATGGCTGACTGTGGTTCTAGTCCCAGATCCAGAGGCTTGAAACTCACACTGGGCACATGTATGTCTGTGCTCTAAATCCTTAAAGGTGAATGGAGAAGAAGGGATTGTGGCATGGCCATCCCCCCAGGAGATGATTTCTTGCTTTCTGTCTCTCTGACATGCATGTGCCCTATAGCAAAAATCTCTCTCAAAATAAATAAATAAATAAAATAAAAAACCCTTCAAATTCATCATACCCTCATTCCTGTCTATCTCTCTAGCTCACTCTTTTTTTCCAGTCTAACTTAAACTGAGCCAGGTTTTGTCACAGAACCATGTGACTTTTTTTTAGAAGAGATGTTTTTAGTATAGGGTGTGTGTGCTCATGGGAGACAAAGTGAGAAACCACCTTCCAAAGGAGAGGCCCACACCACAATCCCTTCTCCATTTTCCTTTTGAGATTTTGGGCATGCACACACACATGCCCAATGTGAGTTTCAAGCTGCTGGGTCTGGGACTTGAACCATGGCCAGCCATGTGAGAGTCCAGTGTCTCAACAGCTATACCACCTTCTGGTCCCATCTTGCTTACTCTTTACCTTGCTTCCTGCCACCAACCTTGGCAGCCTTGGCACCATGCTCCCCCCATGACAACGTAGCTGCCCACATTATCTGGAGCACTCTTATCCCCATTCTTTGCCTAGCTAACATCTATGCTTTCAGGTCTTACCTTAAATGTCACCTCCCCCAGGAAGACTTCATTGATGTGCATTCCCTGCCACCATCCATGTTTTTTATGGGATTATGCCCCTTTACTTCCTAGTACTTATCCCTTTTTCTGCTTTCAAACATTTCTCATTATTTTATTAAAATCTGCCCCAGAGCAGCACATGGCATGGTGGCTAAGACATTAGGCTCTCTTGAATGAGAGAACTATGAGAAGCAACCAGACATGTGTCCCACAGATGAAACTATCACCCACCTCTAACAGTCACTGAGGAGGCTGACATGGGCAGGGTTCAGCTACATGTGAGGCTAGACACTGTGTATAGTAATCAAACCAATCCACAGTAAACAGACTCACGGTAGAGCCTTCCTCTGTCTGTGGTGCTGACAGCCCACAGTGCTAGTCCTCTGTCCGTGGTACTGACGCCCCACAGTACTGGTCCTCTGTCCGTGGTACTGACACCCACAGTACTAGTCCTCTGTCCGTGGTACTGAAGGCCCACAATACTGGTCCTCTGTCCGTGGTACTGACGCCCACAGCACTAGTCCTCTGTCCGTGGTACTGAAGGCCCACAATACTGGTCCTCTGTCTGTGTTACTGAAGGCCCACAATACTGGTCCTCTGTCTGTGTTACTGAAGGCCCACAATACTGGTCTCTGTCCGTGGTACTGAAGGCCCACAGTGCTGGCCCTCTGTCCGTGGTACTGACGCCCACAGTACTGGTCCTCTGTCCGTGTTACTGCCGCCCACAGTACTGGTCTTCTGTCCGTGGTACTGAAGGCCCACAGTACTGGTCCTCTGTCCGTGGTACTGACAGCCCGCAGCACTGGAGATGGAGTGTACACATTAAGAAGCATAATCTAGTGACCCCTGACTTCTTTTATTAGTAAGACTTGAGCTCTCAATAAGTACAGTGAAATATATTGTATTAGAAAGTATTTATCACAACTGGCATGTTCTAAGAACTCAATAAATGTCGGCTATTACTATTATTTAGATGTTGCTTTTACCAAATTGTCCCCTTGAGAATAAACTTTTATTTGCTCCACTTCAATGTCAAAACAGTTTGATGTATTACAATCATCCATGAGTTATACCGTATGTAATTTATTACTTAATAAAAACCCGAGGTTTATTAATGTTCTCTTTCATTTATTAAAAAATATTTATTAAGCCTCTGCAGTTATACTAGGCCTTATGCCAGCTCTCAAGAAACAATGATGAGTAAAAGCAGACAAGGCCCATGTGTTCATAGAGCTTATGATCCACTGGGAGAGACAGATGTTAACAAAATAATCACACTAATAAATGTAAAATTAAAAACAAATCAGTACTGTGAAGGGAGAGAACATGGTTTTGTGACAAAGCCTGGCTCGGTGTAAGTTAGGGCTGGAGCAAGAGCACCCCAGCTGATAATCACATCCTAAACATGAGCATCTAAAGAATGTCTCAGGAAGGTGCAGGGACACTTAAAATTACTGCTCAGAAATGAGCCTCAACTAGGGGACCCAGCTAACCCAGGTGGCAATATTTTTCATAGTAAGGCACCCAAAGAGATAAGCAATAAAGCAAATCTCTCAATGGGCCACCAATAACACAATGTAACAAGTTCCTAACACTTGCCATTACAAAGTCTCTTCCTTAGCTAGTGTTACTGGTAGCAATAAAATAATAACTAGTGATTCCCACAGAGAAGGGTACTATCACAACCTGAGTTCCCTGTCCCCTCCTCAGGAGAAGACACTTGGATCAGGTGAATTCATCTATCAATAAAATCAATTTGCCAAGAGAGACATATGAAACTTTGCCTAAAGCAGCTTTCTCTAAAACCAAATCTGGCTAAAGCCAATTTACTTTCCTATCAGATGTGAACTGTTATAAACATGAATTTTGTGTGAGTAGTACTATTAGGGGAAATTATCATTAAGTAAACTGGCCATTAGGTGAATTGATTTTAGAATAATTCATTTCGAGCAAACTGGGAGCGCATTAGCCCAATCCCCTGAGGTGCTAAAGGTAGACAAAGCTCTATATTCAGAGCTTCCTCTCCCAGCCAAGAAACCCAGCAGACTCAGAGTCCCTTTCACCTTCTGAAAGAATTAGTGATCTTAGAAATTAATCAATTCGTCCTGTGCTGCCAGAATTTCTGTTATGCTTCCATATCCCTCATGGCTGCTAAGGACTGAAGAACCTTCCTGCCCACTGTCACATGAAGCTGGTCTGATAAGCTCAGACCACCCAGCCTTCCAGGAGATAGAGCCTTTCTGAACGTAGTTTTTTAAAAATGCTCCAAAATCTAGGGAGCACAGGAGTCACCTCATTAAAATGCAGGGTCTGGTTCTGGAGGTCTGGGACCTAAGATCCTGCATCCTTAATAAACCTCAGATAATGCTATTGCTGATGGTCTACAGGCCATATGATCAGAGGCAAGACTTAGAAGAGAAATATGGTTATTAAGATGAGCAAACAGGGTGCTAGCAGGGTGGTCTTGTGGTTAAGGCAGCTGGCTCCTACATGGCCGACTGTGGGGTTAGAGTCCTAGACCCAGTGGCATAGTAAACAGACCGTGTGCATGTATACGCATGTCCCAAATCTGGAAAGCAGAAATAGAGAAGCAATTGAAGTGTGACCATCCTATATGGAGTGGGAGGAGTGCTTTCTCACTTTCCCTCTCTTTTGTCTCCAGCAAGTACACAGGCTCTCTAGAAATTTTAAATATTTATATATGCATTTATATATTAATATTTGCTCATAAATATATACACACACACACACACTCACATACACATTTATATATAACAAATTGAACCAGCAATGCAGTTCACTGGGTATTTTAAGAGATTTATCTCTGGTCGTGGGTACAAGGATGTAAGAAGATGTAAGAAGGAGAATTTAAGAAGCTTACTCTGGACCAGCAGTTTGCGTAATGGCTATGTTGCTGGACTCCCATGCAATCAACAGCAGTTCGAGGCCTGAACCCGGTGGCTTAAACTCATGCCGGGCACATATGCATGCATGCCCAAGACCCCAACAGGAGAATGGAGGAGAAGGGGTTGTGGTGTGGACATCCCCCGAGGGGTGATTTCTCACTTTCTGTCTCTCTCTTTCTGGCAAGTGCACATATCCTATAGCAAAAACGTCTCAAGAAAAAAAAAAAAGCTTACTCATATGTTCTTGGAGTTTGAAAGCATGACTAAAACTTTCTCTGCAACTAGAGAGTTTGCTAGACTTTCAAATGCTAAGAAAGTACTAAAAGTCAAGTATTTTAAATAAATGACAGCATAATCATTCATTTTCCATACCAAAAATTTCCTTCCTACTATGAAAATACATTCTTTAGAAAAGAGGTTTCCCCTTTCCATCATAAGCAAAGGCCTAAAACACTTTCATGGTTAAGAATGTCCTTTAATATAAGAACCTACAATGAAATATAGAATGAAATTTTGCTGCCCACTGAAACCACAGAGAAGTTCAGTGAATGACATAAGGAAAGAAGTCAGGGGAGATGATGGGGTGGAGATGAGGCTTGCTCCCATCCCCTTTCCTTCTTCCAGCAGGCCCTCAAGAACACACCTACTCACATCAGTCATTCCAAAGAAGTTTCCCATTTGAGGCCTTGAAAGGGCCTATATAGATCACTGTTTCCTTTCATTACAAAAGGAAAAGTAGAGGGACAAACAGATGGTGTAATGGTTACATCACTGGACTCTCACGTAGTCAACCATGGTTCAAGTCCAAGACCCAGTGGCTTAAACTCACACCATACATGTGTCTGTGCATGCCCAAGATCCCAAGAAGGGACAGCGGCATGGTCATTCCCCCAGGGGGGAGGGTGATTTCTTATTTTCTGTCTGTCTCTCTGTCTCTGTCTCTCTCTCTCTCCCTCTCTCTTTCTGACGAGTGCATGCACTCTATAACAAAAACCTCTCTTTAAAAAAAAAAAAAAAAGGAAAAGGACAAACCTTACATTGAGGAAGCCTGGCAGGCTCTGCCTTACCCAAGCGATCAAGGTTAACATTAGCACTAATCAGATATATTGACATAGGGAAGCCTTCAACATGATACACAGAGAAAAATCAGCATTATTGCTATGGTATGCTTGCTGAAAACACATAACATAATCACAAAAAAATCAGAAACCTAGACTAAGGAACAGTTTACAAAATCAGTGACTATACTCTTCAAAAGTGTCAAAGTCCTGGGAACCAGCAGTTAGCGAAATGGCTATGTCGCTGGACTCCCACATAGTCAACTGTGATTCACGTCCCGGACCCGGTGGCTTAAAACTCATGCCGGGCGCGTGTGCGTGCATGCCCAAGATCCTGAGAGGAGAATGGAGGAGAAGGGAGTGCGGTGTGACCATCTCCCCTGGAGGGTGATTTCTCGCTTTCTGTCTCTCTGTCTCTGTCTGGTGAACTCATGTGCTCTATAGCAAAAAAAAAAAAAAAAAAAGTGTCAAAGTCTTGAAAGACAAAATCTGTGGGATTATCACATCCTGGAGATGAAGGAGAAATAAATGCAATATAGGATCCCAGACAAGATCCTGGAACAGGAAAGAAAAAAAAAAAAGATCTTAGCGGGAAAACTGGTAACAGTGAACACAGTTTATGATGTGTTTAATAATCCCAGAGCAATGTTGATTTTCTGGCTTTGCAAATATGATCGTGGTTATATTAAGACAGTCATATCAGAGGAAGCTGGGTGAGGGATATATAATAACTGTCTGTATCATTTTGCAATTTCCCTCCTAGGTGACTTTGACTTCAGAAGAAAAAGAAAATTTCAAAAAAAAAAAAAAAGAGAGAGAGAGAAAGAGAGAAAATTGTTGTTTTCACCTCCAAGAGGCAGTGCCAAATAAGCCATACCAGCAGTGCACATCCCAAAGGAGATGTCTGTGGTAATTTTTATAGTTGCAAAAAAAAGGAAGACTGTACCCTTTAGATAGTATCTCTTTGAATCTGCTTATTTTTTTTTCCTCAATGAGACTTTGGCCCATGTCTTTTCATCTCCCCAAGACAGTGGATCATTCTCACAATAACTCAAGGGAAGCTATTAACTCGCCCTGGTTCCGATTGTAAAATGCACCTTCCACCTGCCACATGGTCGCAAAAAAGTGAAACCTTAAAAATAGCTAGGAAATGAGGCACTAAAGCTGAATGAAGAGACTGTGTGGGGAAAAAAACAGAACTATAAAGGCAGAAGAAAAAAATATGAAGACTTCTCCCATCCTACATGAGACTGGATGAATGTCTGAGAGCAAGGAAGATCTGAAGGCATGCAGAGTGTAGACTTCAGTAAATCATTAATTACTAGGAAAGAGAAACACTAAATTAGTTTTTCCAGGCATCCCAAGCAAGAATTGAGTATACATAGGCCCTAGTTTAAACCTTAGAATAACTTGAGGAAAATGGCTTCCCATATCAGTCACTAAGTTAATGACAAACTATATTTTTATTATTATTCATTCTTATCTGCAAAGTTAAATGCAGAGAGATTTCAAATATGACTAATTTTAATAGATATTCCAAGATAAACAAGATACTACAAAAAAATTAAATCATGCCTTTTGGACTAAGAACAGAAGGAACAGTTTTTACATGGTAATTATAATAATAGTTACCAACTATTAAATGCCTACTATGTGCCAGACATTGCCTCCAAACCTTAGAATATGCCATTTAGCAGGTATTATTATATCTAGTTTACAGATGAAGAAAATGAAGTTCAAAGATACAAAGTGATCTGACCGAGATAACACAACCAGCAAGTTGTGAATCCAAGTTTCAAACTTGAGTGTATGCAACACTAGAGTTGCTCTTTGTGCTCTGTAACACCAAGTCTATGATGTTGTGGAGGACAGAAAGTTTCTAGAACCAACTAAGAAATGCCAAGACTGCTTGCACTGCATGGCATGAAGTCAAGTCCTATTAGTAAAGACTCCCTTAGGGACTTTTGACATTTTTTAATGTGCAGCGCCCATCTCAGCAGATGAAAGTCACTTAAGCACAGTTTCTCATAACTCCATCGCTCTCTCTAGAGAGAAGATTGTGTTTCTAAATGTAAGACTGCATACAAATTCAGCATGGAAAAAACTGCTAGTTTATCACCAAACTCTTTTTTTTTTTCTTGGCACAGTACTAGGCTCATTACCAGCCTCTCTTGCTGTTGTGAGTGGCCCTGTGCTTGTGAGAAATAATTGATGTATTCTGCTTCTGAGATTGGCCCTAGCCCTGCTACATGTAATCCTTCCCTTTCTGGTCACTGAAATGAAAACAACCCCCAGAGCAACCTTGAGTGCCACATACAGGAGATGGCAAAATGACAAAGTGAATGAAGACTTGATCTCTGAATTTCCAGTAGAAGAACTGCCCCAAACAGATGCCTAGCCAAAAATACTTGCATTGGTTTATTAAGTAAGCAATGAATAAATATGGTACATCCCTAGCTAAAACTGTCTGTGAAAAATGTCCTCAAAGTCCTCCAAACCCTTCCAAGTCATAAAGAAAGTCATTGCTTTCACTGCTTCATTTGATACAGTAGGAAGCAGTGACAGTGTCTATGTATGTTTATAGTTATCTCATCTGAACTCAACACAAAAATGAAAACATAATTTTATTTTGACGTTGGTTATCCAGGCTCTTTAGATCCTAAGACAGTATGAGAGGGTCCACAGAATTAGGAATTACACATTAATGTTCACATCTTGACAGGCACATTAGAATGCCCATCATACAGAGGAGAACTTTGAGATTCAAATAACGGAAGGAATCAAGACTTATGGTTCCTTCTTTCTGTGCTCCCACTACAAAGCCATGTCTGTTTCTTAGCAATTTCAGCATAAGTCTTTCAGAGTCATTATAGATAAACTAACTTCCAGTAAGCAATAGACCCAGGTCTAAAATTCACATATTCTGAATAGGAAACTTGCTGTCCCACATGAAAAGCATTTAACACACAAAGGCAGACCTTCTAATAAATGCCAGCTTCCCCTGCCTCAACTCAGGTACGTATTTCTCTTACCCATACTCTGTCCTCCTCTCTGCAAAGGTCATGCTCACAGCTGCATCTAATACCTAGATAGTTCCAACCAAAGCTCTTCGTGCTTGGAGCTGTTTTACATTGAGAACTTCAGAGAAAGTCAGCTTGCACAGTAAGTCCTTGGATGATTTTCCTGGAAGGTATTAATCCCCTAGCCAGCTCTTCACCCAGAATTGTGCCATAAAAACTAATTCTCCAGAAATTTACACTAATGTACCTGGAGAGGAGGCATGACTCTCTCCGCAAAGATCTAAAAGACTGTCAAGAAAGAAGGATTGCTACCATCTCCAGAAGCACATGCTCCTATCCTTCCTTTAGTGACAAGCTCAGTGAAGCCCATAGACAGGTAAAAAAAAAAAAATTTAAGACTTTTTTCCATAGGGTGTGTGAGCTCATCAGAGAGAAAGATGGACAGAGAGTGAAAGATAAGCGAAAAATTACCCTGTGGAGGAGGATGGCTATGCCACAGTCCCTTCTCCATTTTCCTCTCAGGATTTTGGGCCTTTGTGCACACATGCCCAGTGTGATTTTCAAGCCACCAGGTCTTGGACTCAAACTGCAGTTGGCCATGTGGGAGTCCAGCACCTTAACCATCATGCCAAATACTGGTTGGACTCATGGTCAAGCAGAATGAAGGCTACATTCCCCTCTTCACTGGAGTGAGGTGTAGTCATGCAATCAAGTCTGGCCAAGAGAGTGCTGAGTGACAGTAATGAATAAAAGGAGCATGGACTCCAATTCTCCTTGTTCTCCTTCACACTACCTTAGCATGGCCGTGGAAATGAGCTATCATGAACTGCCGGGATGAGGGGAACACTCGAAGTTAGGGGGCCACAATATCAAAGAGCCTAGCTCCTCAACCCAGTGAAGTTGTCACATAAACTCTGGACTACTTGCCTTCAAACTGCTGCAAGAGAAAATAACTTACATCATATTTAAACAATTGCTATTTTGGTCTTTGTTTCAACAGCCAAGTCTACATCCTAATCAATGCAGACTTCTTGGTGATCCCTCGAGGGCAGATACAGGGAGATTTCCGGGGGAGTTCCTTGAGCTCTCGCCAGATGGTCATTTCCTCTCTCTCTGGCATTTTCAAGATAGGACACATTGCATAGTAGTTGCTTTGCAGAGGATTCCACTTACTTGTATGCTGAATGTTTGCATTAGAATCATTTGCAAGCTTACTTAAAAGGGACATTCCTGAATAAAATTCTCAAGGACTCAGATTCAGATTTGTAACTGTTCCCCAAATCTGTATTTTTAAAAACACCAGAGCAGGGCCAGCAGATGGTATGGTAGTTAAGGTGCTGGACTCCCACGTGGCTGACCACATTTCATCGAGTTCCAAACCCAGCAGCTTGACACTCATTCTGGGTGTACATTTGTGCATGCCCAAAACCTCAGGAGGAGAATGGAGAAGAAACTACATCCCCCTGTTGGGAGTGGGGGGTGATTTCTCACTTTCCCTCTCACTTTTTCTCTCTCTGGAGAGCGCACATGCCCTATGGCAAAAATCTTAAATAAAAACATATAAAGAGATAAATGCCAAATTAAAATATTCACACCTGTCTTCTGCAGCCTGAAGTCCATGGGGATGTGAGTATGTGCAGGAAAAGACCTCACTGTGTCTGTGGGACCCTCTCTGCAGTCCCTGCTGCTGCCTCCCTCGAAGAACTTGTGTTTTCCTCTGAGACGTGGTGTGTGCCTTCACAATTCTTTTATGGCCTGTGTCCTTCAGGCAAAGCCCTGAAGTGCTCCTCAGGGATCATCTTCCACGCTGCAAACTGGAGCTGCTTTAAGCCTCTTTACTCCCCACCGCCTGATTAAAAACACCATGCACTCATTCACTCAGTGTGTAGATTACAAATACTAGGTCTTTGTTTAAAGGCTGCAAGCTCACAAAACTCCTAATGCTCTGACTACTGTCAGTCTTCCCATCCTGCATGTTTAATTGCTGCTACCTCGGTCTAGAACACTCTTCCATTCCCGGATATCGGGCAACTCATAACTCTCTTGCAAGACTCAGTTCCACCATCCATGTAAGGACTGTAAGAACTAACTAACCACCCATGGCATGGATAAACTGAAAATCTGCCTAAAAATCTGGTTTCACGATTCTTATTTTAGGCAGGCGAATCCATTAATGTTTCTCTGAGGTGTTTCATCTGTCTATACCTACAGGTCTTTACCTGTTCTGAGGTTGACTCCTGCCCTAGTGAAAAGCTTCCTATGTGGGGAAAAATGAAGGGAAAAAAAAAAAAAAAGCCTGTCTCATGAATTCAATCAGCATATGTTAGGCATTTGTGCCACGTCACGCCCAGCTAAAATCTGAGGACAGAAGATTAAATCACTGGTTGGTAAGGTCTTCTGTCTGCTATATAATCTACTTGATTTATTTCTGCATGGACTTTGTGTTTAGCACCCAGGTACTCCCTGAGTTTTGATGGGGCCAGTTTGCTAAGACATTATCTTTAGCTTACTTCTTCAATTTCCACATTTTCCTGGAATCTTCCCACCTTTACAACCCACTGCTTTGCCCAATAATCCAACTTGCATATGCCCCCTGGCCCCTAGTAAAGCATCCATCGCCAATTCATCTCTGGCTTGATCCATTTCTAGCTTAACTGGTTTTCTAGGGTTAGAGTGATAGGGCCACCCATAGACCTAGTATGGACCTGGACTACACACAGTAGCCTGATTAAGCATTTTAATGTACATGGTAGAAGCTTCGAAAGAGGGAAATTAAAAAAAAAAAAAAAAAAAAACTGGACCTATTTTTACTGCCTAGCCAGTGGGAGCGAGAGAGGGCCTCAGTTCATCTCTTTGAGGGTATTAAATAAGATCTTTCTGATGGCTCTTCTTCATTTACTAGCAAGTGTTCCCCAGTAACATGCAAATGAAGAAGAGGGCAGCCCTGATATTCAGATTAAGCGATTCGTGAATCACTACAGAACCCAAGCTGAGTCTATTGGTATGTAAGTTATTGCTGCCCTTTTTTAAAATTTAATTACAGTGTTTGAACATTATCTCATTTTAAAGATCTAGCTGCCGAGGCTCAATTAAAATTCCAAAGTGTCAGAGTGAGAAAAAGCCCCAAGTGGAGATCTAACTTCATCCTGGGTTTTAAATGTATGAAAACAGTTGGACATTTTACAATCATAACAAGTCCTTTTGGAGATGGACATTATTACCCTACAATCAATTCAAGATGTTTTACAATCCCTCTGCCAGCATCTGAAACCCCTGTGTACTTCATATAAAGAGCTGGTTATGAGCTGATAATACTCACTGCAGAAGAACGAATGCATCCACCCCTTCCCCAGCCTCATCATAATCATACTTAAGCTCAATCAGGCACTTGACACATCTTACTGTAGTGTGGGAGCCTGAGCACAAGACACTCAGTGGTAAACGCTCCAAGAAATGATGCCAGCTAGTAATTTGTATTCTACAGGCAGCTGGAGGAGGGAGGAAGGTAGACAGAGGGAAGGAGTAATGCACCATGCCTTTGCTTTTGTTGTCACACCCAGACATTCCTTCACTCTCTTCTCCCTCCACCTCCCTATACAACCTACACCTGGCAAACTCTTATCCATGCTTCAAGTTCCAGTTTAAATGCCATCTTCTCATGAAAGCCTCTCTTGACCTTCCCTGAAAGTTGGTGACTTCCTTCTGTGGGTTTCATCAGGATTTCTTCATTTATTTATTAAGTACTGATTGGGCACCTACAAGGTGCCAGACATTGTTCAAAGTGCTTGGGATGGAGCAGTGAACGAAACGACTAAAGTTTCTGCACTTGAGTTGCTTGTCTAATAGAAGGGGGAAGGTAAGTAAATACATACTGCACTAGATGAAAATGAAGTCCCTACTCCGGGCTAGTGGTAAGAAAGCAGCAGAGAGGGGCCCCATTCGAGAGGTCTTTTGGGAAGGCTCCTCTAACAAATGTGAACATGGAAAAGGAGGTCCGAATGAAGGATTAAGTCCTACAAGACAAAGGGTATTCTCAGACAAGAGAAACAAGTGCAAAAAGCTTGGGGCAGAGGCAAAAGGAAGCTGGGCATGTTTGTGAATTAGTGAGGAGGCCAGGGCACCTGAGCTTAGTAGGAGAGAATGGAGATAGGTCAGAGGGATGGGCAAGGGCTAGGGCCCATAATGACTTGCTGCCATAGTAAGTTCATTGGATTTATCCTGAATTAGTGAGGAAGCGACTGAAGGACGATGAGCCAAGAAGCATCCCTTTCACAAAACCATGGTGCATTATAATTGCTGATGGCGCCAGAAGGCACATCTTCACCTCACCCATTCCTAGCATAGCACCTAGTTTACAAAAGTCATTTATAAGATCCCAGGGGAGGGAAGAGAAGAACAGAACAGATTGAAGACCCTGACCTGGCCGTAGGCATCCATGGCATACAGGACTCATCTTTCCCAGGAAAGGACCAACCTCCTCAATATCGTATACACCTGGGGATACAACAACCGGCTTTACTCAGAAACATCACTATTCTCCGAACACAAGAATGAGCAACTATCCTAACTCCCAACAACAACAGAATACCAAGAGTCAGCCCTGGAAAAGATAGCTCAAACTTCTAGTAGCTAGAATCCCTGGCCATCTTAATAGCCTTCAAAACTGACATGGGAACAAGTTCCAAGGCTGTCGGCTGGATTGGAACACTTGTCTCACCCTCCAATAACCACTACCGATCTTCCTCATCAGTTTGCCTGAAAAGAGCTCAACAGGTCAGCTGGATTAGCTCTTTGTCCCCTAGGTACACCATTCAGTCACAATAAATAACTCTCAGCATCTCCAAGGCACTCTGAAAGATGAAAAATGAAATTATCATGAATCCCTGGAGTTGTTGTATGTAACATATTACAGATCCTTTGCAAAAGAAGTGGGGAAAGATACCTATAAATTCTTTTTTTTTTTTTCAAGTTTGAAGTATCTAAAATTTGAACCAGGCAACTCACCCATTTTTTGGAGCCACACTGGCTTAAAGGAGGACAAGTTAATGTCAATAAAGTCTGCTAATTATACCTTTAATTGACTGGAAAGATCAGAGGGATTTATCTTACTCGCATCTGAAACTGTCTGGCCAATTTAAAAGTCTCATTTAGGGCAGCAGGTGGCATGGTGGTTAAGGTGCTGGACTCCCACACAGTTGACAGGGGTTCAAGTCCCAGACCTGGTGGCTTGAAACTAACACTGGGTGCTAGAGGAGATAATTTCTTGCTTTCTGTCTCGGTCTTCCCAACAAGTGCACACACCCTATAGCAAAAACTATTTTAAAACCCATTTTTAAAAATATCTTGTTTAACAATATATAAGCAGATGTTACAGTTGTCCAGCCCCCCTTTCTGCCTATGAACCTTGGCACAGGTTGTTTTCAGTGTACCATGGGGCCGAGCTGGACACTTGACATCTGTGCAGCCTTTAAACAGCAGCCTTTCTCAGTAGTTGTCTTCTTGCTGACCTCGGTGAGGTGAAGTACAAGAGCTGAGCACTTTAAATGGGTTAACCACAGCAAGCTTCAAATGTCCTCTCGTTATCAGTTCCCAGTATCACCTATTCCACTATGTTCAGAGTTCCAAGACGCTCTGTGCTGCTTCTTTCTGAACTGAAAGCCCAGGGTGACCCCGAATCAATACAGCACATGCAGCAATTCCAGTGTTTGTCAACGCACTAAGTTCAACCGCGTGACTTTAAGTAATAGCCCCAGGGTCAAACCGTGGCACAGCAGTACAGCAATATGCTGAGGCTGACCCACACAGGGAAGTTCCAAGTTCACATCTGGAGACCTCCTTGAACATGCTGGGCACGGGGCTCCCCATGCTCTGCAGCTAGGTGGGGAGGGAGGAATCACGAAGTAAAGACCGTGTAGGGGTGCCTGGCTCTCTGTGTCCCTCTCACTCAGAAAAATAAACTTCAAACATGATAATAAAATCCCCTGAAACACTGCATGATATTAAAAAATAAGTTTGGGAAATGCTGGGAGCCCAGTTGAAACTGCCTGTGCAGTACGCTGGTCAGAAAATGTGCTGCAGAGCCAGACCCAGGGTCTGACACTCAGCTCCATCATTTTACTAGCTGGAGAACCCCTAGCAAAGCCGCCAGGGAGCCATGTTTCTTCGCTCACCCACAGAGTGGAGATAATAATAGAACCTGTCTCACTGTTTCATAAGAAATAAGTGTCACCATGCATTTTAAGTGCTTACCCTGGTGTTTGGCACTTTATGACATGATCTTAATGAGCCTCTATCTACTATGCTGATACTGTGATTTTCCAAGAAAGAAAAAGTGTGTCTCAAGTTCGTTTAATTTTATAATTCTTGTTTTCCAAGGATATCTCACAGGTCTGGTGGTTCCTTTTTTTAAAAAAAAAAAATAAGCATTTTATTTAACTTTATTTATTTTGACCAGGGAGGGACAGAGCAAGAGAGAGAAAATGAGAAAGTAAGCCTACAGGTCCAGGGCTGGAACCACGGTCGGCCATATAGGAGTCCAGCCTTTAACTACCATGTCACCTGCCAGCCTCCAGGCCTGGTGGGTTCTTGAGAATATTTTGGGGAAACTTCCATGCTGGTCAGTATGTGCCCTGAGCCAGGTGGGAATTATATTGATCTCAACATGTCCAATTCATCAAAGTATAAATGCTGATCTCTACAAATACTAGAGATCAAAGATGAAAAATGGTAGTTATATATCAGTTATTGATCAAAACCCTTAAGTGTCCTTCCAATCTCATTCCAAATTCTTCAGACATGGCTTTGCATTACGGCTCTGCCATTTTCTATCTATATAACCTTGGACAAATTACTCACCCTGTCTGAAAAGCAGTTTCTTGACCTCAAAGACAGAAAAATAATACCTAGTGAATTTTGGTTGTGATAAAGACAAAATTAAATAATGAAGGTAGGATAGATAAATTAAATTTGCCTCCCTTTTTACCACATCTCAAGGAAAGTGCAAATGTTGCCTGAAAGCTAGCACCATCTGAGGATGGCCAGTCCAACAGCCCCAGTCTCTAGCCCAAGGTTCATTGGCAAATGATGCCGAAGTCAAAAAGCACCTAGTGAATTCATTTGTTCTTTCTAAAAAGTATTGTACAAAATCACACTTTGCATGCAGGAAGCAACTATGGAGCAGTTGCACGTCTTATTCATCGGAATCAAAATAAACTCAAGACATTGAATACATAATACTTAGAGATCAATTATTCCTGTTGTTTTATTTTTTAGAGAGAGAAATTTCTGCTATAGGGTGTGTCAACCACAGGAGAGACAGAAACAGAGACAGAAAGTGAGAAATCAACCCTCGGGGGGAGAGCCAGGCCGCAACCCCTTCTCCTCCTTTTCAGGATCTTGGGCACACATGCACACACACCCAGCATGAGTTTTAAGCCACTAGGTCTGGGACTTGAACTGAAATCAACTGTGAGAGTCCAGTGACACAACCAATACAACATTTGCTGGTCCCTATTCCATATTTTTAAAGCTGAGTGCTAAGTACCTAGTATCTCATCAGGGCAAAAACTAAAGGAGACAAATGGGCCAGCAGTGGTTATTTTCACATCCTCTTCAATCTCATCATGTATAAATACTATTTCTATAGAGCCAATCCTGCTAAATCAACAAAGAAAGTGCAGCACAGATTATGAGGATATTCTAGGATAATTAGCTTTCTTATTTCCCAGTTAGTCATCAAGACATCCCAAGAATTCCATAATTCCAAAGGCTTAAACCCTGCCTTACAGACTATTAAGACTGAAGTGAGTCTAAAATTCCTTATCAGAATATATGTTCCCCAAATTCTGACTTTAGAAAACATGGCCATGGGAAAAATTAAATGTCCTTGGGGTGACTTGTCAAAAACAATCTAATGAGGTTTCAAAAATAAAGCCTGAAAATGTGTTATGTGGAATCCAAGGAACTTTTTGCTAGTTCCTTCTTTTTCCTTCTGTATTTCTTTCATGTTTTTTCAATGTGAAGAACATCTATTCCAAACCATGATTCCCAAACTGGACTACTGTTTTAATTAGCAAGAAAAATACCAGCATAATAAAGGTGTCTTACACAGAGCCACCAAATGCCCCCCCCCCTTTT
>NW_006159671.1:1026915-1041686 GCF_000334495.1 Tupaia belangeri chinensis | reverse complement strand
TTTAGCTACAGGGCGAGTGCACTCACCAGACAGAGACAGAGATACAGAAAGCAAAAAGTCATCCCCCAGGGGGGATGGCCACACGGCAATCCCTTCTCCTCCATTCTCCTCTCGGGATCTTGGGCGTGCCCAGCTTGAGTTTTAAGCCACCGGGTCCGGGATGCGAACTGTAGTCGACTACATGGGAGTCCAGCGACATAGCCATTATGCTAACTGCTGGTCCCACCAAATGCCCTTTCTAAAAGCAGTCACTACAGCATGTCCTAAAGCACTCCACCAGCACCCTGGTCTCCACACATGGAGTCATAGCTCCAGTAGCTAGAGAGCCAGGCAGACTTACATGACTGGCATAGGCTAGACGTCTGAAGTATTTTTCTTGAAACAAGCAGCCCTTTAAGTCTTTAATAAGGGCACAATGTTATGGTGTGAATGACGGTTTGTCCCCCAAAGTTTCATATATTAGAATATAATGTTGGGAGGTGGTGATGCCTAGTGGGTGGTGATTGGATCATGGCAATTGCATCATGGGGCAATACTCTGAAGAGAGTGATGATGTCTCTGGGGACCCAGTGAGATCTGTTCTCATAAGAGGAGGTTAGTTGTCACAATAGTTGGTTGCTATTGAGAGTGAAACTGCCTTCAACTTTCTCTCTCTGTACACAACGCTGTCCTCTATGTTTCTGTCAGCCATGCTGTAGGCCAGCGTAATGCCAGGCCTATGAGTTTGGACTTTCCAGCCACCAGAATTGTGAATGAATAAACACATATTTCTTCATAAATCATCTAGTCTCAGGTATTTATTAGCAATGCAAAATTGGACTAAGAAACACTAGTATAAGAACTACACTTTTCTCCTAACTCTACATTAATTACAAACAAAATCAAAACAAAACAAAACAACACATAGCCTTAGTGATAAGGATATACTCAGAGGCAGAGATTGGCAATCTGAATATATGCCTCTATTTCTTTTTTTTTTTACATTATTTATACATTCAGTCATTATACATCATTTAGTTTGTAGAGATTGTACCCAACATGATATACACCGCACAGAAGGCGAATTGAGAATACTATACACAACATCACCAATAGACAACAAACCATATCTGTGTCCCACAGATGTCTTACTTCTCCATTTTTCCCCAAATTTCCCTTCCTGCATCTTCCTCTCTCCCACTCTCCTTCCACTTTGTCCCCCACATCCATAATTTTTAATGTGTTTTTGTCCTCCAGTCTTTCAGTCTCTACCATAGAGTGTAGACATTCAGTGTGTGTTAACTGGAGACAATGTCTTTGTTTCATAGCCTAACTTGCTTCACTCAGCAATAAATCTAATGGTGTGTCAATCTTGTTTATCTATTCAAAGAATCAGCTTTTGCTTTCATTTGTTTTATGTATAGTACATTTGTTTTCTATTTTATTCCTGCTTGAATCTTTATTATCTATTTTCTCCTGACATTTTTGGGATTTTTTGTTGTTTTTTCCAATTCTCCAAGGCATGATGTTAGGTTGTCCTTTTGCCACCTTTCCATCTTTTCTTTCCATGCAATAATTGCTATGAATTTCCCTCGTATGGCTGCTTTTGCAGTGTCCCATAGATTATGGAAACTTGTGTACTCATTATCATATGTTTCCATGAATCTTTATTTCAGTCTTAATCTCTTCAGTAGTCATGAAGTCATTCAGAAGTAGGTTATTTGGTTTCCATGTATTTGTGTTTCTTTGAGGGTTTTACCCGAGATTAATACCAAACTTGAGTCCATCATGGTTGGAGAGGATGCTGGATATAGTTTCTACGCCTTTCAATCTATAAAGGCTGGCTTTATGTCCTATCATATGGTCAGTCTTTGAGAATGTACCATGTGAGACTGAGAAAAATGTGTATTTTGTGTTTTTTGGGTGGGAAGTTCTATGATGTCTGTCAAGTCCATCTGATTTATGGTATCATTTAGGTCCTGAATCTCTTTGCTTATTTTTTGTTTCATTGATCTTTCTAAAGGAGATAATGGGGTGTTGATATCTCCAACAATTATTGTTATATAGTCTATCTTTTCTTAGATCTAGCAGTACTTCCTTTACATATTTGGTTGCTCCTGAGTTGGATGGATAGATATTTATAAGTTTTATATCTTCTTGACCAATTAGTCCTTCTTTGTCTCTTCTTATGGTTTTTGTCTTAAAGCCTATTTTGTCCAAAATCAGTATAGTGACTCCTGCTCTTTTTTGGTTTTCATTTGCATGGAACATCTTTTTTCCAGCCTTTCAGTTTTAATCTATGTATGTCTTTATCCATGAGATGGTTTTCTTGTAGGCAGCAGATGGAGGGTTTCTGGTTTTTAATCCATTCAGCCAGTCTAGCTCTCTTGATCAGAGAATTTCATCCATTAACATTCAACATTATTATCAACATTTCCAGACTTGTCCCTACCATTAAGTTGGCCATATTCTTGGTTGATTTTTGTTCTCTTATTGCTGTCTGACTGTATTTAGTTTTCGTAGTATAGTACTCCTTTCAGAATTTCTTAAAGAGCTGGTCTAAAGTTGGTCAATTCTTTCAGGTTTTGTTTATCTGAGAAGGTATTCATCTTCTTTTCCCTTACAAAGGATAATATTTTCAGGTATATTAATCTTGTTAAATTGAAAACAATTTCAACCACTTTGAATATATTTCCATTTTTTCCTTGCTTGCATTGTATCCAATGAGAGTTTCGGTGTTAGCCTGATGGGATCAATTTTTGGAAGTGATTTGATGTTTCTTTCTTGCCAATCTCAGTATCTTGTCTTTGTGATTTTTGGCCAATCTACCTATGATGTGCCATGAAGAGGATCTTATTGGATTGATTCTGTTTGGGGTTCTTTGTATTTCTTGGGTCTGAATGTTTGAGTGCCTCTCTAGACTTGAAAAGTTTGCTTCCAGGATTTTGTGGAATAGCCTATCAATGCCGTGATTAGTTTCTTCACCTTCTGGAATACCAATTATTCTGATGTTTGGGCATTTCATGGTATCTAGTATTTCTTGTATATTATCTTCAGTTTTCTTAGTTGTTTTCTCAGTATTTTTGATAATATTTTCTAGGTCAGAGGTCTTGTCTTTTAGTTCCGAGATTTGATCTTCTGCATGGTCTAACATGTTTTTAATACTTTTGAGGGAGGTTTTGGTTTCCTGTATTACTTTCTTAATATCTAACAGTTCCATTTGATTCTTTTTTATGGCATCCATATCATGGAAGGACTTCCTCATCCCTTGGAGCTCAATATTTCTTTTCTCTTTAATCTCATAGAGTTTTGTTACCATAAATATTCTAAATTCTTTTTTCTGACATTGCAGTAATATCCTCTAATTTTTTTTCCTACATGGAGAGGAGTTACAGTGTTCCCTTGTGGGAGATGTATTACTTGATTCTCTCACCCTTGAGGCTCTTCTCTGATTTTTAATCATTTGGTAATGTATTCACTTTTGGCTAACATGCCTCTATTTCTTAAGAAGTTGTAAAGATAGATTTTTGGTCAAATAGCTCCAATTCTTAAATATTGGCCACAAATTCATGATTTAAAAAAATTTAATGGAAAAATACAGTGGAATCTATTACAATGTGAACTAAATAATGCACCTCTACAAGCCAACTATGGGCTGATCATATCATCAACCTTTATCTTATTAGCAGAAGTTATTACCCATTTACAAATTCCACAAGACTGTCTTTCATCAGGAGCCTGTCACCAACTCCATTCAGTCGCAGTTCCTGTCCTACAAGCTACGTTACAACCACAAAGGTCTATCTTTCTAATTTTTTATTCTGGCACATCATAAATTTCCCCAGCTCTGTACCATACTCATCATCTTGGGAGAGAACTCTATAGTCTGTCTTACCTCTCAGGAAAGGCTACTATGGGCCATAAGAAACTTCTTCTCATTGACTCCAGATGAACTGATAACATTCTGAATGATGAGCAGCTAATTCATCCTTACCAGGTTATTATAATTCATGATAAACTCAATCAATAAACGGAGGAAGGGGACACCCAGCCCTATAGCAGCAGTTAAGGGAGCCAGATCCCACATGGGTAACCAAAGCTTGAATTCTGGCCTCTGTGCCATGGGTGGGGGGTGGGGGGGTGGGGAAGCTACAGAATTTAAAAAAAAAATAAGAAAGAGAAAGAATAAAAATACTGAGTTCATTTGCTCTGGGAAAAGAAACAGTAAACATTGTGTCAGAAATTATGAAATTACTCTGATTTCTAAGGAATAGTTCTCTCATGGATCAGCAAACTTTTCTTGCATATAGCCAATCTAGACAATTGCACCAATCTCTGAGCTGGCTTTCTGTCTCCAATTTAGCCCCCTCTATGCCATTCTCCATAAGCACCCAGTGTGATTTTTTTTTTTTTTTTTGGTCTTAGGGCACATGCTCTCCCCAAAGAGAGCAAATGAACGGGTGGTCTTAGGGCACATGCTCTCGCCAAAGAGAGACAATGAGAGGGAAAGTGAGAAATCACCCCCCCCCAGGGGAACAGCCACTCACCACTCTGCAATCCCTTCTCCTTCATTCTCTTTCTGGGATCTTGAGCATGCACACACATATACCCAGTGTGATTTTCAAAATACTGGGTCTGGGACTTGAACCACAGTCAGCCATGTGAGTGATTTTGTTTTTTAACCTGGAATAGTATGGTCTCATGTATATGCCACACTTGGTCATTTTTGAAGTACTCTCTCACTGTGAAGTCATCAAGGCAGTTATTACAGTTAGCATCTCTTCATCTAGAAGCACTCACCCTCAGTTTACAAAGGTCCATATGCACTAGTTCCCCACATGTTCACTGAACACAACAGAAGACCCTGCCAGAAGCCCTCTGTCCTTACTGTCTCTATCTGGGACACTTATCTCTCCTGTTTTCTCAGCAGTCTCTGAATTCAGTTCATACACTCTATCATCATAGACCATGGTCTAGCACTCATTCCTACTTTGTTTTCTCCCATGGCATTTGTCATGTTTACATTTGTCCATACTTACTATCTGACCCACCCCACTAGAAAGAATGCAGGCTCTATGAGCACAGGCCTCCTGCAAGTCTTTGTCACAAATAAAGAATTCAGCAGTGTTCCTAGTCCACAGATAAGTGTCTGAAACAAATTAGGGATGAATAATAAATGCTAATTTAACAGCTAAGTAAACTGAGGTAGAGAGGAGCCTGCCTAATTCCACGGGTACTCACTGGTAGAGTAGGGCCTTTAACCCATGTCCTCTGACTCCTGGTTCATTATCATTGTCATTATGTTCGGATAATCTGGGGACCCATGTCCTCTGACTCCTGGTTCATTATCACTGTCATTATGTTCAGATAATTTGGGCTGTCATCCACCCAGAATTCAGCAAGGCAGGGAGATAAATCCATCTTTCATCAGTAACAAGGCTTATCTGTCCACATTTCTCTCCACAGAACCAAACGAGTGAATGCTTGTTACCCAGAAATGCGGGTGTTTCACAATTACTAATTCCAAAGGACATCAAAGACATTTTTTCAATTCTCTAGGAGAATTCCATTGAACTTAAATGATTTCATGCATAAATATTAATGAAATTGTGACTTTTATGCTAAAAAAGTAAAGGTTAATAGCTACATTTGCTGTTTTTCCATTTCTCAAACACTAGGCAATCCAAAATCTAATATGCATATATATAAGCATGAGCAATTTGTCCAAAACATTATACTCTATTGCTATGATACTTCTTGTCTTCAATTAAGGTCAAAAGTCATCTGAACAACTTAATTTCTTCCGACAAAGACTTAAATTTTATTTAATTAGTATGTTCCTGAAAAGCTCCTCATTTTCTTGACATCAGATCTTTCATTTATTTTCATTTCTGCCAGAAAATTACCTTTCCAATGCACACCACAGCCTAACTACCCAACTTCTTGCTCTTCAAATATAGATCTTTTAGACTGCTCCTTGAAGCTGTGCCTACACTCTGTTAGGCATAAAGATAAAAATGATGGAAACCTACAATCCAGCTGTCTCCGAACACTTGGGAGCATCTCTAGACAGTGCACGTTTTCTCCTTTTAACTATTAACCTTCTTCAAGAAAAAAAGCCTCCACTGAGAGGTAAGGATCCCACTTCCTGGAAATATTTATTTCCATTTACTACCCTTTTCTGCTTTTCTATATTTTTATTCGTAATAAAGTAAATGAAAGAAACTAAGCTATGTAACATGCACAGCAAAATGATTTTTACAAAAAATCTATTCACCACCCTACCCTACCTGTTTAGGGCCAAGTACCTCCCAGTAATTCAAGCCAGAACCTTGACCTTTCCCTCTCCACCTCTCAACATCCCATATAGAACAATTTGTGGTATACTCCTAAATTAAACTCTATTTGTATCACCATTATCTGACCTAGGCCAGGACTCCATCCTCTTATCTAGAGTTCAGAATCTAGACAATTGCACCAGCCTCTGAGCTGGCTTTCTGTCTCCAATTTTGCCCCCTCTATGCCATTCTCCATAAGCACCCAGTGTGATTATTTTTTTTTTTTTGTCTTAGGGCACATGCTCTAGCCAGAGAGAGACAAAGAGAAGGAAAGTGAGAAATCACCCCCCCCGGGGGGACAGCCACTCACCACTCTGCAATCCCTTCTCCTTCATTCTCTTTCTGGGATCTTGGGCATGCACACACATATATTTTCAAAATACTGGGTCTGGGACTCGAACCACAGTCAGCCATGTGAGTGTCCAGTGACATAACCACTATGCCATCTACTAGTCCCCAGTGTGATATTCTAAAAACATACATCAAATCATGCCGCACTTGCACTTACATCCCTTCTATGGCTCCCCATTGCCTTTGCATAAATACTAAACCCTCGTGCTTTACTCATAAAGCCGTCTAAAATCTGACTTCCTGACTGCCTCTCCAGGTTCACGTCTTGCTACACCATGCCCTTTTTCTTGTACCCATGCTTTCCCCACTCTCCAGTAACACTAACCTTTTCTTTAGTTTTTGTAATGTACCACAATCTCTCATCCCTTCACTCATGCTGCATCCAGAAGCTTTTTACATTCATCTTCTCTTGTCTGATTTCTACTAATCTTTCTACTTAACCTAGTATACAACCCTCAATGGGAGTATTCTGTTTCCTGCATTTCTGCTATTGGAGCATTTGCAATAATTTGCAGCATTCCATTATTTGACTGTTTCAAATTGTCTATGTCACAATTGTAGCCCAGCATCTATAACCACACAGTATTTGGTTACTTTTCATTCATAGTTTCTGAATGATGTAATAAATGAGTTTACAGTCTATGAGAACTAGTTACAAATCTAATGTTTCTCTAATTATAGGCACCCTGGGTTTGCTTGAAATGTGGAGACCTGTTTGTATACTTTAAAAGCATCGAGGGACCAGCAGTTAGAGTAATGGCTATGTTGCTGAACTCCCATGTAGACTACCGCACTTCGAGTCCCGGATCCAGTGGTTTAAACTAACATCGGGTGTGTGTGCATGCATGCCCAAGATCCCAAGAGGAGAATGGAGGAGAAGGGACTGTGGCATGGCCATCCCCCCTGGGGGGTGACTTCTCGCTTTCTATCTCTCTGTCTCTGTCTTTCTGGTGAGCGCACATGCCCTATAGCAAAAAGCTCTCAAAGAGAAAAAAAGCATCAGGACCAGCAGATGGCATAATGGTTATGTTGCTGGACTCCCACATAGCTGACTGTGGTTTGAGTCCTGGACCCGATGGCTTAAAACTCACACTGGGTGTGTTCGCATGTGTGTCCAAAAAGGAGAATGGAAGAAAAGGGATTGTGGCATGGCCATTCCCACTGGGGAGGGGGGTGATTTCTCACTTTCTGTCTCTGTCTCTCCAACAAATGCACATACCTCATAGCAAAAATCTCGTTTTTTGTTTTTGTTTTTTTGTTTTTAAAAAGCATCATAGGTCGATCTATTTTAGGGCAAGATTCCAATTTCTTCCCTTTCCAAACAAAAGTAATTTAATGATTGAAAATATCTACTTTTTTAGTTCTTTGAGGGAAGAATTACTTTTTTTTTCTTTTTAAGCTCTTGCTAGAGGCAAGAGAGCACAGAGGGAAAGTGAGAAATCATTCCCCAGGAGGGATCATCTCACCATGCCATAATCCCTTCTTCTCTTCTCCTTTTGGGATTTTGGGCGTGCACACACACCCAGCATGATTTTCAAGCCACTGGGTCTGGGACTAATTGTTGGTCATGGGAGATCCAGCACCTTAACCTCCATGCCACCTGCTGGCCCTGAATTTTTGATTATATAAAAGGTTCAGTTTCTGGAAGAAGGTTTTACCTTGGCTGGTTTTACCAAACCTCGTAACGGACTTTTGGAATTCCTTCCCTCTTCTTTTACTTTTCATTCTAGTATTTTTCAATAAATTAACTAAAAGTGCAAAATAATTTAAATATTAGTTTAAATCATTCAGAATTAAAAAGCCAGATCTATTGCCTAGAAATTAAAAATGCAAGACCAGCAGTTGGCATTAATGGCTATGTTACTGGACTCCCATGTAGTCATCCACAGTTCAAGTCCTGGATCCAGTGGCTTAAACTCATGCCAGGCGTGTGTGCGTGCGTGCCCAAGATCCTGAGAAGAGAATGGAGGAGAAGGGATTGTGGCGTGGCCATTCCCCCAGGGGGTGATTTCTCACTTTCTATCTCTCTGTCTCTGTCTGTCTGGCGAGCGCATGCGCCCTATAACAAAAAACTCTCAAAAGAAATTTACAAAATGCATTTCATTTGAACAATCCATTATTTTGGATTATAACAACTCTTGATGTGAAACCCTAATTGCTATCTTAAATGGTCAGGAAATCCCATTATTTATGTTCTATCCCATTTGAAGAATTGGCAGATTCTCTAAAAAGAAATTATAAGGAAAAAAACAGAATTGACATTTATTCAGTGCCTTAACATATGGGACCTATGGGTCGCTATTCATCTAAGCACTTTGGCTGAAGTCTCCCAATGACTCCATGACACAGAACCAATTAACTTTACTTGCCATGGAAGCATATGGAAGCTTGAGATAACTAAAAGGCAGCTCACACATGTCGTAATTAATAGAACCAGGAATTGAACCCACATCTACCTGATACTGTAGTAGAAGAAAGTTCTTTCTACCATGAAAATTCAGAAAACTGCAGAGTATCTTTTGAAATATGAATTTTTGTTTTTTTTAAAAAAAGGAGATGTGTTTTTAGGAAGCCAAAAAAGTACCCTTTATCTCCTTTTAGAGCTATTCTGCGGGAAGCATTTTCTTAGATTCCCCAGCTTTCAGTATCTTATCTAATTATGCTTAGATTTAATTTTATCTATAATTTAGGAATAAAATTTAAAAACAAGATTTACCATTATATCTTACAGAGTTGCATATACTGGCAGAACGTTCAATTAGATTTAATCTGCATTAATTAAGCTTTCCATTTTAGCAAAGCTTTATATTAACACATTTGAAACAGAAAAAAATAAACATTAAATCCACAATGCCATTAAGATAGTTCAGCAAGTCAGATTTATCTTTGTTGCCCTTCCAATGAGCTCTATTGGTACTGTTTAAAAAAAAAAAAACCATCACATTATAAATATAGATTAGAATTAATCACAGAGTACCCACTCCACAATTAAAAAAAAAAAAAAACCATCACATTATAAATATAGATTAGAATTAATCACAGAGTACCCACTCCACAATTAAAAAAAAAAAAAAACCATCACATTATAAATATAGATTAGAATTAATCACAGAGTACCCACTCCACAATTAAAAAAAAAAAAAAAAAAAAACCTATTTCAATTACTGACTCCAGGTAAATTCTCAATAGTCTTTACATCTAACTTTTCCTTTGCGTTTTATCAGTCCACTTACCAAATCCATGGGAACCCAACTGGCTCAGTTACCTAGGGAATTTCCAGATATTGCTTAGAAGTTCACTCCCAGTTTAAGGAATCAGTCTTTCAAATGTTCTACCTCTGACTGTGGGCCCCTGACAGGTAAGAGAGATGTCCGCCTTTGGCTAGAAGGGAACTCAGTCACTGAATGAACTCTTCTGCCATTAATTTGATAATGGCCTTGCCTGAGAATAGCTAGAAGGCTTACAGAAATTGGAAACAGTGATTTCCAAAACAAGAAATGAAGTTTCTCTTGCTGACAGCTTTAGAAAAGGCAGGAGGGTGATTACGTCCTGCAGTGCACACAATGGCTAGGGAGGGTGTTCATATCCAAGGTGCTGTTCCCCCACCCTGCTCCATCAGCAAAGATGACTTGACTAGAATTGAATATTACTGGAAGGTCTGGGTCACAGTCATTATGACTATTTTCTCATCTGGGCATTCTTCAATGACTTACCGCTCCTGAGCATCCAATTTCTACCTCAACACCACCATGATCATTGTCGTTATCATTATGGTTTTTCTTCCTTTTCTGCCCACCCCCAAGTTTGCTATAGGGAGTGTAAACTTGCCAGTGAGAGAAGCAGAGACTGGGAGAGAGGGAGGGAGGTAAAGTGAGAAGCTTCCGTTCTCCCTTCAGATTCTAAGCACGTAGGCACACACAACCACTATGCTTCCTAAGCCACTGGATCAGGCCGGAACCACCCAGTTGGCAGTGGGATCCAGCTGCCCCAACCTTCATGCCACCTCCTGCTGGCCCCATCATGTTTTTTTTGTTTTGTTTTGTTTTGTTTTTAAATCATGGTTGGTCATGTGGGAGTGTCCAGAGCCTTAACCACCACACCACCTTCCGGTCCCCTCCATCATGGTTTTTTAAATTGGGTTTCCATTGTGTGCCCCACTCTATGCTAGGTGTTTTAAAAACACTTTTCATCCTCACAAAACCCACAAGTTCAGTCTCCAGACACCAAAACCTCCGTCCTTTTCAAAAACTACGCTGTTTATTTAGCCTTCCACACGTACTACGTCCAGGGCAAGACCTGTGCTGGGATATTATTCCATGTGGACATTTCAAACTAGCTATGAAACTCCTGAGCACTTCTCACCAGACATAGATAAAATGTATCATGTGTTCATTTAGTATTTATATATTGAGAACATACACATGCTCTATAATATAATAAAAAATAAGTGAGGCAGTCTCTTCCACATGCTCTCAATGAATGTAAAAAGACTAAGCAGGAAATATCCTAACCAATCAAAATACTGCCAAGCTATTCCAGTATCCACGTTTTCTCCTCTTGGCACACTGTTAAAGTAAATAACAGGTCAATGAAATGGGGCACAGGTCATATATGACATGTCTAAGTCTGGCCTTTAAACCTATCTAAAGACACCATGACATGGGCAAGACAATGGAACAGCAGTAGCACAACTGGACTCACATGGGAAGGTCCCAGGTTGGTGCCCCACGGCCTTGCTCTACATACTCGGCGTGTGCACAAGTCCAGGATCTGGGCTGGCTGAAGCTGGGGTGGATAACAGCATGAGGACCATACTGAGAGTATGTGTGTGGGTGGGTGTGTGTATGTGGGTCTTTCTCTCTCTCCTGGAAGAAATAAAATATTTTAATAATTTTTTCTAGTCACAATAGAAGCTATTAACTTACTTCTCAAGCAAGCCCTATAGCCTAGTGGTTAAGGGACCCAGGTCCCATATGGCCAACTGCAGTTTGAATCCCCTAGGCTCAGCAGCTTGAAAAACATGCCAGGGGCCTGGGCATGCATTCCTCAAATCCCCACAGGAGAAGAAATGGAGGAGAAGGAATTGTAGAATGATCACATCCATTAGGGAGTTCTTTCTACCTCTTGCTCTCGCTTTCTCTTTCTTTTTCCCTTTCCCTCTCCTGCTCTCTGGTAAGCACAAGTGCTTTCTGGCAGTTAAAAAACAAAATAACTTACCTTTCTCAGAATGGTATGGTTCAAGCAGAAAATTAATAATTAATTAATTTAAAACACATAGGAGGTAAATAACAATTAAAAGGTGCTGCACATAAAATTGTATGTCTTTATATATTTATATAACTGTGAAAACTACTCATTATTCCAAAATGTGACCGCCCCCTAAAATGAAAACTATTGAGGATATAAAAGATCACCAGAAAAAAAGTTCAGCAAACCAAAAAATCTAAAACTCTTACGACACCTATTTTATATCTTCAGCAAAAAAGCCCGATATTAGCCATTATTTTTTTAATTTAAAGACTTTGGATTTTTTACATTTTTTACATTTTTTATTTATTATTTTTATTATTTGATATGAACGAGACAGGGGGAGAGAGAGAGGGAAAGTGAGAAAGCAAGTTACCAGTCTGGGGCTTGAACCATGGTCAGCCATGTAGGAGCCCAGCGCCTCCACCACCATGCTACCTGCTGGCCCCTGAATTTTTTTTAAGCTTTCTAATTTCTTTCTTTCAAGAGAGGAGAGAGGGAGAGAGAGAGAAGCCACTCTCAACAGGATCTCATACTACAATCCATCCACAGCCTTCCCATACAGCCAGGGTCATGGGTGTGCACCTGGCAAGTATGGGTTGACTAGGGAACCAAACCTGCAACCTTCTACATGGGTCCAGTATCACTTGCATGGTATGTTACTGCTGCACTTCCAAGCTCCTCCACTTTGGAATTTTTAAGCACTTTTCTAACTGAATTTAGTGAGGAAGTCAAGCTGAAATTAAGAACTGGAGAAAACTGAAAATTCTATATAGTTATATCAATGGACTATATTCTAAGCAATACTTACAAGAAAATATAACGTCTTCAGTGATTTTACTAGTGAAGAAAAATACTAAAAGCAAATGAACTAAAAATTGAAGAAGCTATTAAAAATATCAACAAGACAATCCAAAAGAAGGTAAGAAGCAGAAATCAATGAATTTAAAATGAAACAGACTTGATCAATAAAACTAAGAACTATTTCATTAAAAAGACCAGTAAATCACACAATCCACAATGAGCCTGGCTAACAAAAGGTGAATGAAACACAAATACTTCACTTTAGAAACAAAAGATACAACCACAAATACAAAAATTGTATTAAAAGACAATATAATGATCAATTATTTGCCTCCAAACTGCAAATTTTAATAAAATGATTTTCTAAAAAATGTTAATCCAAAGAAAATCTTAAAATTAAATAGCAGCATACTATAAAAGAAATATTAGTCAGAAAAGTCATGATGAATTTTTGTATAGAAAAATACTTTCTATGCAAAAAAATATATTTTCTATGCAAAAATGCATCATGACTTTCTTTTTTCTTAGAAGTTTTTGCTATAGGGTGCGTGCACTCACCAGACAGAGAGACAGAGAGATAGAAAGCGAGAAATCTCCCCCCAGGGGGGATGGCCATGCCGCAATCCCTTCTCCTCCATTCTCCTCTCGGGATCTTGGGCATGCATGCACACATGCCCGCCGTGAGTTTAAGCCACCGGGTCCGGGACGCGAACCGCAGTCAACTACGTGGGAGTCCAGCGACATAGTCGTTACGCTAACTGCTGGTCCCCATAATGACTTTTCTGACAGCCTAACAGAAAATAAACATATTCAATAACAGAAGATTTTTCCAGCCTTCTTCAAAACAAATATTTTCTGTATTTTCAGCCAAATATTTATACACAAATTATTTGTTTAGTTTTCCAATTACAATTACATCTAATTATTTATATCTAACTATTTTAATTCTATCAGAAGCAATTTATAGGAGTACTGCCTATATTTTTAAACCAGGGAAGATTATAAAAAAGTAAAAAAGATTCAAGTTAACTCATATAAACAGAAAAATATACTGCATCTCATTTATTGATGAGCTAAAACATTTAAGTGATGAATTTAATTTAGTGTTTAAAACTATGCATAGGATTTATTAGGATCAAAAATAATGTTACTATTACTATTTATTAATACTGGTGTTATTTAATTATACAAAAATTCTAAAATAAAACAGTTAATGTAATCTCTTGCAAAGACTTCAGAATAGTTTGGCATTATGCACTCTTGTAATGTAATTAATTATGTGAATTGCTGAAATGGAAAAATATAAAATCATCTCAAAGGCACACTGAAGAGATATTTAATAAAATGTAATAAAATCATAATATTTATAATTTTGTGCTCTTTCAGTAAATCGGAGATAAAATTAAATTTCTTTTACATGACTACATATATATACACACACACACATATACACACACACACACATATATACATATACATACATATATATCTAGATAGATAGATTAAAAACATACCAGACATTATATTAAACAAATAAAAGAAGCGTATTAAAGTCAGAAAGATAAAAGGATCTTCTGCTGTCTTCATCCTGACTTAACGAGGTGCCTCGATCTGTTTACGTATTATTCACCACTGGCACAGAGATTGTACCCAATATCATAGAAGAAAAAAATTGCTGGTGTAAATATTGAAATATGAGAAAAAAATTCAGTATTCTCAAATGATAAAATTTTATACCTAACAAAAGAGGATCATTCAAAAAATGAATGCTTTGCACATGGCATTCAATCAGCAAATGTTAGTCTTAGAAGAAAAAATTCAACCACTCCATATACCTTTTTTTTTTTAATTTATTTATTAATTCACTTTACACTATCACAATACACAAATGAATTTTCCATCTAAAATACACTGTGCATTGTCTCAATCAAGTACATCCACATATATGTTCTCAGCAAATAATTTTCCAATTCTTATGTCCTACATACCTTGCCCTTTGTCTTGCCATCCCTGATTCCTCATCCCCCACCCTCTGCCATGTCCCACCCTCCC
>NW_006159671.1:1026310-1026891 GCF_000334495.1 Tupaia belangeri chinensis | reverse complement strand
TCCCCCCCCCCCCCCCCCCCATTAAATTATCCTGCCAATGCACTCAATCAGTCAAAATAAATCCATTAGCTAGCACAGCTGACACAAACTTGCACATGTATCCTAGTCTGACCCTAGGCATGAACCCCGGTGAGTAGAATGAATATACTATAAAGTAATACCCAGCTGTGCCCATACAGCTCGCTGCATTCATCAATGTGCATTTTTTCCTCCTGCAACTTTTTTTTTTTTCTTTTTTTAACATTCTATTACCTAACCCTCATTCCCTGAGCATCATCACAACATTCTAAATGTAGTTTCCCATCTAGGACAAACTACATAGTGACTTAATCAAGCATGTTATCATCAATAATATTCCATTTCTACTTATATACAATGTATACATACATGTATGTTTTTTATCCCATCTTTGACCCTCTGCCCTTTCTCCCTCTCCCATTACACTATCTCTGCTATAAACAGTTGTCTTCCAGGGGAACCACTGAAAATGTGATACCTGCAAGTAAAGGGAGAAGGGCCACAAGTTTAAAGTTTTCAACAATAGGGATCATAGATTCCATTCAATGTTGGATCAAGGGTGG
>NW_006159671.1:1017752-1024633 GCF_000334495.1 Tupaia belangeri chinensis | reverse complement strand
GGCCGGCCCATGTGGGCCGGCGCAGAGGCCTGCTCCGCCCGCCCGGTGCCAGCGCTCGCTCGGCGCACGGGTTCCCTGGGGCTCCATATACCTTTTAAAAATGAGCTTAAACTCTGATAATCATATAAAAACATCAAAAGAAACTATAGTCCATTATCTCCCTTATAAATATAGTCACAAAAATCCTCCATGATATACTTTTAAATGAAATTTATAATGTTGAAGAGAATTATACAACATAATCAAAGTGGAATTTATCCCGAGATTCCAAGCTTGGTATAATATCCAAAAATCAATTAGTATAATACACCACATCAATAGAACAAAGGATGAAAACTACATTATCTTCCCAATAAATACAGAAGTAGCATGTAAAGAATCTCTCCATTATATAAACACTGAAAACCTGTGAATAAAAAGAAACATCCTTAACCTGATTTAGAAAAACATCTACAAAAAGGGAACTTAACCCGTAGCTAACATACTTCGTGGTGAAAACTAGAAACTTTAACCCCTAGATCAAGAAAAATACAAGCATGTTTATTCTTCTCACATCATTAGATATTGTATTGCAAGTTCCAATGAAGGCAATTAGACAAGAAAATAAAATATATGGCATCCAAGTAGGAAAAGAAGAAATAAAATTAATATCTCTATTTGTAAATGAAATAATATTGTATGAAAAAGTCCTTAAGAATCTACTAAAAAACTGTAAGAATAAAGAGGTTAGCAAGGTTGCAGGACACAAGACTGATATGCAAAAATCAATTCCATTTCTATATAGTAGCAATGAGCAAACAGAAAATGAAATTAATAATTGCATTTATTTTTTTGAGAAGTTTTTGTTATAAGGCACGTGTGCTTGCCAGAAAGACAAAGATAGAGAAACAGAAAGTGAGAAAACACCCCCTAGGGGATGGCCAAACCACAATCTCTTCTCCTCCATTCTCCTGTCGGGATCTTGGGCACGCACGTATACATGCCCGGCATGAGTTTAAGTCACTGGATCCAGGACTCAAATCGTAGTCGACTACATGGGAGTCCAGGGACATAGCCATTACACCAACTGCTGGTCCCAAAAATTGCATTTATAATAGCATCAGTCAATCAATCAATAAAACAGGGTCACTCTCTTTCTAGAGGTTAAGTGGATTCCACATGGTTGACTTTAAATATCAGCCCTGACAGCTTGAAAAACATGCCTAGCACATGTGCATGAGTGCTCAAAATCCCAACAGACTGAAGAAATAGAGACGGTATCATGGTGTGACCATGCCTCATTGGGAATGCTTTCTCCCTCTCCCACTTTCTGCTGAGCACATGTATCTGCTGGCAAAAATGAATGAGGTATTAGTAGATGGCTTAATGGTTATGTTGCTGGACTCCTACTTGGTCAACCACAGTTCTAGTCCTGGACCAGGTGGCTTGAAATGCACGCTGGGCACATGCTGTGCCCAAAATCCCGAGAGGAGATTTTCGTAGAAGGGACTGTGGCAAGGCATCCCCAGTGGGAGGGAATGATTTCTCACTTTCTGTTTCTGTCTCTCTGGCAAGTGCATGCACCCTATAGCAAAAATCTCTCTAAATAAATAAATAAATAAAAATAACAGAGAGTAGCCAAAGCAAGAATGGGTTAAAGTCACAGTGGTAGTGATGGTTCTGGAGGTGGCAAGAAGGATAACAAGGACAAGAAAAAGAATTATGAACCTCCTGTTCCAACTAGAGTGTGTGTGTGGGGGGCGGGGGGGGGGAGGGAGAGAAGAAAACTAAGGGATCAGATGCTATCAACAAACTGCCACTGGTGACACCTCATACACAGTGCCAGTTAAAGTGATTGAAATTAGAATTAAAGATTATCTTCTCATGGAAGAATCCATTAGAAATCAGGAACAGATGAAACCATTAGAAGAAAAGCAAGAGGAGTAAAGATCAAAAGTAGATGACCCTGAGGACCCTGATATTGGTAAGAAACTTAGAAGAGATCATTGATGACAGTCATGCTATCACATCTACATCTCTAGGCTCAGAACATATGTTAGTATTCTTTCATTTGTCAACAAGGACCTTCTGGAACCAGGCTGCTAGGTCCTGCTCAACCACACAGTGCCTGCAGTGATAGGGCTGCTGATGGATGACACAGATCCTTTGGTCACAATGATGAAGGTGAAAAAGGCCCCACAGGACACCTATGCTGATATTGGAGGGTTGGACAACCAAATCCAAAAGATTAAGAAATCTGTGGAGCTTCCTCTCACGCACCCTGAGTATTATGAAGAGATGGGTATAAAGTTCCCTAAAGGATCATTCTCTATTGTCCCTCTGACACAGGTAAAACCTCATAAGCCAAAGCAGGTGAAAACCAAACTTCAGGGGACCAGCAGTTAGCGGAATGGCTGTGTTGCCGGACTCCCACGTAGTCGACCACAGTTCGCGTCCTGGACCCGGTGGCTTAAAACTCACACTGGGCGCATGTGCGTGCATGTCCAAGATCCCGAGAGGAGAATGGAGGAGAAGGGATTGCAGCGTGGCCATACCCCCTGAGGGGTGATTTCTCACTTTCTGTCTGTCTCTCTCTGTCTGTCTGGCGAGCACATGAATCCTATAGCAAAAAACTCTTTTAAAAAAAAGACCAAGAAGACGAAGAAGAAGAAGACAACGACGACGACGGCAAAAAACTCTTAAAAAAAAAAAAAAGACAACCAAGAAGACGAAGACCAAGAAGAAGAAGACAACGACGACCACCACCACCACCACCACCACCACCAAACTTCAGTCACTTTCTTGAGAGTTGTTGTTTCTCAACTTATTCAGAAGTACCTGGGTGATGGACTCAAACTTGTACAGGAACTGTTTCAAGTTGCTTAAGAACATGCACCATCCATTGTTTTTATAGATGAAATTGATGCAACTGGGACAAAAATATATGATTCAAATTCCGGTGGTGAAAGAGAAATTCAGCTAACAATGTTGGAACTATTGAACCAGCTGGATGGATTTGATTCAAGAGGAGATGTGAAAGTTATTATGACCACCAACTGAATAGAGACTTTGGATACAGTGCTTATCAGACCAGGCTGCATTGATGGGAAAATTGAGTTTCCCCTACCCAATGAAAAGACCAAGACATGCATCTTTCAGATTCATACAAGCAGGATGATGCTGGCCAATAATGTAACCCTGGACAACCTGATCATGGCTAAAGGATAACCTGTGTGGTGCAAAACATCAAGGCAATATGTACAGAAGCTGGTCTTATGGCCTTGAGAGAATGCAGAATGAAAATAAAAATGAAGACTTCAAAAATATCTAAAGAAAATGTTCTTAAAAAAAAAAAAAAAAAACAAGTACCCTTGAGGAGCTCTATCTCTAGTGAACACCATCACCTTCAGGAAAGTGGATAAAAGTTTCCCTGACATGGGTGAGGAACAAGGTTGGGCAAGTTCCCAGAAGAATCCATGTTCTGATTGATTTTTACTACAAACCTCTCATGTGTCTTCTGGAATTTGACATGGAGGATGTCCACTGGGCAGCTTTTGTCTGCTGCTCAGTGTGCAGCACTCTTCTTCCCAATAAAGCATGCTCTTTCACAAAAATAAATAAATAAATAAATAAAAGAATCCTATACTTAACATAAATAAATAAATAAATAAATAAATCCTATACTTTATAAAAGTTATGAAAAACTTATACTTTGAAAACTAAAAAAGAAAATAACAAAATGTTAAATGAAATAAAGGAAGACATAAATAAAAAGGAACCCCAGGATCATGGGTGAGACAATTTGATATTGTTATAACAATCCTCCCCTACATTGATCTACAGGTTTGATCGAAGCCCTATCAAAATCCCAGCTGACCTCCTAGAGGAAATAGACAGGCTGGTCCTAAAGCCCACATAGAAATTCTAGGGAACTAAAATAATGAAGACAATATTATAAATAAGTTAGATAACATACACTTCTCAATTTCAAAACTTACTACAGAGCTACAGCAATCAAAATAGTACTGCCATAGGATATGCATTTAGATCAATGAAAGAAAATTGAGAATCTAGAAATAAACCCTCTCTTTTATGGTCAACTGATATCTTCAACAAAGATATCAAGACAATTCACTGGAGGAACAATAGTCTTCAACAAATGGTACTGGGACAACTGGATATCCACAAGCAAAAAAAAAGTTAGATCTCTACCTCACATCATATAAAAAAAATTAATTAAAAATATATGAAAGAGCTAAACCTATGCAACTTTTAGAAGAAAAATCATAATAGAGGACCAGCGGTTAGCATAATGGCTATGTCGCTGGACTCCCACATAGTCGATCGCGGTTCGAGTCCAGGACCCAGTGGATTAAACTCACGCCGGGCGCGCGTGTGTGTGCATGTCCAAGATCCCAAGAGGGTAATGGAGGAGAAGGGATTGCAGTGTGGCCATCCCCTCTGGGAGATGATTTCTCGCTTTCTATCTCTCTGTCTCTCTCTGTCTGTCTGGTGAGCGCACGCGTAGTAAATCTTCGTGACTTTGAATTAGGCAATTAATCCTTTTCCTGTGGTCTCACTTTTCTGTTTCAGTTACCCATGTTCAACGGTGGTCCAAAAATAGGTGAGTTCAGTAAAAGGTATTTTGAGAGAGAGAAATCATATTCATGTAATTTTTATTGTACTATTTTGTTATAAATGTTCTATTTTGTTATTAATGATAACCTCTTACTACACTAATTTATAAATTAAAGTTTATCACAGGAATATGTGTACCGGGAAAAACATAGTATATATAGGGCTTGGTGTTATCCATTGTTTCAGATAGTCACTGAGGATCTTGAAACATATTCCCAAAGGATAACAGAAAACTACTGCAATCAAAAGGAGATAATAGGCTAGTTTTAAAAAGATATGCAGAGGGGCCAGCAGATGGCATGTGGTTAAGGCACTGAACTCCCATGTGGCTGACTAAGGTATGAGTCCTGGACCTGGCAGCTTGCTTTCTCACTCCCCCTTCCTCTCTCTTTCTCTGTCTCTCTCAGGTCAAACTGAAGAATAATAATAAATTAATCAAAAAAAAAAGATATGAACCCTCATACAATGCTAATAGGGATGTGAAACAATGCAATCACTTTGGTACATAGCCTGGCAGTTCCTCAAACAGTTAAATATATAGTTGCTACCTGATTCAGCAATTCCACAACTAGGCATACGTCCAAGAGAATAAAAACATATGTCCACGCAAAAACTTGTACATGAATGTTTATAGCAGCATAATACATAATAGCCAAAAAGTGGAAATAATTCAAATGTCCATTAAGTGGTAAGTGGATATATGTGTTATATCCATTCAAAGCTTATTCTGCAACATAAATAAATGAACTAGTGACACAAGCTACAGCATAAATAAACCTTGAAAACATTCTAAGTGAAGTCAGTCGGTCACAATGGATCATATAGTATACAATTTCCTTTTTATGATATGACCAGCAAAGGCAAATCTGTAGAGATTTTCTTAAGAGTGGAAACCAGGTCCTGTGTATCACCCATGGTCAGTACATTACAGATTCATAGTTGATCCTATATAGCATGCCTTGATTAGACGAAAGAAACTTGGAAGAGAGCATCATAAAATCCACAGGGGGAGGGGATCTATTGTCTATTTTTTTTCATACTTATTCTGCTTTTCAGTCAAGACTCAAGGTTCCTATTCAATAAAAAATGATCAGATGACTCTATTCAATCACCCTTGGTTTCTATCATAAACCTGCTAATGATGTAAAAGAAAATGGACTCAGATGACTCCATGTGGCAACATGAACTTTTTTGGTAACATCTTTCCCAAAGTGCAATTTTTTTTAATTCCACAAGAAAACTTCAACAGCTAGAGTTTTAAGACTTAGACAAGAAAAAAAAAAAGTGTATCTGCTAAGAGGTAGCCACTCAACATGCACTATCTTTTCTCGTCCTTATAGCAATCCTGCAAATAGACTACTACCCACAAATTATAGGCAATGAAATTGAGGCACCAAGACATTAAACAATGGGTGTCACAAAGCTAGAACTAAAACTCCAGCCTCCATCAGCCTGATTCTGAGGCCCATGCTTACCTGCTTTGTGAAGTTCTCCTTTGCAGTCCTTGAGAAAACATCTGAAGTTCTACACTCTATCCTTGGACATTAGAATGGCCCTTATACCAAGGAAGCCCTCACATGCAATCCACAGGCTAACAAGGCAAGGACAAGGCCTATTCATAATTATGAAGCTTGGAAAATATCTTTTCCCATCCGGAAGAATACCTTTGAACTAACCCATACCTCTTACAGACTTACGCATCACCTTGCTATATCTGGTTTGCCTCAGAAACAGCACATTGTGCTGACGACATTCCCAAAAAAGGATTATGATCCCTTAGAGACTGAGAGCAAATGCAACCATGAAAAAAAAAAAAAAAAAAAGACAGAACTACTGATCCTCACAACTGCTGAAATTTTGCAAGGAAAGATGCTCTGCTTCAGTCAAATTGCTCTATTTACTGCCACTTCCCACCAGGGGAAAAAAAAAACCTGCTTCTCCCTACATTTCCTCATCTCTGACTGTGTACTTTGTTCTTCATGCTTGGTATGTTCTTCCTTCCTTCTTTCCTCACCTGAAGGAAATCTGCTTGTTCTTAAGAGCCATTTTTCTATGTGGTCTTCCTTAACTACTGACCTACTGTACTGTATTCAGCAAACTTAACACCTTGACATCTTGAAATTAGCTACCCACTGATTTGTCACACTACTCACTATTTCTTCAGCTCATCTATTTTCTTCAACTTTTTATGTAGTCATGCCTTGCTTCCCACATCACCAAAATTTACTGTAAGGCCTTGGACAATTTCGTTTCTTAGATTTCCC
>NW_006159671.1:987662-1017721 GCF_000334495.1 Tupaia belangeri chinensis | reverse complement strand
CCTACAAATCCAGCACAGCACTAGAACAGAATAGGTACCTCATAGCTATTTTCTGGTTTCCTATTTTATTTGTGCAGAGAAGCAAATCCACAGCAAATCTATGGTAACTGACTACTGACTGACTACTAAAGAGGAAGCTGGTATTAAACATTAAAAATGAAGCAGGTCCCATAGCACAGTGGTTGTATACTGTACAAAGGAAGCCAGATTCCACCTGGCCAACCCTGGTTTTAATCCCAATCCAGCATTCTAACCCCATTGAGGGGTTCTCACTCTTTTTCTTGTGCATACAGTTCCTCTAGCATTAAAAAGAAAATTAATTAAAATGTATTAAATTACCTAATAATCATTACTTTGGACTCCATAATAGAATGATCTCTGTCTAACTTAACACCCATTACCCATGAAGACTTTGGCATGAGTTTTTCAACAGGGTATTAAAGTCTTGCAATAATCTGGCTTCTACATACTTCTATACCACCACGCTCACTGGCCACAAATTCCCATCCCTTCTTCTGCACACAGTTTTAGGGTTCAACCACTTACCCACATATTTGTCCCTTCTTAAAATTATGGCACCCTCTTTCTTCAATGTTATTTTCCCCATTTCTTCCTGCTCCCCATTCAACCTGTTGAATACCGACTTACTTTTTTTCATGAACAATCACCATTCTTTCTGAAGCCTTTCTTGACTACCACAACCCTTGGTATAACTGACCAGTCTTAACTTCATTTCCTGAATACAAACTTATAATATGATATCTCTGATACTTTATGAAATTAATTTCTCCATACTCCCTACAAGCTTATGTCATCCTTAAACTAAAAATCCTGCACTAGCCACCTTAATATTCAGTGTCAGGTACAGTTCTCACATAAAATAAACACACAATAAATGCTTACTGAAGGGACTAGCAGTTAGAGTAAGGGCTATGGCTCTGGACTCCCACATAGTCTACCACGGTTCACGTCCCGGCCCCGGTGGCTTAAAACTCATGCTGGGCGTGTGTGCGTGCGTGCCCAAGATCCCAAGAGAAGAATGGAGGAGAAGGGATTGTGGCGTGGCCATCACCCCGGGGGGGGTGATTTCTCGCTTTCTGTCTGTCTCTGTCTGTCTGGCGAGCACACACGCCCTATAGCGAAAACCTCTCAAAAAAAAAAAAGTATGTTTACTGAAGGTTGTTACATATAATTGATTAACTTGCTGAATGACCTAAACATGACAGACAGAATGGTTTTATAGGAACAGAGGTATGTGAAAAGAACACTAGTGAGTAGTCCTTAGCATACAGGAAAGCCACTTTGCCCAAAGTAAATTCATTAGCATGCTCCACAGAAATAAGGTCAAAACTATCTGAATGCTTGCATGGAGCTACAGACTCTCAATTCCAAGGCCATTTTGTATAGTCCATTAACTTCAAAGAGATTTTCAAAAGTAAAAAGCATTTTCTTACCTGTGTTCCAGTTCTCGAATGGAGAGTATCACTCCTGAAGTCGATGGCTTCTGCTGTACAGTGGCCAAAAAGGTGAATTCACTCTTATTCCGGAACAGCTGAATTAATTTTTCACTCACATGAGGGGCTGCATGGATCTCTCTTTCTATATCTAGGAGTCGAAAAGAAAGAGCAAGAGAAATAAGAAGACAAGGAAGGAGGAGGAAAATGGGAGCAAATACAGAAGAAAGGTAGGGAACATGAGAAGAAAGAGGAAAACAGATCCATAGTTGAAAATGTCATATCCAGAGGATACAGAACACGCTCTCCACTTTCTCCTCCTGTGAATAGTCTCATTTCAGGCACCATCACTACTTCATATGGTTGCATCCATTCCATGCACAACCTGGAAATGCTCTCTCTGTCACCATGCCCATCTGTCATGTTGACAAGTTTGCAACTGGCCAGACAATGATTTTCTGGCAAGAATTTTGATGGGACACTGAGCAACTCAGTTTGATGCAAACAGATTAGGATGTCGTCAAGTAAGGTGAAAGGCAGTCAGGTAAATGGGGTCCTAAATTCAGACAACTCGGGGTCTCAAGAGACCCAAATGCCACTCGGCAACCTCCGACTTGACTTTTCCCATAGATCTGCTGTGGATTTGCTTCTCCCCACAAATAAGCTAGGAAACCAGTCCCTGCCTTGTACCTAGCAAAGATTTACTAGGACTAACAATGCTAGACAACTCTGCCTTTGCTTGAAGAATAAATACAAGGCATGCTCGTGACCTATAAGCGTGCCTGGAATTTCTCTAAACATGAAGTGAATGACTTTTCTCATGAAATATGTATTAAAGTGGAGGCTAATTTAGCAGGCTTGGAGGTCTATTAGTCCAGCTAATCCTGCTGCTGGACAGGAATCCTTCTCTCTCCAACATCGACATAATGAGAGATATCTATCACTTCATACCCAGACTTGCCCTTGTCCCAATAAACTGGGTGTTATCTCATTATTTTATGCTACATTTCCTGGCATCAGAAAGGGGCACTGAGGGAACAGTCAGAGAAGACTATCCGCGGGGTGATAAATGAACATCAAAGATGCGCTCGGCAGTCTCAGTCTCCTTTCACATCCTGATCCCCTTCTCTGACTATATAAAAATGTTTTGGTTGTTACTCCAGGACTGTGTGAGGAGCCTTTGAAAAATGCAGAACTTCAAAGATTGTGTAGCCCAAGCTGCATCAGAGGCTTGTGTATGGACCTTGAAAATCTCTCCCCAGAGAGTGACTTCTAAAAAAGGAATTCCTGGATTCTTGACCTTGAGGCTCAGTCTTCTCATCTGCAAAATGAGGGGGTGGATTAGGTGCTCTCTCAGAGTCTTTCCAGCTTGGTGGTCTCCATAATTCTACGAATTGCTGCTTCAAGTCCACAGCACAGGAAGAACACCTCGTTTTTTTTCTGGCTGTGAAAGTTAACTATAGATGGCAGAACCAAGACTGGTCCCTGTCATGGAGGCATCCAACCCAAGCAGACCACTGTGCCGTGTAAAACCTACCTGCAGGACACTTTTTTTACCCACAAAAGGGCTGCTTTACTGTTAAGTGACAAGCTGTCAGCTTTTGTCACAGGCTGAAATAGATAGCCACTTCAAATGCTTCTAGAACTTCTACAAAATCCTAGATGAAGACTTTCCAAGATCATTAAAAACCTATTAGATATATGAACAAATCACTTGGTAAACTAGAGAATATTAGCAAATATTTATTAACAGTATTTTCATTAATATTACTACTAGGCAAAGATTCTCATAATAAATGCCACCTGGAGTTTAGTGACAGAAATAAAATGGCGCTTGAAATTACCTTTTTTTTTTCTTTCTCCCTCTTTACTCATCAGTTAGGAATCAAATGATTGGTGATGGCTGCCTCAAGAGATTTCATTACAGGATTCTGAAGCTTGGGCCCAATGAAAAGTGGGCTATGATTGACCAGCAATGCTTGCTCAAGGAAAGAAGTATGAGTATCGTAACAGGAATGTGTGTCTTCAACCTCTCACTCCTCCCTGGGTAGCATCACTCAGGCCCATGCCCAGTGACCTCCCAATTTAAATGGGAACTTTTCTGCGCACAGATATTATCCATTTTCTACTTAACATCATGTGAATATTGAGTAAGAATTTCAAGTTGCATGTGCCCACAATGAAGTTCTAGTTCTCCAAACTCAATTTTCTTCTAGATTTCTAAGTCTTTGCAAATGGAAAAGGATGATCTCATAGAGGGAGAGTTGAAGAATAGCTACTAGAACCTAGGGAGGATTTAGTGGAGGAAGCATAAGTGATGTTGGTTAATGGAAATAAAATAACAGATTAAGAGGAATGACTTCTAGTGTTATAAAATACAGTACAGTGAATATAATTAACAATTAAATAATTCACTATGTATCTCAGAACACTCAAAAAACAGGGTTTGAACATTTCCAACACAAAGTAATGACAAATGGTGGGGATGGTGGGTATGCTAATTATCCTGATTTAATCATTACACATTATATTCTTATACTGAAAAATCACATGTTTTCCACAAATACATATAATTATCACATGTCAATTTTAAACAGGTAATATCCAATTCCTTGAGGAAAAAAATAAAAAACCCTATGAATTGTCCTTGATTCTTCCTATTTTTCCATTCTCCATGTTCAATCTAAGAGTGAGTCATGAAAGCTCCCATGTCTGGAATCTGTCTACTTCTTCCCAACTCTCCTCTTCTGGCTCTCACCTAAACAACAGTCATTGTTCCCCAGATCACCTCTGATAGTTTCCTAACTAGTCTCTGTTACCATACTGCTGCTTCTCCATTCTCTATACCCAGCCATAGTACTTTCTAAATCATAAATCTAAGGCCAGTCCCATGGCCTACTGGTTGAAGGAGCTGGATCCCCACATGGCTGACCATGCAGTTAAAATCCTACAGAAGCAGTGGCTTAAATAAAATAAAATAAAATATAAAAAAAAAACCACAGGCACACATATAAGTGGACTGAAAATCCCAACAGAATGGAGAAATGGAGGAAAAGGAATTGCACCAAGACCACACCCCATTAGAAGGTGCTTTTGCCCTCTTCTTCATCTCCTTCTGGCAAGTGATCTCCTCTGGCAAATTAAAAAGATAAAAATAAACATCTTAAACCCAGATCATTTCGGCCTCCTGCTTAAAATGCTCCAGTGGTTTCTTATAGCGCATAAAATACAATCCAACCCCTGTAGCTTGGCCTGCAGTCACACACGAACTGATGGCTGCCTGCCCCTCTCACCAGATTTCATACTCTCTTCCTCTGTTGCTAGAGGAGCACAGCAAGACCCCTCCCACTCCCATCTTCATGCTCTTCCATCTGCCCATAGTTCTCTCTTCCCACCCGGTCACATGCCTGCCTCCCTGCGCCTCCTTCACATTCAGCTCTCACTGCAAGTGCAGCCCACGGCCATGCTCTCCATTAAGGTCTCTGTTTATTTTCTCCACGTAATTTGTTATAATAAATGTGATACGATGGGTTTATTGTTTCCTTATACGCCCATCACAATCTTGTTTCATGTTTCTTGCTTTCTATTATTGCCTTTCTTTCCCCACTAGACTTGAAGGCACATGCACTTATTCATCATAAAATCCACAGTTCTCGGTGTCTGGTACCAAAGAGTCACCCAGCAACAATTTGTTGAATTAATTAATGTACTTTCCATTTATTTTTCTCATTTGTACTGTTACTTCAAATAACCACATGGTAGTCAATGGCCATAAAACAGGATGGTTCCTTTTGAAAACCCAGGAGATAAATGGGTCATCCTCAAATGCCAGTGGCAGCACATGAAAGAAAATGCGTGGTGCCAATTCAGTCCCCCCTCTTTACAGGACACCCCACCCAACAGGCTGATCCCATCCTACCACGCTTCTGCTCCCCAACCCTCCAAGAAAACTGAGCATTTCTTATGCCGCCTTTTCTCATTTATCTTTATAAATGATTGGCACGCTGAAGTAAAAAGACCCCATTAGCACTCGCTAGAGTGAAATGTAAGAAACATCTATTTTGATACATTGAGACTTTATGTGCATTCTCATTTTCAGAAAAGCCCTTTCAAGTAAATGTTTATCATAACTCAGCTGCTAAAAGAACACATGCGCGTAATCCCACTCTTTCTTACAATACAGAGGCAAAAACACTGGACCAGGTTTCTCGGGCCTGAGACTGCTCTGGATCTTGCAGGTAACTATCTGTGTGACTTTGGATGACACCTTCCTTTGGAAGTCACACTTCACATCTGAAAATGGAGGGGATTGAATTCCATGATCTCCGAGCTCTTTCCTACCCAACCTTCATTTCCGTTCATCACTTTATCCTGCTCTAAGCCACATAGCAAAGAGGATCCTGAGGGTGTTTTCCATTTACAAAACACCCAGCGTCTATAACTTTCTCCTCTGTTGATTTTCCAATTTACCATACGACATGAAGCTGTCGATCACTGAAAAGAGTGATACGTCACCTACTTTGCAGCAGGCTGGCTTTTTTTTCCAGGAGTTGAAAGAGCAATCCATGAAACACAATAATGAGAACCTACAATGAATGCTGTACTTCCATATTCAACCACTATCATTTATGTTTGCCATATTACTTAAGAACATTCAACTCTGCTAGAACATTCGACTCTGCAAGAAAAACAAGAGGTAGATGAAGCTCTTACATTTTAAAAATAGAGCAAGGTAGAAACCTGTGAAGTGTGTTAAAAATAGATCCAATAAAAGGACCATAAGTGTGTTGAACATAGATAAAAAGGACTGAATAAGTGTGCTACTTACAAACAGAATGGGGTGGGAGGACTAAGTCATAATGGACAAGTCGTGCCACCTTCAGATGGCAGCTCTGTCATCCCTAAATCCAGCACCAGTCATTGACATCCATTCGATTCCCATTCTGGTCCCACCTGTACTCTCCCTGAGAAAGAATAATAAAACCCATCACTGCTCACCAAATTAACTGCTACATTACATTACCGCTGTGACCAAAATCGCTTGTCCCTCGGTGTTTCCTATAGTGTAAGCACTTTGGCTCTGGGCACTTCCCATCTGCCAAACCCCCTTTTGAACCTCTCCTTCAGTCTGTAATCTCACCATCATCAGAGAAGCTGAAAAAAGCAGAAAGACCAAATATACCCAAAATGTTTAACTCAAAAATCAGGTGGAGTGGTCCTTTCCCCTGCTTCTGCCTACCCTAAATATGCTAACCTACTCCACCACTTTCTTGCTTCCTCCTGGATATTTTTAATTGATTTAATAAGCCACATAACTCAAGTAAGTGAATTTTGTCTGTGTGGTTTTCCATTTTGTGACCTCTGGGAGTGTATTGGGAGGCCACTTTTACATCAAGCAATTTCCCACACAATTATGTAAGATTAATATTTTACATTTAAAAAGTAAGTTGGGAGAAAGAGTGACATTTCAAATATTCAGACGTTTTACATGAGCTATTGGACCATCAGAAAAGTCATGACATTGGGCCAACAGGTGGCATGGTGGTTAAAGGTGCTGTACTCTCCCACATGGCTGACCACGGTTCAAGTCCCAGACCTGGTGGCTCTTACTCTGGTTCTCTCTCCCTCTCTCTCTGTCGTCGTCTCTCTCTGTCCCTCTTTGGTCAAACTAAAATAAATAAATTTAAATAATTATTTAATAAAAAAGAAGTCATGACGCATTTTTGTGTAGAAAAACAAAGAAAAATACATACTGACTTTTCCAACAGCCTAATAGTTAAGAAGTGTCAATTCAGCAGCCAGGATTAAATGTTTTTTCTTTCCTAGGATGAAAAAGGAAAGGCCTACCTAGTTTCGTTTTGCTTTTGTTTTTGTTTTTTAAGGTTTTTGCCACAGAGCACATACGCTCACCAGAGAAAGACAAAGACAGTGAAAGGGAAAGCAAAAAAGTCACCCCCTTCCCCCCAGGACAGTCACAATCCCTTTTCCTCCTGGGATCTTGGGTGCACATGCACTCGGCATGATTTTTCAAGCTGCCAGGTCAGGTACTTGGATTGTAGTTGGCCACGCAGTTGGCACCTCGGGGCCAGCAGGTGCCATAAGGTTATGTTCCTTGACTCCCATGTAGTGGACCATGGTTCTAATCCCAGACCCAATGGCTTAAAACTCATGCTGGGCACATGTGCGTGCATGCCCAATGTCCTGAGAGGAGAATGGGGGAGAACGGATTGCGGCATGGCCATCCATCCTGGGGGGATGACTTCTCACTTTCTGTCTCTCTGGTGAGTGCACGTTTCGCATAGCATGACATCTGCTGGCCCTCGACCTAGTCATTTTTAAAGACTCCAAATGCTAATGTGATGAAAAACACAGAAGAAAAGTGTTGGCAGGAGAGTGGAGAAGAAAGCAAATAATGGTATTTCACTCTCTCCTTTGCCTAGTATAAGCAACCATCTTTTTCCCTGTTCCCTGGCCTAACAGGGTGAGGATGGTGGTAGGTTTCAGCGTCAACACAGAGCTGAGCTTCTTCTGTGCCAGGCACTGTGCTGGACACAGGAGAAACCACAGTACAAGCACAGTTTCTGCCCTGGAGGATAGATACAAAAGCAAATCAATTTCTGCAAACCACAGATTACGGCAGTGCCCAAAAGGCAGAGGCAGCCCAAAGAATGACATCACAGAAGATGTAGCATTGAACCTGACTCTACGAAGATAAGCTCTTATTTACCAGGCAGGAGAGGGGGAGAAGACATTCATTGCAGGATCACTGTGCAGACGTGAGCGCCCACATGTTTGTACCAGTCTGTGTTTTTCTTTCTCTGCAAGCATCTCTCTCACTGAAAGTCCAGCAGAGAACACATCTACTCAGCCTAATATCAGAGGGAATTCTCAGGCCCCCGACTGGCCAAGGGCACCAGATCAGAACAAAGCAGAGCAACAGGCAAAAATCCCCCTAGGGCCCCAGCTGAGGATGGGTGAACGGAGGTGGCAAAAGCAGCAGCACTTAGAAACATGGAAAAACAAACACACCAGGGCAGTCTGCTTCAGCCCTGATTGATGGAGAATTCAGGCAATGTTTTAAAGTAATTACACGGAGAATCTCAAAACCTGGCAAACTTCTGTTACAGACACAGCACGTCTTCCTAGCTTCAGTCCCACATAAACTTGTGGTTAAGACAGGCTTCAAAAGGTAAGGCAACACTTGATAATTTGAAATGGCAGTTGGCTTTTCATTTTTGAGTGCAGAGAAAATTTGCCAGTTCAGAACTACCAACTATCCACGGGGCCATTTCTACAGTGGGAGAGAGGGAGGTACGTGTCCCACTGTTAGGGCTTGTGGCCCTTCTTTGATAATGTCAGATGTTATTGATCAAAGCAACTTTAAAAGAACCAGAAATCACAAGCAGAAAGTATCTGAGATACCTAGAGACTCCCAGTTCATGGACAAGGGATTTTCGTCCCCACTAACAAACTCATGATAACATTCCATTAAAGCCTCCATTAGCTCCAGAAGCTAGAATGATACAAACCAAACATGTCTGGCTTATTTTGAAGCCCAGTGCAGGGTTAAGGCTCCACTCACATCAAAGCACTTAATTACCTTAGGAGTAAGCATTATTGGGACCAGCAGTTAGCTTAATGGCTATGTCGCTGGACTCCTATGTAGTCAACCACAGTTCGAGTCCCAGACCCCGTGGCTTAAACTCACGCTGGGCGCGTGTGCGTGCATACCCAAGATCCTGAGAGGAGAAGGGATTGCAGTGTGGCCATCCCCACTGGGGGGGGATTTCTCGCTTTCTGTCTCTCTGTCTTTGTCTTTCCGGCTAGCGCACATGCCCTATAGCAAAAACCTCTCAACAACAACAACAAAAAAAGCATTATTATTATTATTATTATTCCTACTTTACAGATGAGAAAACTAAGGCTTTAGGAATTGAGATAATGTTCTAAGGGCTTTGGCTAGAATTCCGGCCTGACAAACTACTTCCTTAAGCCACACTCTTAACTATGAGACACGTGTTGTTCCTCAGTACATACGGGCTCAGAGCCTGATGTATGTGGAAAAGGGAAAAACCACCCTGGTCGGCCCAGTGCCTGGCACTCTGTGTTCACTCAGGAAACCTACTGAATAAGTAAATGAACCATTTTTGCGTACAGCCCTTTTGAGCTAAATACCAACTTCCCTCCATTTTACAGATGAATAAACTAAGGCACAGAGAAGTTTCATGGCTTGCTCAAGGTCACATGGCAAGTGAGTGGAGACAGAATTGACTCTTGCCCCAGAATCATCGACCACGATGTTCTGTGGCATTCTTCTGGTGCCCCCTTTTATTTTTAAATATGCTAGAAGGAAAGTGCACTCACTAGAGAAGAACAGAGGGGCAAAGGAGGAGGAGAAAGCACACCTCAATGGGGCATGGTTATGCCACAATCCTTCCTTCTCCATTTCTCCATTCTATCAGGATTTGGGGCACACATGCACATGTGCCTAGGGTGTTTCTCAAGTTGTTGGTTTTGGGACTCAAACCACGGTCACCCATGGTTTTCAGCTCCATTAACCACCAGCCCCAGGGAAGACCCATTTTTTTATCCTGTCTCCTTTCCTCTCTCTCACCCTCCTGCACCGCAATCTCATTTCCCTTCTTCCCAAGGTCATGTTCCTCCCACCTTGACAGAGTCCCATCTGCAGCCACCACTCCTTTCCCTTTGGGTACCAGCTTCATCGTTTCTCTTTCAGGTGAGCCCTCTCTGACCACCTCAGACTGGAACCAGTTCCAGGTACCTATGTATTATCTTCAGTTTACTCATCACAATCATTAATGTGTTATGTATATGATCATGTATGTGAATAACCATTTTATTAATGGCTATCTTGCTCACTAGACTGCTAATTCCAGGAGGAATTATCTCCCATCGTATGCCCCCCACCCAGGAAGTGCCCAGTACATGGTAGTTTCAACTGTGAGGCTTGAACACAGCAGTCTCAACTGCTTGCTGCATTAGTAAAGTATGTCTTGATTCCAAAGTCTGGAACACGAAATAAGAAAGGAGTTTTACCAAAGACACTCAACTATAACCCCAACCTGTTATGGAAAAGTACATTAAAATAATGAGCGGTCGAAGGAGTAGTAAATACTGCTGAGCATCCCCATCTCCTCCATCAGGGGACTAAACCAAAGGAATGCTACCACACAAGGTATTAATCCATTTTTTTTTTATAATTACTATGTGACTTAATCAGGAGAGATTCTGGTGCCTCCATAATTTTACTAATTAGATAGGCACTGGAAGGCAGCTGAGCTCTTCTTACAAGCGTTTGACAATACCAAGAAGAAAATCAACACATCCCCTCTATCACTAAGAAATTAACAACCTGCAACCACACCTCCTTTTTAGACTTCCTCTCCATGCTGCCACTGCAACCCACCAGCCGTCAAGTCTCCCCCCTCAGCTCCATCCCTCCACCCCATCTCAGTTGGAAGCCTGGGAATAAAGAGAAAGGTAAAGTATGAATGCCAGCTCTATCTGAATCATAACACAGGAGAACAAAAAGGAAAAGATGGGTGAAAAATTTTTTGTGATATGATTAAGATATCATTGTTTAACAAAAAGAAAAAAGAAAACCTATGCAACAGTAGGGAATGGTTAAGTACATAGGGTATATATACACCCAATGGAAAACAATATATGTTAACCTAATAGAACCAAAGGTATTAAGATAGGAAACATCTACACAATACTGTCAAACAGGTACACAATTGTATTTATAACATCCTATCAAGTATACATGAAATTTACTTCTTGGTACCAGCACATGGCATAATAGTTACATCACAGGACCCCCACTTAGTCAACCGTAGTTTGAATCTCGGACCTGGTGGCTTAAAACTCATTCAGGGCATGTGTGTGTGTGCATACTCAAAATCCCAAGAGGAGAATGAAGGAGGGATTGCAGTGTGGTCATCCCCCATAGGGGGAGTGATTTCTCACTTTCTGTATTTGTTTCTCTGGTGAGCACATGTGCCCTATAGCAAAAACCTCTCAAAAAAAAAAAAAATTCATGATTCATAGCAGACAGAAATGTCCTTCAATCAGAATGTTAGCATTTGGAAACAAATATGGATAAAAATATTTCCTCTCTCCATCTATATGAATTTTCTAAAGCTCTGACAGTTAAGAAAAAAAAACAATTTTATGCTAAAATGTAAGAGCACATTAGAGAAACAAGAAAGTGGGACCAACAGATGGCATAATGGTTACATCCTAGACTCAGGTAGTTGACGGTGGTTCGAGTCCCAGACCCAGCGGCTTAAACACACACTGGGCATGCGTGCATGCATGCATGCCCAAAGTCCTAAGAGGAGAAGAGACTACGGTGTGATCATACCGCCCCTCTGGGAGCAGGGGGTGGGGGGTTGGAGGTGATTTCTTGCTTTCTGTCTATCCCTCTGTCTCTCTGATGAGAGCATGCACCTTCAGCTTCCTCTCCATGCTGCCACTGCAACCCACCAGCCGTCAAGTCTCCCCCCTCAGCTCCATCCCTCCACCCCATCTCAGTTGGAAGCCTGGGAATAAAGAGAAAGGTAAAGTATGAATGCCAGCTCTATCTGAATCATAACACAGGAGAACAAAAAGGAAAAGATGGGTGAAAAATTTTTTGTGATATGATTAAGATATCATTGTTTAACAAAAAGAAAAAAGAAAACCTATGCAACAGTAGGGAATGGTTAAGTACATAGGGTATATATACACCCAATGGAAAACAATATATGTTAACCTAATAGAACCAAAGGTATTAAGATAGGAAACATCTACACAATACTGTCAAACAGGTACACAATTGTATTTATAACATCCTATCAAGTATACATGAAATTTACTTCTTGGTACCAGCACATGGCATAATAGTTACATCACAGGACCCCCACTTAGTCAACCGTAGTTTGAATCTCGGACCTGGTGGCTTAAAACTCATTCAGGGCATGTGTGTGTGTGCATACTCAAAATCCCAAGAGGAGAATGAAGGAGGGATTGCAGTGTGGTCATCCCCCATAGGGGGAGTGATTTCTCACTTTCTGTATTTGTTTCTCTGGTGAGCACATGTGCCCTATAGCAAAAACCTCTCAAAAAAAAAAAAAATTCATGATTCATAGCAGACAGAAATGTCCTTCAATCAGAATGTTAGCATTTGGAAACAAATATGGATAAAAATATTTCCTCTCTCCATCTATATGAATTTTCTAAAGCTCTGACAGTTAAGAAAAAAAAACAATTTTATGCTAAAATGTAAGAGCACATTAGAGAAACAAGAAAGTGGGACCAACAGATGGCATAATGGTTACATCCTAGACTCAGGTAGTTGACGGTGGTTCGAGTCCCAGACCCAGCGGCTTAAACACACACTGGGCATGCGTGCATGCATGCATGCCCAAAGTCCTAAGAGGAGAAGAGACTACGGTGTGATCATACCGCCCCTCTGGGAGCAGGGGGTGGGGGGTTGGAGGTGATTTCTTGCTTTCTGTCTATCCCTCTGTCTCTCTGATGAGAGCATGCACCTTCAGCAAAAATCTCTCTTTAAAAGAAAAAAAAAAAAAAAAACAAGAATGGCTTCCTATCAAAGAAGAAAGTAAGTACCATCTCTTTGCTTTCCATCACATCATCATGTACCCTTAAATCGGGAGACAACAGACTTTCTCCCCAGCCAACATCAACCAAGCCTTGATTCTCATGGAATATTCCTCTCCTTCCTTCCCGGAGGGAACTGTCAGTTCCCAGAATGGCCTGCCAGGACCTTCCAGAAAACATGACTTCCAGCTCTCTTTGACTGGAAGGCAGGCCTATGCTTATGGCAGATCATGATGACGGCATTGAGGATTTGGCAACCACTGACAGTCAAGCCTCCTCAGGTGTTTGAATCCACACTGCCTGTCAAGAGTCAGAGCCCCAAGGGTGTTCCTCGGACACAGTGTAAGGAACTGCATGCACAAAAGGCTGCTGGATGCAAGCGAGAATGTTGTTCCCAGCAAGAAGGCATCTCCAGGTTCTCACTTTTACAAAAAGAAAGAAAATAAGGACAGTTTTTGTCCCTGCCGTTTACCAACTAGCCATCCATCCACCCATTCATTCTTTACTTTAAAACCTGTAACCAAGCACTGCTTTGAACTAGGCATTACAGAAGCAAAACTGACAAAGACACATTTTTCTATCCACAAGGGGCTAGGAGTCTGGTAATAAAGACACAAACATAAGTGAACGGGTACTGCTCTGTTCTACAGTTCAGAGATGCAAGGCAAGTGGACGTTCTCAGGAGGCATCACCAATTTGGAATAACCTAGAGCAGGGCCAGAGTGTGCCTCGTCAGGAACATGATCTTCCAGTCAAAGGGCAGGGTAGGAGAATGGTTAAGAGCTTGGACTCTAGAGCCTGACCGTTTATTCAGGTTCCAGCTTCACTTCTCATCAGATGTGTGACTTTGGGCGTTACCCTCACCATGCCTCAGCATCCTCACCTGCAAAATGGGGATAAAATTGCATCTATCCCATGGAGATAATATGAAGATAAAAAGCAACGAGTACACGTAAAACTCTTAAAACAGTATCTATCACCTTAGGAAGCATGCAGCACATTCGTGTATTTGGAAGGCAGTTGGGGCAGACCTGGGTCCTTTAGGATGGGTGGGTATGAAGCTATGCCAGCAACCACCATGCCATGAGAGCCTGGGTGCTGCCGTGGGGCTGAAGTCAAGGCCAAGTTGGGACAGGCAGGTGAGCAAGGCTACCAGCCATGCTTGGAGGTATGGTTAATGGTCGGTTCCACCTCCGTTAAAGTAAAAACCAGAGTTGGGCAGAACCTGGGAGCTTCTGGCCCCTTCAGTCTAGGTCTAGGTCCAGCCTGCCAACATCTACACATTTTTTTCTCTTTGCCAGATGTTGAGCTAAGGACTTGATATGCAGTAATATAATCCTCACAGCAGCCTAGTAGTGTTGGAACTGCTATCTCCACTTTCTAGATGAGGTACAGAGACTTCAGCAGTGTCCTACTGAGTAGTCAAGCTGGAATTCAAATTCAGATTTAGCTGATGCCAAACACAACCCACCACCCCCTCTCCCCATCTATCATCGCAAACCAGTGTTTAAATCCCAGCTCTGCCCAGTACCCACTGTGAGAAAAGAAAACTCGGTTTCTTGGGACCAGCGGTTGGCATGGTGGTTAAGGTGCTGGACACTCCCACACGGCCGATCATGATTCGAGTCCCAGACCTGGCGGCTTGCTTTCTCGCTTTCTCTCTCACTCGCTCTCGCTCACGCTCTCTCTCTCTCTCTCTCTCTCATCAAATTAAATAAATGAATGAATAAAAGTAAATAAATATTAAAAAAAAAAAAGAAAACTCAGTTTCTTTCCTTTACCCTAGTGTTGCCTGCTCTGTAACACCCACGTTTTTGGACTCAGGAACAAATAAATGAAAGTTAATAGAAAGTGCCCTGTGACTGGTATGCCCTAAGGACATCTCTGATAAAGGCAAAGAAGGCCAAGAAGTCTATACTTTAAAGTCTAAACTTCAAAAAGTCCCAAGTAGGTTTGTGCACATGACCACAGTTCGTATTCAGAATAACCACTGGCTGATGTCAATAGCCTTGTTCGGGAATCTCTGGTCACAGACGTGACCTGCTCAAGATCTCACCTGTAGCAAGTAGCAGCGAAGTGTCTGCTGACCCCAACTTTGCGGCTCTTTCTGTACATTTCTGCAAGGCTTCCATACTCCTCAGACAAGAGATCATGTTATGCCTTCTCCACTCTACTACAATGCCAGGTCTCCCCCACCAAGGGAGCATCCCTTCTCCAAGAGCCTATACTGCTCCACGTATTGAAGGTACCATCTCTAGGCTGCTTTATAAGTTTGGAGCCATGGGCTGGCCTGGTTAGAATTCATTCCCTTTGTACACAGTCCTAATTCTCAAACATAAAAGAGATATTTGAAATGCTGTGCTGGCCTTGACCTTGCCACATCTACGCCGATTCAATAGTAAACAGTGGGGCATCATGTTCAACCACCAAGCTCTCTAATTTATGATTATTCATTATAAATCATTTTTACATGTTGCTTCAAATGCTGTTTTTCAAGAATAAAAACCTGCCTGCATTGAAATGCACAGTGATTTTAATATGCAAACCTCCTACAGAGATGATGTCTCATTTTAATTATTGTTTCGGTTTAATGGGTTTTCATTAAATTAGAGAATGGAGCAATTACTAGGGTGAACAGCTAATGTTTCAAAGGTAAGCTCCCGTGGCTCTGTGGGCAAAAAGACAGTTGTGGCATAGAGAAGCAGAAAGCCACAGTCTTCGAGATAAGCTTGTATTCAGCCTGATCGAAAACAGCGCTGGCTAGTTCTTTCCCCCTTCAAAACAGAGCTGGCAGGCCCTCCCTGTGATATGCTAACAGCTGTAAGTATCTTCATCATGTAACTGCCATATCAGAAGTCCAGACTCTACTGCCATCAGACCAGAAAGCACTCTTCAAAGTCCACAGCCTGCAAAGCGAGATGTCAAACCTCAGGAAAACACTCGTGATGAAATTGTCTTCTGTTCCACACACAAGTAATTTAGCTGGTTTAGTAGATTAATGTCTGACTTCCCACCCCTGGGAAATTGGTCCAACTTCTACATAGAATGCAGTGACCGGAAGTCATATTAATTAGCAAACTGTCAGAAGCTCAATGAGAAATGACTTTGGTGGCCTCGGTGATATTTCACCGTGGAAACTGCACACATTTGGCACTCGGGGACCACCAGGGCAGCACTGCATCAGATGGAGGTGAAGAAATAAATGAGAAGTAGGAAATGAGCAAAGGGTGAGAAGTAGCCTGCTTTATTTGGGTCTCCGTGGTCAGAGGTGAAGGAGAGGACTCAGAAGTGGGGGATGGGGACCCTGCGTTGTAGAAGACTGAACCTGGGGAGGTGGAGGGCACTTGGCATGCTTCAACCATGTAATTTGTTTTTCTCCAAATGAGCTGAAGGAGAAAGCGAGGGATGTTAACGGGGAGTCCTTCCAGAAATAACTGGCCTATTAGGTTAAGGCAGGCCTGGTCGCTGTGTTTGCCAAGTAAACAGTGGAGGAGCCTCTCACCTTGCTATGGAAAGGAAAAAAAGGAAATCTCTTCCACAGTAGAGACGAATTATAAAGCAACATTAGTCCCATGTAAACCAGCAGGCACTAAGTGACAAATAAGGGCCCTCACCACTCACCACCACCCCACCCCACCCCCACTATTTCTGACAAGGATAATAATTTGGAACTCCTCAACGTAATGCTTTCTTCTCAGCACTTTCATTTCCTCTGTCCTAAAAAGCACAACATTAGCTCTTAGATCACGTGCATTAATCTAATTACATGCCTTGTTAGCCAATTAGTTCCGGAGTCACTGCTGGGGAGGTCTCCCTTGCTATTTCTCTCTCTCTCTGCTGGCCACCAGGTGTCTGTCCTTTCAGGGTTCTGAGGAAACCCTGCAATTACTGGCCCGCAACCTTGTGCTGAGCAGGGACAGTGAAGCTTTCGGCACAGGGAACAGGTCACCTGAAAAGCCAGGCTTTAACCAATCAAGAATTCTATGAATCTGTTAAGAAAGGGGGATACATGTGTGGGGGTTTTTGCAGACTTGCCGTTCTTTGGAAATGGATTTTAGGGATTCTGATCTGTCCATATTACACATTAATATTATCCTTAAAATAAATCACTGGAAATGCAACTTGGTCCTTCAGTTCAGAGCCAGTTGCTACCTGGCTGCAGGATCTTTTTTGACCAATTTCCCTCACTCTCCCAAACAGGAGCTACAACTAAGGGCTAAAACGCAATCCCCATTAACTAAAGCTTTAAAAAAAGAAAAAGAAAAAGAAATGAAAGTGTAGATTGGGGAACATTGGTCTTTGGGGAACGTTCGTCTTTGATCATTGTTGCAAGTAATTTGGCTCTTACATGTCCTAGGGTAAGGACACTGAGTCAGTTCTCAGTAAATCACTCCTTCAGTGTATTAAATGGTGTCTTCGTACTAATTCATTTCGAAGGGTGCCTCCTAGGTTCTGTGTGCTCTGCTGCTTGTGTGTGATCTGACTTAGATGACAGCCAGCCTTTTTCAGCTCCCTGAATTACCCACTGTGTACCCCCAATCGGGCTCCACGTGAGCTCTCTGATAGCAGAACACGGGACGTGCCTGGTGTGATGCCAGGCACAGGGTGAGGGTCTTTGTGAAAACGGAATCTCACCTCTCTCACACCTGGAGTTCCATGCCTATCCGAGTCCCACCCTTCTCTGGAGGCCCAGCTCAACTCTAAGGCCCGAAATTCTGGCGCCCCAACTGAGAGCGATTTCCCCTCTCGACCCCCAAATTCATTCCCTCACTGAAGCACGTAGCACAGGATCGAGTTCTCGGTGCCAGGCCCGGTCTCGGGAAAGCTGTCTACTCAGTATTCTCAGCTGCACCGGCCACACCACTTATTCCGACACACCTTGCGTTCTACAGCTGTCCCACGTAAGGCCATACCGCTACCGGACCTCTGCGTGTCCTCGCTCTCCTTTCTGAGGCACTCTTCTGAGCACTGCAGGCTTCCGGTTCCCCTTCTCCCTCTAGGGCCATCTTGGGAAGCCCGCGCTGCCCTCCTCCGCCTGCCCTCTAGCGCCCACGCTGCCTTCAGTTATCTTCCCTGCACTACCGCGGCAGTTGCCAGCTGTCCATGGGCTCCACGTACTTCTCTTTCCTCTCCTCCGTTTCTTACTCTCTGCCTCTATGCCCACAGCAGAGAATCGGAGTTTTTGTTTTTTTAATTTTTACCAGAGGGCGCCTGAACTCCTTGGAGGGATACAAAAAAAAGCAAGCATTCCCTCGAGAGGATAGTCACTCACAATCCCTTCTTTCTCCCTCCTTTCTGGGTTTTGGGCCCAAACACGCCTGGGTCCAGCATGTTTGTTGTTTTTGTTTTAAGATATACTTTTGTATAGGGCTCGCTGGAGAGAGAGACACAAAGTGAGAAGACCACCCCACCACCACCACCCCAGGGGGCATGGCCCCACCAAAATCCCTTCTTCATTCTCCTCTCTGGATTTTGGGCACTCATTCATATGCACCTGGTTTGAGTTTTAAGCCAACTGAGTCCAGGACTCGAACCATGGTTCTCCATATGGGAGTCCAGCAACATAACCCTGACACCATCTGCTGGTCTTCCTCCACTCCCACCCCCTGCATGTTTTTTTTTTTTTTTGAGAGGTTTTTCACTATAGGGCGCGTGCGCTCGCCAGACAGACAGAGACATAGAGACAGAAAGCGAGAAATCACCCCCCAGGGGGGATGGTCACACCGCAATCCCTTCTCCTCCATTCTCCTCTCGGGATCTTGGGCACGCACGCACACGCGCCCAGCGTGAGTTTTAAGCCACCGGGTCCGGGACGTGAACCGCGGTCGACTACGTGGGAGTCCAGCGACATAGCCATTATGCTAACTCCTGGTTCCCCCCTCCCCCCCGCATGTTTTTCAAGCCCTTGGGTTGAGACTCAAACCATACAGCCACCCATGTGGAATGCAGTCGTCTTAATCACCATGCCACAGGCTGACCCAGAGAGCTCTTTTTAAAACTTAAATCACATCTTATCACCTCAATCCCTTACTTAAAATCTTCAAAGAGTACAAATAATAACTAATACGGCCGCCACAGGAGTTTCCTACAGCTGCCGTAACAAGTAACAGCAAATTTAGCAGATTAGGGCAACACGATTTCATTCTCTTACAATTCTGGAGGTCCAAAGCCTGAAATGGGTTTCGCTGGACTCAAACCAAGGTGCAGGCAGGGCCACTCTCCTTCAGCCTCCTCTAGCTCTCCTTGGTTCATGCCCTTCCCTTCACAACACCAGCAGGCTGGCATCTTACCACCTCCCTCTGCGTCCATCTTCACATCACTGCTGAGCTTCAGGTTTCCTTTTTTTTCTTCTTTTCTTTTCTTTTTAGAGAGGATTTTGCTATAGGGCACTTGCGCTCGCCAGACAGAGAGAGAGAGACAGAGAGACAGAAAGTGAGAAATCACCCCCCCCGGGGGGATGGCCACGCTGCAACCCCTTCTCCTCCATTCTCCTCTCGGGATCTTGGGCACGCACGCACACGCACCTGGCATGAGTTTTAAGCCACCAGGTCCGGGATCCGGAACTCGAACCGTGGTTGACTACGTGAGAGTCTAGCGACATAGCCATTACACCAACTGCTGGTCCCCCAGTTTCCTTCTTATAAAACCTTTGTGATTGCACCTGAACAAGCCAGCACTCTCCCCACCTGAAGATCCTTAATCATACCTGCAGAGCCCCTTTTACCACTTAAAGTAACATAGTCACGGGTAACAGCGATTGAGCTATGGCGAGCTTGCTGAAAAGGGCGTGTTATTCAGCCCGCCACACTGACTCCTGCCATTTGAATGCAATCCTAGCTCCTTGCCCTGATCTCTAAGACCCCACCTGATCTGTCCCAACTCTGCTCTCTGGCCTCCTCTGCAACTCCATTCATAGGGGCCATCCTGGTGCCCCTTAACCTTGTTGGAACCTAAGGGCCTTTTCTGCCTGCTGTTCAAGAGTGTGGGCTCTGGGTTGAGTTCTCACACATGACGCTGACTGGATCGATCATCCTCATCCAGTGATTCAACCCATTTCCCTTTCTATAAAATGGAGCTCATAACTCCCATTTCCCTCACAGAATGGTTAAAAAGACTAAATGAATTCATGAAAATAAAAACTTGAGAATGTCTACCATATAAAAAGTGCCCATCATTGGGATCAGCAGTTGACATAATGGCTATGTCACTGGACTCCCATGTAGTTGACTGCGGTTCGAGTCCTGGACCTGGCAGCTTGAACTCATGCCATGCATGCATGAGGGGGCGATTTCTTGCTTTCTGTCTCTCTGTGCACTCTCAGCGAGTGCACACATAGCAAAAACCTCTCCAAAAAAAAGTGCCCGTCATTTATAGTGCCTATCCAAAGACAACCCTCTCAGAGTCTCCCTTGAGTATCGCTACTTCCTTCATACTATGTATTACTATCAGAAGTTACTTATTAGTACACTTGTTTATTGAGATTGGCCTCCTCTGCTGAATGACTTCTTATGAACAGAGGCACAAAACTAAAAATGTTAACAAAAATTTAACAAAGTGAACAAAACCCTGCATGAGCAGATCCTCCGTCCCTCTCTCCTCCTACTCTCCAGTACCTGGCCAGTATCTCTGCAGACACTCTGGTCTGCTTTGGGTTCCACCAACTAACACACACGCTCCTTCCTGCCTGAAGGCCTCTGGTCAGGCCCTTCCTCTGCCTGGGACACACATCTGCCCACTCGAACTTGGCTACCTCCCATTTGGTGCTCAGGCTTTAGCCGAAATGTCATCTCTTGAGACCCTGACCCACAGCTGAGATGGATCTGGTCCATGTTCCCAGGGCTCTTCCTTCTTTGAGCTTATCCTGGGGTAGGGTAGCATGGATGCTCACCACTGTGCTCTGTCGCCCAGCACCTCGCACGTAGCACAAAGAACAGTGCTGAACAAGACCCCAAGGAAGGGACAGATGCCAGGCGGTGTGCTCCCCTCAATAACCCACTCTGGGCCTGTAGCAACCCAGATGTTTAAGCCACTTTGGAGCTCTCTGTGGTTTCTACCATGTGAGTACAGCCCCTGCCGTGCCCTCCCCCTGCCTCACTTTGATTGAAACAGCAGCTCCCGATCCTCACTCTCTCGATTGGGGTTTCAGCCACGGATACCTGGTTCTCGTCTCTAGATCCTTCAGTTGGGACTTTTTCTCCTCTCAGGCTTTCGTGGAGCCAGATTCAACATCTCATCTTCTCCTCTTGCAGCTCCCTGGGGATAAGTGGGTCTCTGGACTCAGTGTGCATTAGAATCACCTGGGTAACTTTTTACACCAATGATCAGAGACTCGGAAGAAAAAGGTCAGGGTGGAACCCAGGTGTCTGCATTTATTTAAGTGTCCCGGATAAAAATGATGCGCCACTACAGCTGAGAATTGGGTCTTGTCCCCAGTCCAGGTCAAAAGTGGCACCCTGGGGACCAGCAGATGGTGTGATGTGTTATGTCACTAGACTTCCACATAGTTGACCAGGGTTCAAGTCCCAGGCCTGGCAGCTTAAAACACACTGGGCACAAGCACATGCATGCCCAAGATCCAAAGAGGAGAATGAAGAAGAGGGGATGGTGGCATGGTCATCCCCCCAGGGGGTGGGGGGGAGTGTTTTCTCGCTTTCTGTCTCTGTCTCTCCAATGAGTGCATGTGCCCTATAGCAAAAATCTCTCTAAAATAAAGGGGGGGGCCACTCTGACAAGCCTCAGGTTAGACAGTCTTGGCACATTGATTTAGTCCCCAATGTCACCTGCCACCTTCCCAAACAGCAAACCCTATTTCATCAAGTCCATGGCACCATAGAGTATAAAATACACCATTATTTTACACACCCTAAGAAACACACAAGAAGATATCACCTATGACATAAGAGACACAAATCATATTTATGGAAATAACTTATTACATATTTATGCCAGTATGAATGTGTGTGTCTTAGAATAAATGAAATGCAGTATAAAAATTGGGAGGTTCTATATGAAAATTCAGATCTCCAATGAAAAATTAGAGGGCTCGGCAACACAGGGTCCCTATTTCCAGAGGCAACAACACGGTGCATGACGGGATTGAGGGAGTGCAGCACCTGTGCAACGTCACCAGGAGGCTGTGCTCCTTTGCCAGTGAGTATCACTCAGCTGTAACCTGCATGCCCTCCTGCACATCTTTCATTTCACTAATTCTGCACAAGCTCTACACACAGTCCCCACACAAATTCCCCCCACCCCCTGCCTTCCCAAGTCATTTCTGGCCATTGCAGCCCACCCATTATTTCCAGGCCTGTGTGGCTTCCCAAGGCACACCCTGGTAATTAGCAGATGTGCCAGGGCCTTGGTGACAGGTGTCACTGAGGCAGCTCAGCCCTCAGAGTGGCCAGGCAGAGTGCTGTGGACACTGAAATAGTCTCTTCTCTTTGCCCCAGTGTAATGTACAAATATTGCCATTTTTTGGAGGTGCCATGATATGAAAAAAGGTGGGGGAAACAATGCCTGTGTTGAAGTGAAATTTGAAATCTGCAGACCTCGGGTTCACCGCCAACCTGGACACTTAGTATCTGAGTGACATTTAATGTCCTGACACCAATATCTATGGGTGGTCACTTAATCACTCTGAACCTCAGTGACTCCTCCATAAAATGGTGATTAGGGGCCAGCAGGTGGTATGGTGGTTGGTGTACTGGACTCCCACATGGCCATCTGCAGTTTGAGTTCTGGGCCTGGCAACTTGCTTTCTCTCTCTCTCTCTGGTAAGTGCCCTACAGCAAAATTTTAAAAATGATAAAAAATGAATAAAATTAGGTGAAACACAAATAAATACATAATCAAGTGGTGATTAGTTCTAATGATGATCCTGGGTCAGCCTATGTCTTTGTAGTTTAGTGAGCCAGATCCTAAATGGTTGATCACATGGTTTGAGTCCCATCCCTGGTGGCTTGAAAAATATACCAGGCATGACACATGTCCCCAAATCCTGACAGAATGGACACATGAAGAAGAAAGATTTGCAGCATGACTGACCATTCCCCATAGGAGGTGCTTTGTCCCTCTCCCTCTCTCTCTGTCTCTCCATTTTTCTCTTGCGAACTCATGTATCCTCTGACAAACGTTTAAGAAAACACTTTTTTTAAAATAATGATGATCCTTAAGTACAGAACCTGTAGGACAAAAACGTGATCATGGACATGAATAGTTGTGAAAATGTCACTCTCACTTTGCTCCCTTCCAGGGTGGGACAACCATGTGGGCTGGACACAGGGGGAAGCTATAGTGGGAGACTCCCTCTCACTGGTCTTCTCAAGCAGCTCACAACCCAGCAGCATGAGGGGGTGGATAGATGCCAGCGTGGGGGAAATAAACACTGAGTTTATTTCTCCCTGAACCCACGAATAGTTTGGACCAGGGATGGGGGAGGCCATGTACATAAGGATGGTGTAGGTGATAGGTATCTCCAGATAAATTAGTTGATGAATGTGGCTAAGCCCTGTCACTAGAGAAAGCCTATGGATCAACAGCTGCTCTGCTCCTGTTCCAATGAGGTTGATCAATGTTTATTTTTAAGAGTTTCAGTTTGCTTTTTCAAATTCATGATGTAAGCCAATAGGATGAGTTTCTTTCTTAAACCCTAACTTTTAAGAGGGCTTTTCCCCACTGTTCCCCCAGTCACTGACACTGTTCCCCCAGTCCCCCCATGCCAGGTATACCAAATGATCCAGACACTATGATCTGTTTAAAAGAAAAAAATATGAGATATTTTCATCAACCAGAAAGTGATAATAAGAGCATGATAAATGCAAAGACGCCCGTCAGCATTTCTATTTATGTGTGACTGCCGCGGTAGCCTTCTCCTTAATTATGCTCTTATTCACGACACGCGTGGAGCCTGTCACTGTGGGTCAGGGTGGGACTTACCCCAGGAGCCTCCAGCCAGCATAAATACATGCCACACACCCAGTCACTTCATGCAACTTTTTCAAATGAATTATTGGAGAGATTTAAAAATTCTTCAAAAATGTCACAATAATAACTATTTTATCTTTTTTATGCTATAATTATGATTTGGAGCTTGGCTTTTCTTATTTCATCCCGGCACACCACAACTCATGAATAAAATATGACAAGTTTGATAGCAGCCATTGGAGAGGGTTCATCCGTAACAGCAGACGTGCTTAGTGTACAAAGAGCTTTTGTATTCCAACAGCCTTTGTTTCTGGGATGGGCTTTTATCTAAAAAGACCACGTGTGTTCTCCCATCTCCCCCCGTCCCCTTTCTATCTCATAATTCCTGCCTTCAGCACAACACCTGAAACTGTGTTTACTTTGTCTTTTAATGAGGACATTTCTAGACAATTAGGGAACAAATCAAAAAACCAAAGGGCACTCTGCTCCATATGAAACTGGCTTGAAACAACACATCAAACAATGGACTCAAAGAGACACAATCGGAACCACAGACTAACCCATGAGGTAGGCAACTTTACTTTGGAAAAATCACTGATGTGATTGTGCCCACCTGGCAAGATACTTAGAGCACTTACGAGGTTCTCTGGAGAAGTTTTCTCCCCTCAGCAAAGGCTGCCAGATCCCTTCAAGGTTCAGGCTCTGGTATGTCTTTCAAAGAAATAAATGTGAAAATGAAAGCAAAGCAATGTGGGCTCTGCAAAACCATCAGCATTTATCAAATGGCCCCAGGGATGTCAGGCTTCACGTTTTGAGTTTCATTTTTTTAAAGCCAATCTATAAGCATCTTGTTCTAGCACACACACAAAACCAACTGGCTTCCAAGTTTCCTTCCAAATACAATGTTTTCCCCAGAGTTTGTTTCGAAATCTGTAAGAGCAAAGAGACATTTTAAAGTCATCCCTTGCCTCCAACTTGAAGGACCGAGAGTCGTAATGTAGATATCCTTGACTGAGCAATTTGCCAAACTTCCAAGGTGCCAGGTTTGTTTGTGGAACTTTACAAACAAATCTCAGATTAAGCTGAGACTATAAAACATTTCTGACAGTCTTTCCAGAGAATGAACTGTGGTATCTGGTCTCGCCAGGAAAAGCGGAATGCAGAGGCTTAAGCACCTGCTGTTACCTGGTGCTTACAGTGCAGATGTGCTGTCACTTTCTTTTTTAACTATTTTTGGACATTGCAGGTCCATGTGTCTCATCTTCACTCAGATACTTGAGGTGCTCCAGACATCACATGGCCCTGAACTGTGACCCTTTCTACCCACTGAAACAAGTTCAAAGCCCAAGTGCATGGCTTCTATATTGGAGCTGTCGTTTTGCAGGGAGGGAGGGAGTGTAGCCATGCTGTCTAACCTAATGACAGGTTACATTGAGCTGTACCTCGCCACTGACTGACAACCCAATAGTAGTCATGTATAGACGAGAAATCAAATTCTTCCTCCGCCGCCTCTTCACACACACACGCGCACTCGTACACATACGCTCGTACACCAGCTGTGTCTGCAGTTCGGACAGCAAGATCAGCTGAACTTTGGCAGATAAACAAGGTGGCAGCCTGGACACTCACGAAAAAGAACTAATTTTTATTCCCACAGGACAGTGAACCAGAGTAGTTTTTGGCACTCCAAGAAGAAGCCTGTTTGGAAGTGTGGGGTGGAACCTTCCTTCTAATAGACCCAATTTTCTTTCTTTCTTTCTTTTTCTTTTTCTTTCTTTCTTTCTCTTTCTTTCTTTCTTTCTTTCTTTCTCTCTTTCTCTTTCTTTCTCTCTCTCTCTTTCTCTTTCTCTCTTTCTCTCTTTCTTTCTCTTTCTTTCTCTTTCTCTCTCTCTCTCTTTCTCTCTCTCTCTCTCTCTCTCTTTCTCTCTTTCTTTAGACTTTTGCCATAGGGCGCATGTACCCACGAGAAAGGGAGAAAGGGAAAGTGAGAAATCACCCCCCCCCCAGGGAAAAATGACCATGCCACAATTCTTTCTGCTCCCTTCTCCTCCTGGGATTTTGGATACACATGCCTGGAATGAATTTCAAGCTGCTGGGTCCTGGACTTGAACCACAGTCAACTATGTGGGAGTCCAGCATCTTAACCACCACGCTACTTCCTGGCTTCCCAGACTTGACTTTTCAAAGGGGTCAGGTGAGGCTGGAGAATTTGCCAATGGCATTTAGACCTGTAAAATGCACTGTCAAATGGGATTAGGTACCAAACTTAAGGCTTCCGGTTAAAAAAGAGGAGGAGCAGGATAAAAAGACACCAGCCAGCTGTGTGTCATATCAGTGCTGCCTGAAATCCTGAGAAACCCGTTTTAAGTCAAAGTATTCCAAGTATCAAATATCAAGGTCTTTCCAGGTCGATTTGGAAGCTGACTTCACTCCCTGTGAGCCCTGAGGGACCGCTCCCTCTCTCTCCTCCTGGCTGGGCTTTGTTCTGCCCACTTCATTTCCCTTCTTCCTCACACACCTCTGCAACACTCTTGATGTCCACTTTCCCAGCCAAAGTCTAGAGATGCCTCATCAAGGACATGAAACGAATTTGCCTTTGTGCCAGCACTGGTGTGTTCCCAGGTGTTTCTGGGCTCTCCCATCTCAACTCCACATGTGGTTCCTTGTGGTATTCCAGACAGACTGAGTAACTGAACTGAACCAGCTGCCCTTGAGAAGGCCACCCAAAGGCCTTGAGGACAACATGAACCTAAATCTTGCACCAACGACACCAATGGTACAGAAAATGCTGGCATTGTCAACCCCACTGTTGACTCTGCTGTTCCCATTTATGTCAGAGTGCATAGTGCCTGGCCAGGCTAAGGGCCATATAGCAAAGGAGGAGGAAAGGATCTTTTTTTTTTTTCAATTGTCTTGGGTGGGGGATGTGTATGCTCTCCCCAGAGAGTGAAAAAAAGCATCCCTCCCCAACCCTTATAAAGTGTGGTCATGCAGCCCTTCCTCCCTTCCTCCTTCCTGCTTGGATTTTGGTCATACACACATACTCCCCACTTGTATTTTTCAAGCTGTCAGGGCAAAGACTTGAACCACAGTTGACCATGTGGGATCCCAGCTCCTTTAACCACTGCACTATGGGACTGGCCCCCTTTTTGTTATGATGGTCACCTGCAGGGAGAGAATGATGTCTGTTCCTTCTCCCCAGACTCTCTTTTAAAAAAAAAAAAAAAAAAAAAGGGAATGTCTCCACCTCCAGTCCTACATGCACACACGCCTGGCGTGAGTTTTAAGCCACCGGGTCCGGGACGCAAACTGTGGTTGATTACATGGGAGTCCAGCAACATAGCCATTACACTAACTGCTGGTCCCTCCCCAGACTCTTATGCAGGGGTTTCAAGCGTCCATATTGAAACAAGAACACAGAGGAGATAGGGTATTTCCTCAAGAGGTTGTGTGGATTCTGAGCAAATCAGGGGAAAGTAGGGGCCAGGAAACCAGTGCAGAGTATTCAGAATAAGACCATTTCTCTTCTTTGGACACATGAATGTTCTGCTTCTCCAAAAGACTGTGTTCTGGGCAAAGAGGGGAAACATCTCTACCTCCACCTGGAGCTATAAAGGCCTAGATCCATAGAGGCCTTCATCTCTGGGGACCCATAAGGCACAGCACCTTGGACAAGGTGGTTGTGACTCATAAAGTTTCAGTAAGTTGCCCTGGCAACCACTAACCTTATCCCAACAGCTCTTAAACAAACCGAAGTAGAGAAAAAAGAACAGCCTGCCCAGTGGTAGATGGAGCTGTCAGACTGAGTGGTGAGATGCCCTAGAAGGGACCCAGAAAGACTTGGGTTTCTGAGACATTACACAGAAATCTAGAGGTTCTGTTCAGACAGAAAGGGAACAAGATTAGCTGTGGTTTGGTTATGAACAACACTGTGGTTCTACTGGTATTCACAGGTTCATGACTCCTGGCGACCCAGGTCTCACTTCAAACAAGCCATGCGCAGCATGAGGTCACCATCCAGGTGTCCAGGCATTTCAGTGGTCCTCCTCCCATGGGCCTGGGTGTTCTGGCACCTGAGACTTGACATTAGTCCTGTAGGAAGATGCCAAGCTGAAGCTCTACAGAAGGCTATAAGAAGCATATCCTGAAACACCCCCAAATTTTGAATGTGAGACTTGTAAAGGGAGGCAGGCAAATGGGAGAGTTGAGTTTAACAGCAATGAACCACACCTAGGTAGCAGCAAGGGAGAAGAAGGGGGAAGAAACGAATTTGTCAGGCAGGTTCACATCTGAGATCCAGCCATCCTATTTACCAAAGAAGTGCAACATACACTCCAGAGTGAAGGGGAAAAAGAGGAGTGCTTAGAATAGGAAAGGTGAAATAGTCAGAGAAGAGAAGAGAGAGGGGCTGGAGCCAGCTTCATGGATGGTCTCAAAAGTCCTGATAAGCAATATGGGCTCATTTCTTCAGGGCTCATTCTGAGTAGGGCCTCATCGTGATAGTTGCTATGGGAGAGGATACTCACCACAGCTTGAAGTATGGACTGGAGAAGAGGGAAGTTAGTGCTAGTCTCAGAGAATATCAGGGTAAAAGGTTGTTCTGGGTTTGAAGTGGCACAAAGGGAGAGGCATGTGCTATGGACTGAATTCAGTCCTTCCAAATTTCATACATTGAAGCCTCCAGTGTGATGGTATATAGAGATGGGGGGTTGGGACGTAATTAGGTTTAGATAAGGTCCTGAGAGTAAGATTCCCATGTTGGAATCAGTGCCCCACAGGAGACCAAAGAGCACTTGTGCTCTTATGCTCACTAGCAATTTCTTTTCTCTCTCTCCCTCTCTCTCTCTCTCTGTCTTTCTCAAGGATTTAAGGGATACAGCAAGGAAGTGATCATCTGCAGGCCAGGAAGCACACCCTCACAAGAACTCAAACATGCTAGCATTCTCATCTTGGACTTCCAGGCCTCCAGAACTCTGAGAAATAAATGCCTGTTGTTCAGGAGCACAGTTTATTATTGCAGCAACCTGAGCTGACTAATCAATACAACATGTTAAAAGGAACCAAGGGAGCATACCAAAATTCAAGAAGAGAGAACATAGCTCTCAAATCGGGTTTTGGAGGCTGGAGATGTCACACACTCTGGTAGAATAGTGAACTTTACAAAGAAGATCATGTGGCTTCCAAGGCCAGGCCGAAAGGAGGAGAAGGCAGATGATAAGGTGAAATTCTGAAGTGAAATAATACTTGGGTAGTTCATCGATGATAACCTAAATTTTTAGAGAAATAAAGGCAAAGTTGTAGGTAGTATACAAAGAAGATGTAGAAGCGGGCCAAATGAGAAAATGGAATGGTTTGGAACAGCTGCTGAGGTGTGCAGGATCAGGATCAGAAGACATTTGGGATATATAAGTGCTGGAGGTAAATGGTGAGAGCCCAGCTGAGACTGGCTAATAGGAATCTGAAAGGCTAGAAGCAGCAGAGTCTTCTCCTACTGAGCATGGGTGGGAGAAGATTCATCCAAGGTCTAAGTCAACCAGGAGAGGTCACTGTATGCCAAGGGATGACAAAGGGAGATTAAAATCTGAGAGAATTCTGAGCCAGCAGGTGGCATAGTGGTTAATGCTCTGGATTCCCACATGGCTGACAACAGTTCAAATCCTGGACCTGGCAGTTTGAATACCACGACAAACTTGTATGTGTGCATGTCCAAAGTCCCAGAAGGAAAATGGAGGAAAAGGGATTATGGGGACCAGCAGATAGCATAATGATTATGTCACTGGACTCCCATGTAGTCAACTGTGGTTTGAGTCCTGGACCTGGCAGCTTAAAACTCACGCCAAGCACAAGTGCATGTGAGTACATGCCCAAAATCCCAAGAGAATGGAGAAGGGATTGCAGCATGGCCATCCCCCTGGGGGATGATTTCTCACTTTCCGTCTGTCTCTCCAGCAAGCACACATACCCTATAGTAAAAATCTCTCTTAAAAAATAAATAAATAAATAAATAAATAAATAAATAAATAACAAAGAAGAAGGGATTGTGGTGTGGCCACCCCT
>NW_006159671.1:977721-987467 GCF_000334495.1 Tupaia belangeri chinensis | reverse complement strand
ATATTTAATTTCATTGCAATTTTTAAAAATAGCATGAAAACTGGGTAGAAAGGAAAATGAAGCCTGGGAAGAGAGAAGGGGGTGGGAGGAAGAAAGGAAAATTACAGAAGAAAAAAGTTTGGAAAGAAGAAAAAAAGAAGGCATATGGATTTGAAGCTGAAATATTCTTCCCCAGCACTCAGTTCTACACCAGCAGCAGCATCACCAACTTCTTTTCTCTTCCAGCCTAAGTATTCATAGCTTCCCCAATATACAAGTATGTGCTGTCTATATACCTCACCCTGTTCATCTCACTCATCTGGATTTAATAGTTTGTGGATGTTTCTCATAAAATTAAGAGCCCAAAACTGAATGCAAGCTTACCCGTGGCATATACAAAGTAGAGACCCATGCAATGGTTCCTAACAGGGCATTTTGTCCACCCCCGCCCCACTGCCACATGGGATATTTGGTGGTGTCTGGAGATATTTTGCATTGTCATACGTAGGGAAGCCCTCTGCTTTGAGTGGGTAGAGGCCATGGATGTTATTGATGGGCAAAGCACAAGAAGACTCTACAATAAATAAAGAAAGAAAGAATTATGTAGTCCAAAATGTCAATAGCCCCACTCTGGTAAAACTATTAATTCCATGATCTCCCACTGTCTAGACATCATGGCCCTATGAAGATAGCCTAAGACAGGAGGCATAAGCTGTTCGATCACACAGAACTTGAGTCAGTGACAAACCCCAGGTCTATTTCACATGAACTGCTCACAAGATAGGTTTGTTCTTGTGTAGCTGAGCCTCAGAATCACTAAGAAGAACAACATATTAACCCCTATGAATCCCATCCCATTGGTTTCAGTTCCTGGTTCCAGCCCACAGAAATGCTGACAGGCTTGATTCTAGCCTTCAGAGAAGGAGCTATTTCTCCCAGCTCGTCATCACCTGCAGCAGCACTCCTGAAGAGGAAACAACAGGTTCTCTGGGCTGCATGATGGGGGCTGCACTTTCATGCGTCACTTTTAGCTTTCCTACTGGCACTCCTCGAGATGATCATGGTCTTTACTTGAGTACCCAGGTGAGAGCAGCCCTGTAGGTGAGAGCACCCCCATCATTCTTCCAGCATTCCTCACTGCCAGATACCACCACTTCTTCTCTACGGGACGGGGAAGAAGGGAGCAGAAGTCGCTAAGTGTGTCAAGCCAAAGACATGCATGTTTGTGGCTTGGGAGTGGGGGAGTTGTTTCCTAACCACTCTTGATATAATGCAAAATATCTGAACGGAGGGAAACAGCACAAAGAATGCTATTCTACTTTTGTCAGCAGAGCTATAAAAACCTTCTACTGAACTTTCTTAAGTCTCAGAAACGATCAAGTCCACAGGCTGATATCCATGCTCTGATATTCACTATCAAATATAAGTCTCAAAAATAACAAATCTATAGAAAGAAAATTACAGAAATTGGAATCATTGTAATTTTGAAAATTGAATTTTTATGTTGTAATTGTTTGTGCTATATCCATTACATTATTTTATTTTAATGTCAGTATAAGGCAGCTAATTATACTTTTCTGAGAAAGGCTGCCTTTTCTTATCACATCATGTCCCTTCTTTTATTGATATTAAAATATCATAGAAAAGTGTTGGTGCAATTTTTAAAAAATGACAGTTAATATATTTACATCCTTACTCGGCAAAAATAAAAACCGAACATCTTTTCCTATGCTTTTTCTACAGCTTTACCAAACTATGAAGCCCAAAATTCTAGGGGCAGTTGACATAAAGATTTGATAAATATACCTGTGATGCCCTCATGCCACTTGCAGATGAGAAATGCCAACCCAGAAAGGATTATGTACAAAACCACACATCGTTTCTCTGGGATTATCCTTCAGGTCAACATCAATTCATGAATCAACACTTGTAGGATTTGTTTATTCACCCAACTATAAATCCACCTAATTATATTGTCAACAAGCTTATATTTAAACATCTTACCCAAAGAACACCCCGAGATACCATTAAAGGCTCCACTGAAATCAAAGTTAACTTGTCTGCAAGGTAACAATGAATGAATCGGTCAAGGACCTGGAGGTACTCGAGCTTTTCCCTGTCCATCATTTACTCCTTCTTTAGGAAACTACATCATGGTTTTCTGTTGTTGTTGTTGTTGTTATTTTATTTCTTCTGTGAGAAAGAGAGACAGAGAGAGGACCTTCCCACATGGGAGTGCCTGGCAGAGCATCACCTTCCTCTGCTGCACTACTATCCAGCACCACCATGTGTCCCTTTAGAGAACCACTACTCACCCACAGTTTTGACTCCACCCTACCACTCCATGTGTAGGCATGTGACCCAGATCTGGCCAATCAGAACCATCCATCCATCCTTCTGGCCACAGCATTGGCTTAGGGATGGGTATATGTCCCATGACAGGCCAATGAGACACAGTTCCAGAAGTTTGGTTAGACTTACTGATTTTGAAAAAAGGGGGTATCTTTCCATTGGGGTTCCTAAAACAATGTAAGACCAAGGTTCCAGGGTCTATTTTGCTCCCAAGGGGACAGCTTGCCTTAACATAGCCACCCCAAAACTGGGCAGAAGGGAGAGATGAAAAGAAAATGAGGTTAAGTCAAGAAGACATCACTGGAACACCTTAACTCAAGAGGACTCAGGCTACTTCATCACTAACTTTGGTTATTCAAGCTTATTAAATTTCTCCTTTCCACATAAGCAATTTTTAGTTGGGTACTGATTTTCTAAATTTGTGAGTTTGACAATTCCTGTCATTTCATTTATCACATAAAGATTTATTGTGCACCTTCACAGTTCCAGACACAGTGCTGAACTCAAATATGCAACAGAGTTGAACTGGCCTTGGCCTTTGGAGACATGATCTAGTGAAGGAGACAGGGACACCTAAGGACACAAATTACATATATGATCAGAATTAGAGAAACACAAAGACCAAACTGGACTAATTCTCCTTCCAGTGTTCAAGAAACCATGAGAGGGACCAACAGTTGGCTATGTCACTGAACTCCCATGTAGCCGACCATGGTTTGAGTTCCAAATCCGGTGGCTTAAACTCACACTGGGCGTGTGTGCGTGCGTGCCCAAGATCCCAAGAGGAGAATGGAGGAGAAGGGACTGTGGCATGGCCGTCCCCCCTGGAGGGTGATTTCTCGCTTTCTGTCTCTCTATCTCTCTCTGTATTTCTGGCAAGTGCATGCACCCTATGGCAAAAACCTCTCCAAAAGAAAAGAAAAGAAAAAAAGAAACCATGAGAGAAAGGTAACATTTGAGTATTTTCTTCAACAGGCTCCAGAAGAGTCAACAAATTCTTTTCTCAAGGCCCCATCTGTTTTATAACAAAGAATCCAGAATTTTGCCAAGAAGAGATGCTAAGATTACTAGGCTATGTTATGCTTTTTAGAATACACAATTTTTCAGACTGACTCCATAAGGTTAAAGAAGATGGATCTCTAAATAATATTTAGCTATAAGAATCTCCTTCACTCTCAGTGGCTTTCCTAAGACTACAGAAGTCTGATGATCAAAACTAAGTTTTGTTTTTATTTTGCTGGATGAGATTCATCTGGGTTCAAATGCAGACCCTGTTTAAAGCACTATGAGGCTCTCTATGCATGTTATAACCAAATTTGGCCTTAATTTTCTTTGTCCTGTTTGCATCACACTGCCCTGCCTTAAGGTCATTCTTCTTGGCCCAGGTCCAGTGATGCAGGTAGTAGGAGTGCTGCTGTGTGATGTGAAGACCATCTGGGAAAGTTTTGGGTCATGTCCTGGGTCCACCTGAACATGCCAGACACACCCTTGATCCTGGCTGACTGCAAGGCTGCAGGGAGAATTCCAGTATGAAGTCCTGTGAAGGGTACAGTGCTCACACAAACAGTAGCTCCTCACTATTTTAATATATTCAATTGCCTTTCTGGCCAGTAATACCCCTCGCTTTGAGACAATATTTAATCATGGCATGAAATTATTATTATATGTGCCAGGTGTTTTATAAGAAGGAAGTCAGACAAGTAATTGTCAGCAAGACACCTCTCTGAACCACAGGGAAGCGGACCAACAACCAGCTAACTGAAGAGTCCTCACTAGAGAATTCTCCTTCAGATAACAAAGAAAATAAGAATTATTTTTTTATTGACCTGTAATGGTGTGAGCAAGGTGTCTGCTTCTGTCCTAAAGATGGGCCAAAAGTTCTTCGAAGATTCTCCTCAGCTTTTGAAGTATAACAGTGCAAGACCAGAAACAAACCACCCTGGAAGTGCGTGTCTTAGACATCCTGAATTTCCACTTTTCAAAACCACAACAGAGAAATAAATAATGTAAAAATTGGTGAGTAGATTTAGAAAATAATTCTAAAAATGATCTAGAATATATCATGTAAATAAAATTTCACCTTCATTGTCCTTTACCTGTAAGTTCCACTTGAAAAACAATGTTTTGTGTTTTTGTTTGTTTGTTTGTTTGTTTTTGAGATAGAATTTTTATATAGAGTACATGCACTCACCAGAGAAAGAGAGAAACAGAAAGTGACAAATCACTCCCTGGGAGGGATGGCCATGCCACAATCCCTTATCTTCCATGCTACTCTCAGGATTTTGGGTACACATGCACTCACTCATGGCATGAATTTTAAGCCTCTGGGTCCAGGACTTGAACTGCAGTCAACTACGTGGGAGTTCAGTGACGTAACCATTACACTATCTGCTGGTCCCAACATACTGGGATTTTTTAAAATACGATGTCCGGGGTTAGACAGTGGCAATGTGGGAATGCTACTCCATGAGTCTGACCCACATGGAAGTTTCCAGGTTTGCTTCCAGAGACCTTACTGAATATACCGGCCTCATGTGTATGCCCATGATGTGGGACTGGTGAAGCTGGAAGTGCGCTACACCATGAAGACCCTGTTGGAGGTGCCCGACTCTTACTTTCACTTTCTCTCTTTCTCTCTCTCTCTCTCTCTCTCTCCCTGCCCCCAAAGAAATAAACAAAAGGTAATGCTTAATGCCCTTTTAAATAATAACCACCACTATTTATTAAGTGCCTACTATATGCCGCATACTGTATTTCCTAACTACATACCTAGAGGAGGAGGATGCAAATATTCACGGATTAAGAATCTGGGGTTAGAGTGGGTACGTTACTTGCCTGAAACTATTGACTAACAAACGGACAGTGAACCCAAATGTATCCAATTCCAAAGCACATCTTGCCATTTGTCCATGCCACCTTAAAATCCTTGAGAAGCCTACAGACCTTTGTGTAATGGCTCCTAAGGACCTTCTATCTGTGGACTACTATAAAGAGTACAGTCAAGGGTCCTACAGAAAGAACCTGTGCTTCTCCCTCTGCCCACGACAAAAGGCAGCCCCACCTGTGACCACAGTCCAAACCATCACAGGAGACATGGATTCCAGGGGGGCCAGCCACCACTTGGCTCTTCGATGTCTCCATTTACTTGCCTGTTAAACAGAACAGTATCTGCCCTTCCCTGTTCCCATTAGTATTAAATAAGTGAAGAGAACAGACTTTAAAGAGGTAAGAAATCTTTCTTGTGAAGACATTTTCACTTTGCATGAAGGTCCAGAATAAAGGAGCAGAAGGAACCCTGAGAGCTCACAGTCAGATGGCCAGAATAAAAATACATAGTTCAGCCATTACTTCCCATGTGTCCTTGGACAAGTCCTTTCCCTGCCCTGCCTTGAAGCTCAGTGTCCTCATTTAGAAGAGGATTCAGTTGCACCAGACCAGTAATTCTTCAAAGACGGCTCACACGGCCCAATGGTCTCTAGGATTTTCCTGATGGGTCTCAAATTTGACTGAAAAACAAAGGACCTTTTATTAATTTCATGAGTAAATGGCATCCCATTTCAAAATGTTATTTTTATGTACAGCTAAAGGTGACTTACTAGTAGCCCACTAAGTAGGTTACTGCAATTTGTTAGCAGTCAACTAAAATCAGTATGCTCCTAGTTTACTCGAATACTTGGCAACACTTGAAGCCCCTACTGTGTATGAACACATGCAGATGGCTTTAAGGCCCACTATTTTCAGGAAAAAATACACTGACATTAATATCACTGCTGTCTTCTGTGCTCTTGGTTTTCAATTGTTGTTGTGATTACTTACAAATTAATGTTAATATGCTCTATAATTATCAGTTTAGATTGTAGCAGGTCATTTGGGTAGCCCTACATCATATGTTCATGCTTATTTGAATCCTGTGTTTGAGGCCCATAATATTCAAGAGTTAGGCTTTTAGGTATATAAGAGCTGGGTGGCTAGTCAAACATCAAATAGTTATTGAGCATTTATTAAGTAATAAATTCTATTCCAGACACTGGGATATTTCTGTGAACAAGATAAGAGCCTGTCCTCCAAAATTGGATATTCTACTGGAGAAGTATAGGAAATAAACATATGAAAAACACAAGTAAATACAATAATTAGGGAATGGAAAGCATCCAATACCCACAGCATAGGCATAAAACCACAATTAGACACATTTTGAGTGGGATATCTAAGGAAAAACCTTGAAGACCCCAAAGAAAATATGAAATTTTCTGAAATGTGAAAACATGAAGTGGCTGGAATAAAAGTTACTACACCAAGAACCAAAGGCCTGTGAGTCTTCACATCCTTACAAATCCATAAAATTTCCTCCAGACCCAAATGGATATCTGCAGCTACCACCTCAACTGGACTGAGCAGTAGGGCCATGACCCGGTACCCAAGCCTATGCAGCTGCACATTCCACAGAACACCACTGGACCCAACCTCAGTGAGACTACTCCAAGGAACAGGCAGACAAACACAAGAGTATCCCTGCTGAGCCCAGCTTGTTCCAAGGTTCCAGCACCCAGTCCCTGTGCCCTGAAAGGGCCCTCTAGCCTCTACCCACACAGCCCCTGGCCTCTCTGGACACACCTCATATAGCAGCTCCAGTGCAAGGGCCTCAGCCTCCAGGAACCCTCCAGGCACTACAGACCTCTGCTTGACCAAGCTAAGACTGATACATGCTGAAGCTCAAGGACATGAGACCCCTTCCCCTGTGGGAGCTCTCTACCCTTACTCCTGACCAGTGCTGAGTCAGTACCTGCTATAGTCAGAGTACAAAGTTCCATCCTCAGCGAGAACCCTTCGAAGTGTGCAGAGTGGTACTCTTGCCCTACCATACTGAGTGACTGCTCCCTCTTCATTGTGTGGAGATTCCTCAAAAACTAAAAACAGACCTGCCTCATTAGACAGTGATCCACTACTAGGCATATATCCAAAGGAAAGGAGATCAATATATTATAAAAACATCGGCACCCTCATGTTTATAGCAGCACTATAAATGTCAATAATAAAGACATAAAATTAGGAGCCAGCAGGTGGCACAGTGGTTAAGGTGCTGAACTCCCACATGGCCGACCATAGTTCGAGTCCTGAACCTGGCAACTTGCTTTCTCACTTTCTCTCTCTTGTCAAATTAATAATAATAATAACAAAATAAATAATTCTTTTAAAAAATAAAAAAGATATGAAACAGGGTCAGCAAGTGGCATGATGATTAAGGCTCTAGACTCTCAAATAGCTGACCACAGACTGAATCCCAGTCCCAGCACCTTGAAAAAAAAAATCACACCAGGAGCATGTGCATCTCGGCCCAAAATCCCTAGAGCAGAAGGGATTGCAGCGTGGCCATCCTCCCAGAGAGTGATTTCTCACTTTCTATATATATATATATATATATATATATAAAATCAACCGAAATGTCCACCACAGAAGAGTAGATTAAGAGAATGTGAAAATGTGACATATGGAAAAACCACACAGCCATTAAAAACTATGAAATAATTTGTGGTTAGATGGGCAACCCTGGAAGACATTATGTTAAGTGAAGTAAGTCAAGCACAGAGGAGAATACTGCATATTGGTGGCTTGACAGGGAAATGCCATAGTTCTTTCTATCCCAATCCAGGACAAGAAATAAGTCCTGGTTATACGTGCGGATCTCAGCAATCTGGAAGTCAATTCAGTCCCAATGGAAGGACGCCATCATCTGTGAACAGGTACAGAGGATCAGAAGCCCTTCTGCTAGGTGATGCAATGTCAACCTTTCTGAAGCTGAGATAAAAGAAAAGCCAAATGGCAATAACACAGCTGAGGTCTAGAAGGGAAAGGTGGAAGGTCTGTCTCTGGAACACTGCCGAGAATCCGACTTGCATCAAGGTAGAGAAAAATGCATGGCCAGGGGGCAAGAAGGCTTCTAGAATTAATATGGGTAGAGAAAGCCACTGCTTGGACTTTGGGATGAGAATATCAGAAGGCCAGAAATCAATGAAAAAATTGATTTTGGTCTTGTGATCAAAATGAAAAGAATGAAAAAAAAAAAGAAGGAAGAAAAACAGAGGGGGAAACTAAACAAGCATTAGACCTACATATGATAGAGAAGGAACTGAAGCGGCAGGTTGGAGATGTTTTCAAAAAAGTAAAACCTGCAGAAAGGAGAAAAGGAACACCAGAGGGAACTGAAAATAAAATATCAGAAAAAGTAGATTTGAGTTCCATTTTTGTAGGCAAAGAGATGCTAGAAAAAGAACATTCTTGACATCATGGAAACAGAGAAGTTATTTAAGCCTGCAGAAATCAGATGCTAAGAGGAAAGGCAGAGTACTTTACACTTCAACCTGGGTTGCCAGGAGCACCAGGAACCTGTGAAGGGAGTTGTCGTTGCTGCTTTAACTTTGGTACCTAGAACAGGACGTGGCCAATGGTTGTTGCTCAGTATTTGTTGGGTGAGTGAATAGTTCACTCTCTGAATTTTCCTCCTAAGGCAGGCACGGTGCTTGAGGGCAAAGTGTTTCATGGTGACTCTGTTTGTCTTGTCGGTCTCTTGATAAATCCTAAGGAAAAAAAACACCTCTCCAGACCACTTGGGTTTTCAGGACCATTTTGCAACTTTCTTTCTCATTCCATCCTCCACTGTCCATCAAGCCTTTATCGTGGGAGCCCAGCGACAATGAGGAGAGGTCACTTCCTCTCTCTCTCTGCACCCAGGGAATGGCCAGGGAGGAGGGGAAACAACTTGTCTATTAACAAGACTGGCAACCAACCAGCTGACTCCCACCAAACCCCACTGTATCCGTTTTGCAAGGGGCCCTCATCACTTTCCCTCTCCAAGGGTTCTAAGAAGACAGCATTGCTGAGACAGGGAGGTAGTGTTGTTATATTTTTATCAACTCGACTGGGGAGAAATGTTCTTATATTGAAATGATCACCTTGTAAGCTAAATAATGTGACTGACTATATTTAAAAAATGTAAAATTTAAATAAATAAATAAATAAAATGGAGGTGCTCCGTGTAGCAGTAAAAAAATGAATAAAAATAAATAAATTTTAAAAATTTTAAAAAAAGAAAGAGTAAAGAGCTTTTGCTAGAAACTCCCATCTTTCTACCTAGGCAGAGAACGAAAACACAGGAAGACAAGCTGCTAGGATATTGTCTGCTGGTAACATTTAAGAAGAGCAGGGCCAGCAGGTGGTGTGGTGGTTAAGGCACTGGACTCTCACATGGTCATCAGCAGTTCAAGTTCCTGACCCAGCCACTTGAAAATCACTTGACTTAGGCACATGCCCAAAATCCCTAGAGGAAAGGGGATTGTGGCATGGCCACCACCGCCCCCTGGGGGGGGGGTGATTTCTCACTTTCCCTCTCTCACATCTTATGGGGGAAAAAAAAAACT
>NW_006159671.1:974855-977540 GCF_000334495.1 Tupaia belangeri chinensis | reverse complement strand
GAGCAGACGGGGAGGCCCCAGAGCATTCAGCGACTACCGACCACCGCTAGGCGGTCCCACACAGCAGTCAAGACTGTGTGACTGCCGAGCACTCCAAATGGGGCTAGTGCACTGAGGGGCTTTATCTTTTAGTTTATTTTCATTATTTAAATCTAAATAGCGACATATGGCTTGTAGCAACTGTACGGAGGAGCGAGCTCTGAGACGCTGCAAAAGCCCGACTTGCACCTCTGTGACCTGCTCCTCCAAATCAAATACACTTTCAGGAAATCCAGTCTCTTAAGAAACATCTGGCTCTACTTCCTGGAGTTACGGACCCAGTGCACTGCCACCTCTGAGTGATGAGCAAGTGTGTCCCACGACCTGAGAGCCATAGCATTTAGCCAGTTCACAAGGCTCTTCCCAGCCTTACCTCACTGGTGACTCACTGCACCCTGGGAAAGTGTTGTTTCCAAGTGGGGACATGGCCCAAGGTCATGAAATGAGTTATGGCCACTCTGGACTTGAATCCAGGTCCAAGCCCAAAGCCCAGACTATCATTCCATTTCATCAGGGATGAATGAAGAAAAAAAGAAAAGAAAAAGAAAATCTTTGAAAATATCAGCTTTTCTTAAATGAATACAAGCAGCAAAGTGACCCAGATTGTATTACACTTCCACAGCAGTCCAGATCGGTCTCTCCTAGGACCCCAAGTCTAAGCCAAAGTGTCCCTGCATAAAACCATCAGTGATTCTCCATCATTGGCTCTCCCCAGACCCCAGAAAGTCCAGCAACCTGGCCACACTGTAGCGCCTTTCTCATTCACTGAGCACTTCTGCATGCCAGGCTCTCACCAAGCACCACGTTCCTGCCCACAATGCCCCCTGCCAGCTTTTCAACCTGATGAAGAGACTCCCCAGTGCCAAGGTTTTTTGTTTTTGTTTTGAGAGGCTTTGGCTATAGGGCGCGTAAGCTCACCAGAAAGAGAGAAAGAGACAGAGACACAGAAAGTGAGAAATCACCCCCCAGGGGGGGATGGCCATGTTACAACGCCTTCTCCTCCATTTCCTCTCGGGATCTTGGGCACACACGCACATGTGCCCAGCATGAGTTTAACCCACCAGGTCCGGGACTCAAACAATGGCCGACTACATGGGAGTCCAGTGACATAGCCATGACACTAACTGCTGGTCCCTCCCAATGCCAAGGGTCTGATACATCTGTTTCTGGGATGTTTCCCTGGAAAACACGCATGCATGTACATGTGTACACACACACACACACGCACACACACACACATTCTCCAGAGTTCAGCCAAAACAATTGTTGTAGTCTTAGAATCTTCTACATAACATGTTCTCACACTGCATCATGATGGTGTAAATACCTGTGTCTCATACTCAGCTGAGTGCCTTTCTTTGCTTCATTTATTTAACAAATACTATGCCAGTTACTAGGACACGGTGGTAAACACCACAGGGAACTTAAACTCAGGGACCTTCCGTCTACTATTGAAGAACAACATTAAACGAGTTCACATATAAATATAAACTAAAATTCCCGATAGTTCCAACTCAGAACACTACAGTGCCTAGGTAGCAATAACTCTCAATAAATATTACATTATTTTCATTTTGAAATTTTTTGCTTAGAATATTTATGATAGAATTTTCTAGCATATTCCATAGATATCATTTATATTAATATTAATAGTAGAAGACTGTGAATAACAATATTAATATAATGGGATATTATGTTAATAATATTAGCAGTTTATATGAATAATAATATTAACTATGGCTGGCATTTATTAAACATTATTCCAATCACTTGCTAATTGCTCTATAGGAACTGTATTCCTTAATCTTGGCAACAACCCTATGTATGGTCTTCCTATTTTATGGATGGGAAAACTAAAGTACAAAGAAGTTAAAGAACTTGTTCAGAGTTTCAAGTTTTTTGAGCATTATTATGTACTCATGAATTTTTTGTAGCAGTTTCTATTCATCAGTTATAACAATTGTTTTATAATTCAAGTGCTTTACCCTGACCAATGAGAGTCCTTAACAGTTTGTCTGTTGACCCTTTTATGCTCTGACTCAAATGTACCTACAGACAGATACCCCAGGGTCATTGTGATATTCCCACACCTTAAATTTTGTAATCGTCTACATCCAGGGATCTCTGGTAACTTTGAATGGAGAACAAAAGCAGAACCAAAGTAGGAAGCTGGAGATCCAGGTTCAGACTAGCCTAGCAGACTCCAGAGCTGGTGTAAGCTCTGGATTAAGAGAAGAAATAATAAAACTCAAGAGTAGGAAAAATAAGTAATAATAATGGAGCAGGATGTATAAGACTGGGAAGGGGAGGTGTCAGGTAAGAAAAAAGGACCAAGAAATTAGTATCTTTTGCTTTAAATTTTAGTTAGTAATTTTCCTTTTTTTTTTTTAGGATTGTTTGCTTTATTATGGTAAAATAAGGAACTTTGTGATTTAAAAAATAAACACAGAATGTTTCATGAAGTAAATACATCAATGCTCATTTTAGACAACAAGCAGTAGCGAGCAGGCATGAGAAATCCCAGAGACTAAGTAGTCTACTGTGGCCCCTGGATGAAGAGGGAAGCCAAGATGGTTCTTGAACTTCAAGATTATCTCAAATCGAGTGAGGGAGCCAGCTTTTCCACTGAGCTAAGTGCCCAACTTT
>NW_006159671.1:947745-974830 GCF_000334495.1 Tupaia belangeri chinensis | reverse complement strand
AAGTATTGCCACACCTACTTATTAACAGGTTGTTTTCCCAGCCACAAATCTCCTGGGGCTGCTGAGGCAGGGTGAGTGTCCGAGTGGGAGAAGCTGTGGCCTCTGCCCTGCCCTCTCCCTGCCCACCTCAAGTGCCCAGAGAGCAGGTGAGGAGGCATGCTATACTGCTTCGCGTTGCCCTGCTTATGTTCTATGTTTCACATCTTTTTTCTCACACCTCACATTTCTACCCTTCCTTACCCTCAGTTCATGACCTCTCTTATTTCTCTGAGAAAAGAGAAATCTGCTCATCTTCGCACTGTCCAGTCTACCAGTTTCATAGACCTGTGCATTATCCTCAGTCCTCCCTCCAGATGCAAAGGATCAGCTCATCCTACTCCAAAAACCAGTGGCTCTTGAATGGGATTCCAAACCCTTTCACCTATTGAAGGAATTCCTCCATGCTGCTAGACCCCTCTCTCTCTCCTGCATCTTCAAGTCCCTGCTATTTTTCCTACCCACTTTCAAATTTGCTATAACATCTCCTTAAAAAAAAAAAAATTCCCTAGGACCCAGGTCACCTTCTAGTTGCTTCCTTTAGCACTGTCCCTATTTAAAAATAATAATAACAACACATGACAGTTGCCTAGACTTACTGTCTCTGCTTCTTTTCCTTCCTTTCTTGCACTTACTCCAAACAAGATTTCCTGCCAGCCACTCCATTAAAACTGCTCTGATCAAAGCTAAAAAGAGATCTTCCTCTTGCCAAATCCACTGGTCCTATCTCCCTCAACCCTCAACAGCATTTGACTCACGGGTCCACACCTTTTTCTTAAATGTGCAGCATCCATTACGAAACACTGTGAGTTTACCTCTTAAGCTCCAGCGTGGTTCTTCCCCGTCACATTTGCTGGTGCCTTCTTTTTCTGATTTTAATTGCTGGAGAATCCCAGGGATCAATCTTTGGACCTCCTCTCTGTCTACACACACTCCCCAATACTTAAGTGAAGTCTGAACCAGAATTAGCTATAGAGTGTTTTTAATACCCTCAGATTATGCCCCCAAAATTTCTGATTCCATCTGTCCGGGAAGAGGCTGAGAATCTGCATTTCTAAGTCTCCGGGCGAAGCTGCTGTTGCTGCCAGTCCTGACACACCTTCAGAGCAGCTGCCCTCAAAGATCTCATCAGAAGTCAGGCCCCTGCCCGACAGTTGCTCCCAATTTAGTCTAGGAAACAGCTCTCAAAACAGAGAAATCAGACCATTACAATATATGGTTGAGTACTGAGAGGGAGGTTTAAGGAGCAGTACCTTCTAAGATGCCCATTACTTTAATAAAGCTTTAGGAATAAGAAATGCTACCTTCGGTGACTGTGTGTATACATTGACTGTAAGATACGCTGTGCTAAAAGGTAAAATTTGAGTCTCAAAGCTGAGAAAATGAGGTCATGTCTACAAGAACAGCTGATGTGAGGATTAAAGGTGGAACTTAACACAGGAGGAACTCCAGTGTCCTCTACCATTCATTCAAATCCACAGAGTCACTAAGCACTAGAACAAAGAGGGAAGGGCGAGAGGAAAGGACAAGCCTGGATCGGGTCTCAGGTGGAAGCAGGCGTACCCCATGGCAATCAGCTTGCCTGTTCCTCCAGGGCACCATCTCGCTATAACCAGAACTTAGAAACAGTGGCTGGTGAGGGAAAAAAGACTCCCAAAAGACAATGCGAAAACCTTGAACAAGCCCAGCAGGAAGCCAGGCAAGTCCTAGAAAAGACGGTCCCAGAGGATGGCCTCAGAGGGGCCTCACTGTGAAATGCTTCTCTAGAAGAGCCAGTCTGTAGAGCACACCAGGGATTTTGCATGAGGGAATGGAAGCCTTTTGATCAAGGGAGCTGAGAGACGAAACCAATGGGCATGCATGTTCTCTGCCCGCTCTGACCATACGTATGCACACACCCACTCCCAGTACAAACACAACAAATGCTATTAACACGCACTAATCCCAGGCACGTGCTTAGCATTTTTCATACAGCTTTGATTTTGATCCTTTCAGTAACCCTATCAGGTGACTATTGTTTCTCTTACTTGACATATTTTAAAAAATGACTTGCAGGGACCAGCAGTTAGCATATTGGCTATGTCACTGGACTCCCACATAGTCGACCGCGGTTCGAGTCCCAGACCCGGTAGCTTAAACTCACGTCGGGCACGTGTGCATGTGTGCCCATGATCCCGAGAGGAGAATAGAGGAGGAGAAGGGATTGCGGCATGGCCATCCCCCCTGCGGGGTGATTTCTCGCTTTCTGTCTCTCTGTCTCTCTCTGTCTCTCTCTGTTCTCTGGCGAGCACACGTGCCCTGTAGCAAAAACCTCTCAAAGGAAAAAAAAAATGACTTGCAGAGAGGTCAGTTAACTGACCGACTCAGCTTCTAAATGGTAGGTCTGGAATTCAAACCCTGGTCTTAATTACTCTATGCACATCCCCGACACCCCTGCACCCACAGACATTCCCATACTCACACCCATGCCCACATTCACACACAGCACTCCACACCCATCGTGCACACTCACAGTAATCCCTTTGCTAACCTAAACTAGCACTAATTCTCTGTTGCTAGAAGCTTAGTTTGGCCAGGAGGGCCAGAGGCTCCCGCCCTCTCCCCTCCTCTCAATCAGCCACAACCATCAACCAAGAAAACCCAACTAAAGATTTCCCACGTGGTCTCAATTGGTGCATCAGAGCCTCAACAGGTCATTTCCAAAGTGCTTTAAGCCCATTACAGCCTTACAGCTTGTCAAGGTGTGAAGACACTCACAGAGCTTCTGCAGCCCCAGGTGCCTCATGGAGCTGCAGCTGTCCTCGGGTGTCTGCAGAACCTCATTTCTCAAGGTGAACAGCAAAGTTAAGTGGTGTAGCCCCTGTTGGGGCTGGGGCTGGGGCTGCAGCTGAGGGCACCAGAACCTTACAGGCCTAACACACCAATTAACTCTCCACTGGCCTCTGGACATCGAGAGGATAAAGTGCATTTACAACCATGGAGAAAAACTACAACCAAAGGAAGCCTACAGAGATTTATGTGCCCTTCCCCTGATTTTAGATAAAACTATTCAAGACAGATCCAAATCTGACTGCTCAGGAAATTTAATCCTTCCCTCAGCAAGCCACTTTGAAGTCAGAAAGTTCTTTTCTTAAGTATGAACCACACTCATGCAGCTATCGACTGGACCTTGCCTCTGAGCTGCCCTCTGTCATCCTCATCTTACACATTCCACTATGCAACAGGAAGGGCGCCATCCTCAGACTACCATTCTCCGTGCTGAAAGAGCCCAAGTCCCACTGGCCTTTTGTCTGAATTGTAAACTCTTCTGTTACAAGCAGCCGTCACACACCATTCCTGGGCACAACTCAAAGCTGGGGGAATGGGCCAACCACTGTTTGCCTCCCTTTCTCTTTACTAACTCTGTGGGAGTGCACCAAGGCAAGGTGGGTCAAGCCCAGACTTTGGGATCAAAAAGATGGAGCTCAGGACAGCAGGTGGCGGACTACAGTTCAAATAGTAATAAAAAAATAAAAATGAGGGACCAGCAGTTAGCGTAATGACTATGTCGCTGGACTTCCATGCAGTCGACTGAGGTTCGCATCCCGGACCCTGTCACTTAAAATTCATGCCAGGTACGTGTGTGTGTGCATGCCCAAGATCCCAAGAGGAGAATGGAGGAGAAGGGATTGCAGTGTGGCCATCCTCCCTGGGGGGCGATTTCTCGCTTTCTGTCTCTGTCTCTCTCTGTCTGGCAAGTGCATGTGCCCTATAGCAAAAACCTCTCTACAAAATAAATAAATAAAGTAAAAATTAATTAATCTATTTTTTGAGAGAGAAATTTTTGCTATAGGGTTCCTGTGCTCACTGGAGAGACAGAAAGCAAGAAATCACCCTCCAGGAGAGGTGGCCACACCACAATTCCTTCTCCTCCATTCTCCTCTTGGAATTTTGGGCACACATGCACACATACCCGTCATGAGTTTTAATCCACCAGGTCCAGGACTCAAACCACAGTCAACTGTGTGGGAGTCCAGCGATGTAACTATCTGCTGGCCCCAATTAAGTAAATAATTCTGAAAACAAAATAAAAAGAGAGAGAGATAGGGCTCATTCACTGATTCCACCACATAGCTTTTCTGGGTCTTGACTTTCTCATCTGAAACACAAGGTTGCTAAGAGGATAAAATGCACTAGAGAGTTTAAATTTGTGAAAGACTCACACGTCTTTGGGTGAACGAGGCAAGAACAGATCTTCCAGAAACGTTTTCCGTGAAATTCGAGTGAAGATCTCTGAGATACCACAAGTTCCTTTTAGCCAGGGACAACACCGTTGCTATGAATATTTACAGTGCAGCAAATATAATCTTTTACATATTCACTCATCTTCCAACTATACTTTTAGTTCCTGAAGAACGGGGCTCATAGCTTGAACCTGCTTGTAATCAATCCACAGTTCCAACACAGTACCTTACAGTTACTGAGGCATCTGGCCTCTCTGACAATTTGTTTCAATGGGGAAGCTGTGTCTAAGGTTCAACGGAATTCAGAGAAGCCAGGTGTCCTCCTCGGAAATGCATCTTCTCCCTATATTTCCAAGCTGTTGCCAGTACATTGAGCTCAAGCCAGAGACGGAACAGCTGTTTTCTCTCTCTCTCTTGGCCCAGACAACCTCAATTGTTCCATCTATCAGCCATCCGGAGTACATCCAATTTCCTCCCCACTGGCCCAGCTCCATAGACAGCCTGCCTTCCCAACCACCACAGCAGATGAGGGCATCAAGTTCAGCCAAAGAGGCAACCCACGATTCTTCTCTCCTCTCCTGTTCCGTTCTTTTGTGGGAAGCACCCAGCCCAGCACAGGGCCAGGTATATGGGAGTCTCTCAAGCACAGAGTTGAGTGGGTGAGTAGTGAGTGAATGGACGAAGAATTGAACTAGGAATCTAGAAATCAAGAAGCTTCAAAGATAATTCTTCTTAATATCTGGATTCTAATTTGTATTCTACAACTAGCAAGCTGTATATGCCTAAATAAATCTTTTCCACTCTAGGCATCAACTTCCTCACCCATAAAGTGAAGGAAAAAAAAAAAAGCCAAAAAGGTCATTATCTTTCCATGAACCCCAGACTCATGAGGTGCTCTGCCTCCAGGACTGCAGCCTGCGCATCAGTGAATCCACCACCACGGTGATGCAGCTGGACCGCCCTGCCACCAGCACCATGCAGACTGCTGCTCCCAAGATGCTCCCAGGTGCTCCTGCGGCTCACATGGATGCTTCAACAGCTCCTCGCTCCCAACCTAGCACTACCTCATGTCGTGCCCTGGGCTCCCCTGATGCCCCTAAGGCTGGAGCTATCTCAGGATCCACGCAACATCCGTACACATCCACCCAGAAGGCTGGGAAAGCAGATGATTCATGGAGAGAATTTAAACCAACGGGAGTTGGGAGTCAGTACATAACTTTTTCCCTCACTTTCCTTACTGCCATGGACTGCTTGAAGACATGGTGCTGGACAGGACCTTGACAGAACCACCCTGAGAGACCGGGCACTCAGCCTGTCAGGGGACTGTGGCCTGCTCAGTAATGAACTCGTATTTGTTCTCTCGCCTTTTCTGCTTCATTTCCCCGACTCTGGTTTCTTTGACTTATAATCCCCAATAAAATGCTACTGCAGAAAGTCATTATCTCATCATGTACTCACTGTGTGTCTGGCACTGTGCTAACGCTTTATACATACCACCTCAGCTAACTACAACAAAAACAATCACTGTTATTGCACATTTACTAAAAGCACTGGCTTAACTGCTTTCAAATCAGGAAGTCATGACCTCTTTGTGACAGGGGAGGAAACTTGTCCAAGGTTACAGTTACTACCTGGTCAGACAAAATGCACAGAACACCCCAGTGAAGTGGATGCTGTTGTGTCCCCTCTGGATGGAAAACAGACCTGAAGAGGGCAAGTACCTTGACAAAAGTCACACCTCAACTGAGTGGCAGACCTGCTACTTGCAGGTCTAGAACACAAAGCCTCCAACCCTAAGGATTCTTCCAGCCTTGACGTATTAACCTGTTAGGCGTCTGAGAAAGGACAGACTCCTCGGATGGAAGGATGAAGATATCTCAAAGCCGAAGTCCTTCTCTTTATTCCTTACACTATTCTTTTATTTTTTTTTCAGGTTTTTGCCACAGAGCAAGTGTACTCACCAGAGAGAGACAGAGAGAGGGAAAATGAGAAATCAGCCCTCAGGGGGAATGGCCATGCCCCAGACCCTTCTCCAATCTCCTCTTGTGATTTTGGGCACGCAGGTACACATGCCCAGCATGAATGTCAAGACATAAGGTCTAAGATTTGAACTGCGGTCCGTCATGTGGGAGTCCAGTGTCTTAACCACAGCTCTACTCACTGGCCCCACTCTTCGCTCTATTCTCCCCACCCATCTAGTCCCATGATGTCCAACTCTGTCCTTTATCTCCCTGAGCTATTCTACAACTCTTAAAATAACATATGGTTCTATATTCCACTTGCAATGCTCACCAGCATGTGCTGCCCCTCGTTGGCAGGGGGCGGGGATTGGACTTTCTACCTCCTTTATCTTAAAATCTGGCCATGCGACAATTTGGTCAGTGAGGTTGGAGCAGTACTGACACATATCACTTCAGAGCCAAAGCTTTAAGAGCCGTAGCTTTGTCTTTCATGTTTTCCCGCAATTCACCACAGCGATGGCAAGCGTCTTGAGAACTGTGGCACTGGGTTCCAGGCAGAAGGAAAAGTGAAGGAGAGAGACAGTCACGTGTCACAAGCAGGAAATAAAGCCTTGGTATTGTAAGTCACAGATTTGAGGGGTGCTACTACCACAACACCCAGCCTTCCTGTAGATACAGAAACTGGTATAGGAACCACACGATGACAAAAAGCTAAATACGTGTGGCATTGGCTTCTGGAGTCAGGCAGTGTGCAGGGAAGAAACGTTTATTATTAGAGGCTGGACTGGTGTTGATTCATAGTTTACAAGGGTAAAACATTTGGTAAAGCTGTCCTCTGAAATAAATTGGAAGAGGAAAACGTGCCCAATGAGCTTGGAAAATAGAAAGTTAGCAGTGTGGTTGACTACTGGGTACATTTGACAAGGACTAGAAGGGAAAGATTATGCGTTGAGTTGTGTACACCTTAAGCTTTACATGTAGATAGCCTGACCCCAGGTCTTTGCAAAGGTGATGAAGCTAAAAGGAGGTGAGCTGCAATCCAATATGAATGCTGTCCTTATGAAAAGGGGAAATTGGGACATGGAGATGCACACAGTAAAAGTGATGTGAAAGACACAGAAGAAAGAGTCAGCTACAAGCTAGTGAGAGAGGCCCAGAACAGACTCTTCCCTTACAGCCCTCAGAAGAAACCAAGCCGAGGAACCCCTTGATTTTGAACTTCTGCCATCCAGACCTGGACATTTAAGCCACCTAGTCTAGGGTACTCTGTAACAGCAACCCTGACAAGCTAATAACCAGACAGGAGCAGAAAAGAACTGGGCACCTTATAAATGGCAACAAAAGAGAACAGTGTCTCCCAGTCCCGGGGCTTTTTCTCATCTCTAACAATAAAAGATAAAATTGAGAAAGACTTTGAGCAGGCCAATTAAAACCCAGCCTTGGGGCAAGGATTAAATCAAGGGGTCAGACACTCTACCCATTTTTAAAACATCTGAGCAAATTAAGGTAGTGCCAGGGAATTGTTTCAGTTGGACAAAATAAGGAAAGGAGATTAAGGGTCTAGCTCTTCTAGGAAAGCCCGATAGGCTCAAAGTAATCAAAATTAATTGTGAATGTGGCTCTTGGTACATAAAGCTGACTAGAATTAAACAGATGATAAAAATGATGTTTTACTCTTCTTTTATAGCCAAGAACCACACCACCTTAGACCAAAAGAGACTGTGGCTGTTTAGGAAACACAATCACCCTCAGGTCTCTAATGTGCTAGGAGTAAGAAGTTGATTGGCAGAGTTTTTCAGCCAGAAGAGAGTATAACCGAAAAGGAAGGACCCCCAAGAAATGAAGGCAAGAGCCATGGAAAACAACGGACTAGAGATCTACTTACAGGAATCAAAAGATCACACGTAATTTCTAAGATAAGGGGCCCTTATAACATCTGTCCCACTGAATCACAAAATTTCTCTAGTAGTAATCATTGCATATCTTCCATTCTGCCTCTCTCTCGCTCTCCCTCTCTCTCTCTCTCTCTAGATATGTGTGTGTGTGTATCTTTAAGTTATTTTGATCTTGTTCTAACATTGCATATTGAGTATATGAAAAAGAGATCATTTGCCTTTTTAGTTCATGGGTATCTGAAAGAAGAGGCATCAAATACGTACTTGTTGCAAAAGGTCACAGGATCCTGGGTTTTGTTTCTATTACTGGGATTACATAGGACTTTTGTATGGTCTCCTTAGAGGCAGAGGGAAGTGTATTTTGTGAGCCGAAACAAGAGTAAACCAAATATTTGTGATGAGAAGGGAAGGCTAAACTAAACTGTGTTGTTCACAAATATTAGCTGCCTCTCCCTGGGGGAGGCCACTTCCTTACTTGGCCATGGAACTTGCTTAGAGCAAAAGCAATGTACTTCCAGAAAGAACCTTTAAAGCCAGCTCGTATTTTCTCTCTGTCAACACCAAGATTCTACATAAAGGAGGTTTGTAGTTTGCTTAAGAAGCCACGATGTTCCATAAGGAAAATGCAGGCAGAAATCAGCTCTTGTCATTATTAGCTAACAGTCCATATTGATTGAGACAACCACAAATTTCCTCCCCTTTGAAGGGTCCAAGTCCTTCCATGTCATAAACATTTAGCTCCTCATTCTCATCCCACTGGGGCTGAATTTCGAGAGTCTCAAGTTCTAGAACAAAACCTCACCAAGACTATGGAGAAACAAAAAACAAAACAAAACAAAACAAAAAAACCACTGAATACAAAAATCCAATTTAAGGACTAGTAATGTATTGCCAACAGTATACAGTTTATCTTGATAAAATGTTTGTCAGTTTGACACCATCGCCAACAAATAAGACCACAGTAATTAATTTCATAAACACCATGTTTCAGGTAGTTAAAATCTTTCCTTCTTGGAGAGGGAGAATTGAGCCAGGTGAGGGTATCAAGTATAGTACTTTAGGATACATAAGAAACCTCCTCACCAAAGCAGAACTTTAAATGTGATTCTTTCTAGCTATGGATCAGAAAGGGTACATATTTTTGGGGGTTTTTTTTTTGGGGGGGTTGCTATAGGTTGTGTGCATTCAGCAGAGAAAGGCAGAAGGGGGACAACCACAATCCCTTCTCCTCCATTCTTCTGGGGTTTGGGGCATTCACATATATGTTCCAGGTGTGGTTTTCAAGTTGCCAAGTCCAGGACTAGAATCATACAGTTGGCCATGTGGGATCCAGCACCTTAACCTCCAGCTATCCCTCAACCAGAGATTCTTAATCCTGGTTGCCAATCAGAGTCACCAGTCGAGCTATTACAAGACCGTCAACGTCTTAGACTCTACATTAAATCACATAAGTCATAATATTTGAGTGCATGGCATCAAAATTCTTTAAAGTCCCCCCAATCGATTCTTTTTTAATTTCTGTTTTTTTAATACCGTTTTTGTTTAACTTTGCCTGAAGATGCATGCGCACGCCCAAGAGAGAAAGAAAGTGAGAAAGCACTCCCATGGGGCATGGTCATGTTACAATCCTTTCTCCATCTCTCCCTCTTTTTGGGATTTTGGGCACACATGCATGCGCACAGTGTTTTTCAAGACACTGGTTCTGTGACTCAAACCACGCAGTTGGTCATGTGGGACCCAGCCACCTTAACCACCAGGCCACAGGCTGGCCCTCCCCAGGGCTGTGAACTGCTGCACCAGACAGGAAGTCCTTTGAAAATAGGGCTGTATCCCTGGCACCTCATATTGTGCCCAGCACATAACTGATGCCCAGTGAAAGAAAAAAAAAAAAAAAAGCAAAGAAGTTGTAAAATAAATAAAAGAACACTGAATAAATGAATCCTGGCTCTAAAGAGGCCATCCTACCTGCTCCCTGATTTCTTTCCATATGCAATCGTGCCACTTCGTCTTTTAAACGTCTGATGGCTTTGCTCTAGAATTCACTGTCCAGTATTGTAGCCATTAGCCACATGTGTCTACTTAAATTTTACATTTAAAATAATTGAAATGAAATAAAATGTAAAATTCCGTTTCTCTGTTATGCTAGTCACATTTTAAATGCTCACAGCCCCATGTGGCCTGTGACTACAGGAATGGACCCTGTGGCAATCAAGCATTTCCGGCATCAGAGAAGTTTCCACGAACGATGCTGCTCTAGAACAACCAATTTCGTTTTTAACAGCAGCAAGTGACCTTGGTGATTTAATCCAACCCTCTCCTTTTATAGATGGTAATGAAATTTAATGATAATGAACATAAGGACATAAATGTGAGTCCCAAAAACCAACTGCATGAGATTAAGAAGGGAGAATTCAGGGCTTAGCAGAAACACATGAAAAACAAACAAACCTCATGGCCCACAATAAGTTTGTCGTGAATTGATTCTGAAACAGGGCTGCCCCGATGGAAACATCTGCACTTGTACTGAGTGCCAGGCATAGTGCTGGGTGCTCATTTACGATGGAAAACAAAACGACTAGAGTTTTGGCCTTATTTGTGACTTACTAGTGACTTGAAACTTAAAAGAAATACATAACTTCAACTCATAAGAACACTGAAAGATTAAACAACCAGAAGTAGTGATCAACAACAAAAGGGAGAATCCTCAGAGGTAAGATGGCCCTTGAGGAAATGACAATTAAGCTAAAGCCAAAAGGTAGTATAAGAGCCAAGTGTGGAGGAGCCAGCAGATGGCAAGGTGGTTAAGACGACTGGAGTCCCAGATGGCTGACTACAATTCGTGTCTCAGACCTGGTGGCTTAAAAATCACACACAGGCCGAGTGTGTATGCATGCCCAGAATCCCAAGAGGAGAATGGAGAAGGGATTGTGATGTGGCCATCTCTTCAGGGGGTGATTTCTCACTTCCCCTGTCTCTGTCTCTCTCCTCTCCAGCACCTGCAGGTACCTTATGGGGAAAAAAAAAAAGTATAGAAGGTAAAAAAAAAAAAAAAAAGCAAGTCCATCTTCCAGGCAAATGGCAAGTCAGAAAGATGGTGTGGGTAGGGAAAAGTCTGGGCATATTCAAGAAACCAAAAGGTGACAAACATGACTGGAATGATATAGGTGGAACCAATAGAAAAGCACTACATTAAAATCCAATTAGTCTTCCTTTAAGTTATTTCTCATGATTTAGTTAAAAAATAACACTTGCTGTTTCACCCTGGGGTGAGCAGGCATAGGACTGAACTGGTGGATTGATGCCCAGTGAAGGATTTCCTTAACAAGTACTCTCTCTGATGAGGTATGCAATCTTAAGAATTTAGCCATTACCCATATGCCCTCTCCATTAGTTATATTATGTGCAAACACATATAAATATAAATATACAGCAATACATAATCATGCTCATGCACACATGCAAGTGGACTACTTACTCATCAGCCCCCTAGGGAGATGAAGCAAAGAAAAGAACTATGAAGGAAACAGAGACTACAACTTACTTTGTCATTATGTTTTTAAAGGTTCTAAGCAAGTATGACACAAAATGTTAGCATATGGGGAACCAGCAGTTAGCATAATGGCTATGTCGCTGGACTCCCATGTAGTCGACCGCGGTTCGCGTCCCGGACCTGGTGGCTTAAAACTCACACTGGGCGCGTGTGCGTGCATGCCCAAGATCCCGAGAGGAGAATGGAGGAGAAGGGATTGTGGCATGACCATCCCCACTGGGGGGTGATTTCTCGCTTTCTGTCTCTATGTCTCTGTCTGTCTGGTGGGCACACATGCCCTATAGCAAAAACCTCTCCAAAAAAAAAAAATGTTAGCATATGTAGATTCTGGGGGACTGCTGCAGAGTGGTAGCTTATATCATCCTTTGGACTTGTCTGTATTTTTCTTTTATTTTGTGAAAGAATCCCTTGTCAAGCTACAAATTCTATACCTTCGAAGACCTGAGGTTGAGAACAGTCAACTGATATACCCAGAGGTCAACAGAGGAGGAGCCAAGGCTAGAGTCTAGGTCCCCAGGTTTGCCATTACCCCATGCTGCCAGGCGTCCTGTGTGCTTTCGTTTTTAACAGACTGTAAGCATGAGAGTGTGGCCAACCTAGCTTATCACCACATCTTGGCTTCCCTTCATGCATTGGCTGCATCCATGAGAAGTTGTATTTAAATAAAATATTTGCATATCGAATCATATTTTTCTACTGATTTACATTCTAATTTTAGAGATGTGTTCCCACAGAAAGAATTTAGTTCTAATATGTTAAAATAAATCCCAATTAAGACTCAGAGCATTTATCAAGGAGTACTGTAGTCAATGCACATCTAATTCTCCCATAATGCTCTCTCCAGAAAACCCTGGTCAAATGACCACAGAGGCGACATTTCAAATGAATATCTATTAAAGCATAGTTCCATGATTAATTCCAATCTTATTACATATTCTTTGTCAGCAGCCAAACATATTGCCAGGTATTTATCTCCAGGTTTCCAAAAGAGCCTCCAAGTGGAAGACTCATGGAAATTAAAAAAAATGAAATTCACCAACTGACAAGACACCCATCTGTCCTAGCTGATTCAAAATACCTATCCAAAAGTACTTTGACAGATGTCCTTTGGTGTCCTTAGGAGAAGCTCTGTCTCTCACATTGCACGTATTTATTCATCCCACTCTCATAAAGTAGGGGAAATAGACATGATGTAGAGTGAGGCTAAGACAGAAACTCTGCAGGCATAGCCTCCCAAGTTCCAATCCTATGTCTGCCACAACAGCTAATATGTGGTCACAGATGAGTTACTGAACTCTCTGGGTCTTGCTTTCCTCACCTATGCAAAGAATGAAAATAGTCCTTGCATAGGAAAGCTGTTAAAAGGCTTAAATTACAAATTTTAGATATTTTAGATCATTTTTTTAAAACTCAGTTCACATGATAGCTACTGATTCTCATTAGAAATTAAGTACAAGGGTCAGTCCAATAGCTCAGTGATTCCTTCTCTTTCTATTTGTCTTTCTCTGGTGAATCCACATTCCCTCTAGCAATTAAAAAAAAAGTACAGTAGGTAACTGCAAATATATATTCTTTAAGGAAAAAAAACAGAAATGTATTTCTGAATTTAAATACACAAATTCTTAGAAGTTATCTCAAGGAAACATAATCAATACTAATTTTTTTATATTATTTATACATTCAATTGCTATATATCATTTAGATTGCAAAGATATTTTACCCAGCATGATACACATCTCAGTCCAGTTGAGAATACTGTACACACCATCAACAGATAACAAACCATATCTGTGTCCCACAAATATCTTATTTCTCCTTATTTTCCCCTAATTTCCTTTCCTGCGCTCTTCCCCTTCCACACCCTCCTTCCACTTTGTCTCTAGTGTCCACAACAATTTTTAATGTTTTTATGTCCTCTAGTCTTTCAGTCTACCATAGAGTGTGGACAGTTTGCATATGTTAAATGGAGACATACAATGTCTCTCTTTCATAGCCTGACTTGCTTCACTCATCAACAAATCTACCATATTCGTCCACTTTCTTTCTTTCTATTTTGGAGAGGTTTTTGCTAGAGGGCACATGTGCTCACCAGAAAAACAGAGAGCGATAGAAAGACAGAAAGCGAGAAATCACCCCCCCAGAGGGGATAGCTGCGCCACAACCCCTTCTCCTTCATTCTCCTCTCAGGATCTTGGGCACGCACACACATATGCCCAGTGTGAGTCTAAGCCACTGGGTCCGGGACATGAACCACAGTCAACTACATGGGAGTCCAGTGACATAGCCATTACGCTAACTGCTGGTCCCCGTATTCGTCTACTTTATATCAAATCCCAGGACCTTGTTGTTTTTTATGGCTGAAAAATATTCCATAGAGTATATGTACCACACTTTTTCAATCCATTCATCCATTGGTGGACATTAGGGTTGGTTCCATTCGACACTAATTTATTTGCCCATTGTCTTTGATTTGTTCACTGTTTTACCTTGCGCTTTGAAGAGTACCTAGCACAATGTAGGAACTTGTTAAATATTTATTTAATAAGAAACAATTCTAATAAATACTTTAAATAATATTAAATGACATTTAAATTTCTTTTTCTCATGACAAATTTATATTATCTCTGGGACAAACAGATGGTGTAGTGGTTATATCGCTGGACTCCCACATGGCTGACCATGGTTCAAGTTCTGGACCTGTGACTTTAAAAAAATCACACAGTGCATGTGTGCGTGTGTGGCCAAGATCCCAGGAGAAGAATGGAGGAGGAAGAATTGCAATGTGACCATCACCTCCCCGGGGGGGGGGGGGTGATTTCTCATTTTTCCTCTTATTCTCTCTCTCTCTCCCCCCCCCCAGTGAGTGCACACACCCTAAGGCAAAAATCCCTAAAAAAAAGAAAATTACATTGTCTCAATTAATCATTAAAAATATCATAGACATTGCCATTGTTACTCAATGTCCAAAAAGGAAACAAATTCCAGGAGGTAAAGCAATTTATCCAAGGTCGATTTGCTCACATGGAATTGACTCATACACCTAACAGTTTCTAAAGAATTTTTACCATTTTTCATTCTTTACTCACTCTCTCCATATTTGCTTTACTTAATATACTATTGATGGGGACCAGCAGATGGCATAATGGTTATGTCACTGGACTCCCACATAGTTGACCACAGTTTAAGTCCCGGTCTGGCAGATTAAAATTCATGCAGGGTCCAGCAGGTGGTATGGTGGTTAAAGGCACTGGACTCCCATATGCCCAACCATGGTTTGAGTCCTGGATGTGGCAGGTTGGTTTTTTCCTTTTTTCTCCTTCTCGTCTCTTGCTCTCTCTCTCTCTCTCTCTCTCTCTCTCTCTCTCTCTCTCTCTCTCTCTCTCTCCTCTCTGTTCCTCTCTGGTCAAAGTAAAATAAACAGATAAAGTTAAATAAAATAATTAAAAAAAAAACCCTCATCAGGCACGTGTGCATACATGCCCAAAATCCCAGGAGGAGAAGAGATTGTGGTGTGGTCATCCCCCCTGGGAGATGATTTCTCACTTTCTGTCTCTCTGTCTCTCTGGCAAGTGCATGTGCCCTATAGTAAAAATCTTAAAATAAATAAGTTGGAATTTGTAAAAATTTAGTTTGAGACTTGAAGGATCTTTGGTGGAAAAAAGAAAAAGAAATGATGGGAGAAAGGCATGACTTAAGAGGATAGGTACAGATGTTAGAAATGTGCAGATCTGGGGAATAAACATAGTTGCCACAGCAATTAATGTGTGATCACAAATGAGTTACTAGAACTCTCTGGGTCTCACCTTCCTCATCTTTGTAATGAATGTGAAATTGTACATGTACTGAAAGGATTAAGTCACAAATTTTAATTATTTTTCCACGATACATACATTCAGTTACATACCCATTTAATGATTTTCCAGAATAAGTCAGCGCAGGTGTTAATTTGCCCTAGCAAGGGACTTGAAAATCCACTCTATTCTCACAGTTTGCTTGAGTTTTTATTTAGCAAGAGCAAAAACACCTATATTTGGGAGACACTGGTATGTGAAGTGAATCACGCCACTAATTGATTAAATGCAAAGTTATACTAAATCACTCCATTCAAAATGAGGTTGACTCGTAAATGCTCCCAGAGGTAATTAGCTACTAGGCGCATCCAATCAACAGAAAAAACAATTCAGACTTGGGCAATGGTGGGTGGCAGGAAATCTGGAAGATCGGCATTAAACAAACCCTTTGGGTAACTCCATCTTACTCAAATTTTCTAAGCATTACGAGCTATGGCTCAAGTTTTGAGCACTGTTTTGTGAAAATGATTACACATGGGCAGTGTTCCTGCAAAACAGAAACTACATATTTAATTCTTGCCCTGTCTTTCAAGGTCTGGTTCAGGTGCCATCTTCCCCAGAGCCTTCCCCAGATCATTCAATGAGAAGAAATTTCTCTTGAACTTTCTCAGAACTTTATGCCTGTCTGACTACAAGTCAGTTCTCTTCTGAATCTGAGCGTCTAAGGTCATGTTGTGTTTGTTCTTCTAGGCTAATTTCATTGCGACCATGATTATTCTTTGCCCTGTTCATGCTGTCTTCCAGAACATCTAGCTTAACACCAAGAATGCAAATTTGAAAAAACTTTCAAAAGTTCCTGGAAAAAATAGAATTAAAGCATGAGTTTTTTTTAGTTCCCCCCAAAAAAAAATTGAAATCCATGCAACTTTTTCCACAATATACATTTTCCTTGAACTTTTTGAAAAATCTAAATTGTTAAATGTCTGAATCTTCCCCTGGAAGTAACCTACATTAGCCTTTCTTCTATCTTGTCACATGAAACAAGCTACTTGAAAGATACTATCTATTCTTTCTTTAGAAACCCTTCTGAAACAGAACTCCTGAAAGGTAGCACTTTTCTGGCAAAGAAAAAAAAAAGCCACATATTCAAGTATTAGCACTCATGCATATTCTAATTCACTTCCATAACCAAAACACCAAAGACACATCCTCCCAACTACCTAACATTAAGACATTGTCAGTCAGGGAGAAGAAAGTACAGTTTCAAACTCTCAGATCTTTTCTGAGTCCTATTCAAAGCAAAGCAGAATATTCCAAAATAATTTTTGAAAATCTAATGCTGGTACTTGAGGTGTTTTTCAGCTAAGAGATCTATGCCAGCCTCACACATAGCCACTCATTCCCCTACCTACACCATCCTCAGTCTCATAAGATATGATTTGTTTCAGGCAAGAAGAGGATAAAAAATAAAAATCTTACTGATTCAATTATTTGCATAACACAAGGACAGCAGTTACGAAGGTAACTTCAAAGCTGGTTAGCACCAAAATAAATCCTATAAAGTTTTTAGTTGGTACTAAAGGAATGTTTCCAGTTAAGTGAACTTTCTACTTAAACTTATCGATTTATTAATAGGCTATCACTGAATCAAGCTTTCATTCCCTGAATTCACATCAACTCATAGCTCGATATGGGATGGTGAAATATGAGAAGAAATAAAAATAAATGAAGGAAAGAATAATAAAATTGTTTTTCACTCTTTACATTTTCACACTTTCTATTTCTCATACATTGCCATTTAATTTTTAAAGAATTATTTATTATTATTATGTCAATTCATCAGAGAGAGATGGCGGCAGGTGGTAGGGGAGTGAAAAGGCAAGCCTCAAGGTCCGGGAATTGAACTGTGGTCAGCCATGTGGGAGTCCACCACCTTAACCATCATGCCACCTGCTGGCTCTACCATTTAATTTTTATGAGAAATCTGTATATTCCATTTCCAGATGAGAAAACTAAGACTTGAAGACATTAAGAGACCTATCCAATAGCACCCTTAAGCACTGCTTCAAAGTACCTCCATTTACTCTTTGATAAATGGGGTAATAACAGTACCTGTTTTACTCGGTCGTCATGAAGACAAAATAAATTAATACATAAAGTGCCGAACCTCGATTTTCCGTCCTTCCTCAATCTTCTGCTTTTCTCACTATCCTAATCTACCTCTCCCTGTACAGGCTAAATCTGGCCTTAATAACATGTGGATGATACACATGAGGAAAAAATTCCAGAGATATACCTTATTACTCTAAAATGTAGGAGCTTTTATTTAAAGAGAGCTAACCATATACTAAATGCACTTCTTATATGTACTAATTTATTTCATCCTCACTATAGTCGTATATTGTAGTACTGCTATTATCCCTATTTTCTCAATTAATAAATAGAGGCACTCTCTTAAAAGACATAGAGAGCTTAAGCCACCTTCCAGTTGCTATCAAGCATTAACCTTGAGAGACAGGATGTGGCAGACTGCACATATTGACTGAGCTGTGGTTAAACAGTAAGATCTTCAGGGCTCTGCAGACCTGTGTTGTCTGATAAGTAATCCCTAGCCACATATGGCAATTGAGCACATAAAATATGGCTAGTGTGCCTGAGAAAATGAATTTTTAGTTTAATATCATTTTAATTAATTTGAATTTTAATTTTTAGTAAATATTTGATGAAACAGCAGTTTTCAAGACACTGAACATCAGTCCATGAAGGGCAGTGAGCCTTGAGAGAAAGGATACAAAAGAAATGAGCCCTACAATCCCCACAGCTTACTGCTCTGAGAGAGTTTCTAAGCCATGGCATATTAATAGGGAATTCAGGCAGAGCCAGAAGTCTCCTTGAGTTGAGAGGATGCTGAGAATCTGGGGAGACAGAGGCACCTAGATTTCACAAGATAGAACACATGAGAGAAGCTAGTAGCACCAATAAAGAGAGCCCTCAAAATCTGTACTCAGCTGAGTGTTGATCAGTGCATGCATGTGAGAAGACTGCCCAAGAGCAGAGAAGAAACAGTCCAGCATACACAGAAATAGTGCCTATTCCCACCAGTAAATCTGGAAAATCCCATTGGTTCATGGGGCACTGGGTGATGTACACAAAAGGAGCTTATCCCAGTGATGGGAAATAATTAGATCTATTCTGATTACTAGCACTGGCACTTTTTCTGGACCCATCTAACAAACCCTAAAAGTAGACTCTAAAAGAATTGAACTGTTTCCCAGTAACTTAACTATGCTCTAGAACAAAACTCAAGAATGTTTATAAGAATAATAGAAGAAAAAAGTAGCACAATGACTAATACTAAATCAAAAATTATCAGGCATTTGAGGCCAGTCGGTAGCATGGTGGTTAAGGTGGCCAGATCCCACATGGTCAACTGCATAGTTCAAGTCCTGTATGCAGCAGGTTGAAAAACATACCTGGTGACTGTGCATGCATGCCCAAAATCCCAAAAGGAGAATGGAGGAGAAGAGATTGCAATGTGACCATTCTCCATGGGGAAGAGAGAAGGTTTTTTCCTCTCTCTCTTTCTCTCTCTCTTTCTCTCTCTCTCTCTCTCTCTCTGGTGAGTGCACATGCCCTCTAGCAAATTTTTAAATATTTTACCAGGCTTGAAAAACAATGATAATGAGAAAAATCAATCAAAATTGAGCCATCACTAATACAATTTTTAGAATTTGCAGTGAACAGCATTAAAACAATTATTATAACTATGTCATATGTTTGAGGAGTTAGACACATGAAAGATTTTTTATAGTCAAACTGGATTTACAGAGAAAAATCTATGAGATTAAAAAATGCACAGAGTGACAATACAGGAAAAAAAAGCTTAGTGACATTGAAAGTAAATCAATTGAGGGACCAACAGGTGGCATGGTGGTTAGGGCATTGGACATTCCCATATGGCTGACCACGGTCCAAGTCCCAGACCTGGTGGCTTGCTTTCTCACTGTCTCTCTCACTCTCTGTCTCTCTGGTCAAATTAAAATAAATGAATGAATAAATAAAATTAAATTAAAGTATTCTTTTTTAAAAATAAAGTAAATCAATTGAAATGATAAAAAGTATATATAGAGAGGAAACAGAATAATAATTTTTAATGTTTTAAATATATATCTATTTGCCACTACACAATTAACAAAAATGACTCTACAAATTATTTTTCTGGCACATCTGAATACTCAAGTACATTTTATTTTCTTAAACCAAACAAGTATGAGGCAACTTTAATCTCACATTCTATTTAGGTTTGAAAGACACAGTCAAGTAATAATATTACAGTTATGGCAGTTTCCTGCATTGTACTCAGTCAAGTCTATTCATGAGAGCAATGCCCTTCATAGAGTCATCTGTTTCCTTCATGTTTTGGGTTTTTTTTTTTTTTTTAGGTTTTTGCAATAGGGCATGCGGGCTCATCAGAGACAGATACATGGAGAGAGAAGGTGAGAAATCGCTCACTTGAGGGAGCATGGTCACACCGCAATCTCTTCTCCTCCATTCTCCTCTCAGGATTTTGGGCACATAAATGAACAGAGTATCAGTGAATTACAAAACAACTTTAAACAGCTAATAAACAGTTGATAAACACAACTGGAGTCACAGAAGAAGAAAAGAAGAAACAAAAAAAAATATTTCAAGATGTAATGACCAATTTTTTTTTCCAACTTGGTGAAGTTCAATAAATCCCATATACAAGAAACATGGCAAAAACTACACCATGATGGAACATCCTGTAGTGCGGCGATTAAGCACAGTGCATCAGGAGCTGGATTGCACGTGGTCAACTGCAGTTCAAATACCAGCTTCAGTGGCTTCGAAAACACACCACTGGACTCCCACATAGTCGACTGCGGTTTCAGTCCCAGACCCAGAAGCTTAAAACTCATGCTGGGCCTGTGTGCATGTGTGCCCAAAATCCTGAGAGGAGAATGAAGGAGAAGGGACTGCAGAATGGCCATCACCTCTGGGGGAGGAGGGTGATTTCTCACTTTCTATCTCTCTTTTTTTTTTCTCTTTCTCTCACTGTCTCTCCAGCAAGCACACATGCCCTATAGCAAACATCTCCCTGGAAAAAATAAAAAGAACCAGGTGCAGGTGCATGCACACCCAAATCTTCAGAATGGAAAAACAGAAGGAAAAAGAATACAGCATGATCGCACACTATTGGGGGCTCTCTCTCTCTCTCTCTGTGCGTCTCTGTCTCTTGCACATGCCCTTTGGCCATTAATAAACAATAGAGAATTTTTTAAGCGACACCAAGGTATATCATAGTAAAACTGGTCAAAATCAGTGATAAAAAGAAAGTCTTGGGACCATCAGTTGGTGCAATGGCTATGTTGCTGGACTCCCATGTAGTTGACCACTGTTTGAGTCCCGGGCCCAGAGGCTTAAATTCATGCTGGGCGCGGGTGCATGCGTGTCCAAGATCCTGAGAGGAGAATGGAGGAGAAGGGATTGCGGCATGGCCATCTCCCCTAGGGGGTGATTTCTCACTTTTTATCTCTTTGTCTCTCTTTGTCTTTCTGGCGAGCGCACATGCCCTATACCAAAAGACTCTCCAAAAAAAAAAAGAAAGAAAGAAAGAAAAAGAAAAGAAAAAAGAAAGTCTTAAAAGCAGAGGAAAACAGTACGTTATCTATTGAAGAATTGGTAAATTGTCCAAAAATGACAACAAATACCTCGTTGGAGACAGCACAAATGAGAATACTTATTTATAGTATGAAGGAAAAAAATTCTATCAGTCCAGAATTTCATACTCGGTAAAAATATATCTCATAAATGCAGGTAAAATACAGACTATTTCAGAACATATAAATCCCAAAGACTCATCCCCAGTGTGAAAGGAAAGTGGGATGGGAAAGAGTTTTGGGAAGAGTATAGCAAAGGAAATTAGAGAGAAAAAGCAGAGAGATAAGACATTTGCAGGACACAGAAGTGGTTTATTACCTGTTGATGGTAATGTGTATAGTATTCTCAACTAGACTGGTCTGAAGTATATTTCATGCTGAGTAAATTCTCTTTACAAGTTAAAAGTTGTATAGTGAATGAATGTATAAATAATAATAATAAATAAAGATCTGTACTAGAAGAAATGTTAAAGAACTCCTTAACACTGAAGGAAAATAATACCAGGTGAAAATACAGGTTTTCACAAGGAAATAAAGGACAGTAGCTGCATTAGTAAAGTGTACTTCAAAGGTATCTTGCTGATTAAATAGAATAATAACAATGCAGTCTTTGAGTTATAAGTACAAGTAAAAATGTATAACAATAATAGTACGAAGGTCTGAAGAAAGTATATTATCAAAAATCGTCTTTTTCTTTTTTTTTAAAGTTGCTATAGAGCATGTGCACTCACTAGAGACACAGAAAAAGAGAGGGAAGGAAATTGGGAAAGCACCATGATCTCTCCTCCATTCTCCTTTTGGGATTCTGTGTACACATGTACATTTAACAGGAGTGTTTTTCAAGTCACTGGGTTTGGAACTCTAACCTGATCTGAAGGTAGATCATTATAATTTAAAGATGTATGCTACAAACCCTCAAAGCAATCACTGAAATAACAGAACAATTACAGCTCATAATCCAACAAAGGAGATAAGATGGAATCACAAAAAGAATTTAGTTCATTCAAAAGAAGACAGAAAGAAAGAAAAGAAACCAAATACCTAGGATAGGTAAAAAACAAATAAAAAGATAAATTTACATATAACATTTTCAACAATCACATTAAGTGTAGTCTAAATACCCTAATGAGCAAAAAAAGAATAGTATTAAATGTAAATACTCTCGATACCCTAGTGAAAAACAATTGCATTAAATGTAAATAATCTAAATACCTTAATTTAAAAAAACATAGATTAACTTATTAGTTAAAAATAGGAGGTAGAGGGACCAGCAGTTAGTGTAATGGCTATGTTGCTGGACTCCCACATAGTCAACCACAGTTCACATCCCAGACCCGGTGGCTTAAAACTCACGCCGGGCACATGTGCATACATGCCCAAGATCCCAAGAGGAGAATGGAGGAGAAAGGACTGTGGTGTGGCCATCCCCCCTAGGGGATGATTTCTTGCATCCTGTCTCTCTGTCTCTCTCTGTCTGGTGAGTGCACGTGCCCTAGAGCAAAAACCTCTCAAAAAAAATTTTTAAAAAAAGGAGGTAGAGACTGGGCATCAGTGCAATGGTAAAATGGGATGCTCTGTGAAGCACACCCACATGAGACTGTTGCTAGTTTGTACATGGGGACCTCTCTGAATATTCCAGTCATGTATGTGCCCTTGGTCCAGGCTGACTGAAGCTGCAGGTCAATTGCAGAGGCGAGATCCTGTTGAGGGTGCTGCATGTCTCTATCACCACCCCCATCTCTCACTAATGGGATAAGTAAATAAACAGAAAAAAAAGGTTAGACCCAACTTCATACAGCCTACGAGTAAAGTACTTTACATGCTACAATGTGTATTAATCTCAAAATAACTGTGAGCGAAAGAATTTAGACCAAAATATACATCATATATGACTCCATTTATATAAAATTCTAGAGAATGCAAACTAATCTATACTGACAGCCGACTGGTAGCTGCCTGGGGATAGAGACTGAGAGAGGTAGATAGGAAGGATCTTAAAAGGGAAAAAAAACTTAGGGGGTGATAGCTGTGCTCATTTTCCTTGATTGTGGTGATGGTTTTACGATTTATTTATGTATCAAAATTACCAGGTTGTACACTTTGAATATGCAAGATTTATTATAACTCAATTATACCTGAGTATAGCTGTTTAAATTATTTAATCTAATCCTTAAGTCTTGAATAATTTGGTGAATCTACTCTTTCAACTTCAAGTTTTATAAAATCTAAGTACATATCAATTGTCACAGATGAAAACTTAACATCCAAATTGAAATACGTCTGGCTCAGCATGGTAGCATACACTGCTAAGATACTGTGCTCCACAGGCTGAGATCACATGGATAGTCCAGGTTCAAGTCCCAGTCCAACTTAAAAGTTGAACACAGTGGAATAGGCCTGTAATCCTAATGAGTCGGGGCAGCTGAGTCAGGAAGACGGCTAGCTGAGATTGGCCTGGGCAAAACAGTAAGACTTTGTCATGTTCGTGTCTGTAGTCCTATCTGGGAGGTTGAGGCAAGAGCATCATGATGTGGTGAGATCTTTACTTAAAAACAATAATAAATTGGGACCAGCAGATGGCATAATGGTTACATCACTGGACTCTCATGTAGTTGATCATAATTTGAGTCCGAGACCCAGCAGCTTAAAACTCATGCCAGACACGTGTGCATGCATGCCCAAAATCCTGGGAAGAGAATGGAGAAGAGATTGTGACATGGCTATTCCCTCGGATGGTGATTTCTCACTTTCTGTCTCTCTGTCTTAGTCTTTCCGGTGAACATACACACCCTATAGCAAAAGTCTCTCTTAAAATAATAAATAATAATAATAATAATAATAATAATAAATTTATATAGATTTTAACTGTAAAATACAAATAAATGTGAAGACTTTGTAAAATATCTTATTCATAATTATTGCATTGACCATATGCTAAAATGGTACTGTTATTGATACATTAAAGAAAATTTGTAATTAATTTCACCTGTTTAATTTTGCATGTTTAATGTAGCTCCTACAAAATTTAAAATTAGAGATGCAGCTTACAACATATTTCTATTAAAAGTACTGTACTACAAAGAAGAATTTAATTGCATACTCATGAAATATCATAGTGTTCATATTTCTGCCCAAAATGGTTCACCATCCCATAGCAGACAAAATAATGGTTCTTAAAATCTATACATATTTTAAAATATTTTACCTTATATGACAAAGGAGACTTTGTAGATGTGATTAAGTGAAGAATATTAAGGTATGATTCTTGATTATCTGGGTGGGCCCAATACAATCACAAGGGTCCTTAAAAGGGAAAAATTAGGGGTGGGGGAGTGATTGCAGCAGGTAGCACGGTGGCTAAGGTGCTGGACTCCTACATGGCCAATCATGTTTCAAGTCACTGACCCGGCAGCTTGAAAATCATATTGACCATGTGTGCATGCGTGCCCAAAATCCCAAAAGGAGAATGAAGAAGGATTATGGTGTGGCCATCCTCCTGGGGGTGATTTCTCACTTTTGCTCTCTTTCTCTCTCCAGCAAGTACATGCTTCCTATGACAAAAACAAAAGCAAAGGGGAAAATGGAAAGCAGAAGATGAACATCAGAGAAGATAATAAGATGACAGAAGCAGAAAGAATAGAAAATATAACAGAATAAAATATTGGCATGTTGTAACCACAAGCCAAGACATATGGCAGCTCCTGGAAACTGGAAAGGCAATGAATGACCTGACCTTCTTGTAGAGCCTTCAGAAAGAATGCAGCTCGATCAACACCTTGATTTTAGCCCTGTAAAGCTCATCTTGAACTTGTGACCTCCCAAACTGTAAGATAATAAGAAGTCCCTCAATTTGTGCTAACTTGTTAAAGCAGCAACAGGAAACTAACATGGATTTTATGTGTCTAGAAGTGAAGCATTGCTCTAACACATATCACCAAGACTGGAAGAGGCTTTGGCATTGGTTAATGGGTAGAGCCTAGAGAGATGTAGTGGTAGAAAAAGTCTAAATTGCCTTCAACAAACAGCAAAAATATAGATGCTAAAAGTACTGCCAGGAAGGGCTTGGGAGAAACAAAACACATATTAATAAGAACCAGAGGACAGGAGAGTGTTACCTGAAAGAAAGCTTACCTGGATTTTGCCGCATAATTATGCAGACAATTTATAAACAATAAACATGGATACCTTTTTTAAGAGCAATTTTTGCTCTAGGGCATGTGTGCTTGCCAGAGACATAGAGAGACAGAGAGACAGAAAGTGAGCAATCACTACCTGGGAGGATGGCCATGCTGCAATCCCTTCTACTCCATTCTCCTCTTGGGATCTTGGGCACACACGCACACATGCCCAGTGTGAGTTTAAGCCACCAGGTCCGGGACTTGAACCATGATTGACTACATGGGAATCCAGTGACATAACCATTATGTCATCTGCTGGATCCTGTACCTTTTGTTTTTAGAGAGAGGTTTTTGCTCTAGGGTGGATGCGTTCGGTGAAACAGAAAGCGAGAAATCACCCCTAGGGGCCACATCACAATCCTTTCTCCTCCATTCTCCTCTCAGGATTTTGGACATGCACGCACACATGCCTGGCATGAGTTTTAAGCTGACAGGTCTAGGACTTGAACCATGGTCAATTACATGGGAGTTCAGCGACATAACCATTATGCCATCTGCTGGTCCCCAAACTTGGATATTACCTGAGAAGATTTTCAAGCAAAATGTCAAAGGTGCAGCTTGGTTTCTTCTTGATCTTTCTGGTGAAATGTGAAAGAGATTGTGGGAAGAGCTATTACACAAAAAGGAATCAAAACTTGATGTTTAGAGAATTCTGTCTATCCAGATACAAGTAATAATAATAATAACAACAACAATAATCAATAAAAAGGTTTTCACTGTCTGGAAAGTCTACTCTGGAGAGACAGCTAAGGATGTGACTAAACAACCTTTTGCTAGTTCCCTGCAAGGATGAAAAGATCAGAACATTCAATCATCTGGAGGCCTCTTTGAAGAGAGTAGGTGTGTGAGTCATAGATCTCCCTCCTCCTTCTCAGTAGCAGTTAGAAATAGAAAGAGAATTATCTAGAAACAAATTGGCAGAGGATCCTCTTGTCTAATGGACAGAAGACCTTCAAAGTTCTTGAGAATGTTATACCAACAGAAACACTCCCCACTTGGAAGAAAGGAAGCAAAGAGAGGGAAAAAAACGGTGAGGGCTGGCAGACCCCCAAAATGCTACTGGTGGGAAACAGGCTAGTAACGTTACTCAACTGAGAGCACACGTTATCCTTCATGGAAAAGGAAGGCTGTCTCAGAAGAATGAGCCACAAGCCCAAAAGGCAAAACCAAGACCACAGAGAATTATTTACAAGCTTTGAAACCCAGTGGAATTTGTGCTGCTGGATTTCAAAATCATTTGGGACCAGTGATCCCTTTCTTCTGGCCATGTTGTCCCTTTTGAACAGGAGTGTCTATAACTAGTATCTTATACCTGCCCCACTATTGTATTTTGGAAATAGGTTACCTGTATTCTAGCTTCACAGGTCCACAGAGAGAGAGGAATTGGGCCGTAAGGGGATAATACCCAGATTTTATCATAGCTGATTTAGATTGTACAGATAATGAGATCTGGAATTTTTCTGCTGGTAATACTAGAGACCTTAGACTTTGACCTAATGCAGTAATGGATGAAGAATTTTGGAGATATTAGAATGAGGCAAGTATTTTGCATATGGGACACACATGAATCTTTGGGGGGTCCAGAGAGAACACTGTGTGGTAAACAGAATAGTAGTCTCCTGGAGATGTCCCCCTGCTAATTGTGAGAACCCATGATTATGTCACCTCCCATGACCAAATAGAGTGTGCAGATCTGATTAAGTCATAGATTTTGGGGTGAGGAAAGTATTCTGGATTTCCCATAATCACAAGGGGTAAGGATATTAGGGA
>NW_006159671.1:935630-947357 GCF_000334495.1 Tupaia belangeri chinensis | reverse complement strand
AGGGAAAGACCTCTCCTCAGTCAAATCCCCATATTGAAGCTACTCTTCCCACAAAAAAAGGAAATCCTATCCAAATGTTGCTACCTGGAAGACTTCCCAGAGTCAGTTGCCAAAGCAAATAACTCACAGATCAAAGAGCAAAATTCCAGCCCAGGAGCCACACTTGTGAAATAAATGAATGAATGAACAGTAAGTAATGCTGGCAGCAAGCCTTTCTATAAGCTATACTGGACAGAGGAAATTTTCACTCACTTTGAAGTACTTTTTGAGCACCTACTATGTGCTGCACACAGCAGTTGGCTCTGAGGATCTAGGCATATCTGGAAAAGCAGGACTCTGCCCTCCTGCAGTTTACAGATCAGCCAAATTGCCATAGCAACTCTGTTGACAATGTGTCAGCAGCCTTGCTCAGGTCAAGAATGGCCTGGGCTCTCAACAGTGACTGAGCAGACCTCACACAACTGTAGAGAAAAGTAATCCAGCCTGCATTTTCATTTTTATTATCTTTCTTTGTTTCTTTTTTCTTTTTTCTTTTTTTTTTTTTTTGAGAGGTTTTTTTGGTATAGGGCATGTGCGCTCACCAGAAAGACAGAGAGAGAGAGAGACAGAAAGTGAGAAATCACCCCAGAGGAGGGATGGCCATGCCACAATCCCTTGTCCTCCATTCTCCTCTCAGGATCCTGGGCACATGTGCACATGTGCCGAGCGTGAGTTTAAGTCACCGGGTCCGAGACTTGAACCACAGTCAACTACATGGGAGTCCAGCAACATAGCCATTGTGCCAACTGCTGATCCCAGTCTGCATTTTCTTAATGCTACCCAGCTCACACACTTCACCATTGCTTTAGTAAGGAGTAAAGAGAAATTAGCATATCTTGTTAGGTATCATTACATAATATCTGTAGGTTTATTATGTATCATTAACAGGGCTTAATTTATCTGCATAGTAAATATATCATCTCATCCAATATTGTTGGTTCTGCCATTCTAAAAGAACCTTTTGTTATCTTCATAAAGGCTGTTAAAGAACCCTGCCAGGCATTTCATAAAGGAATATTCAGGCTGCCTGCCTACAGTATCTGATCAGTTCACTCCCAGCTTAAACCTCTGTAAAGGCCCCCACTGCTCTGAGAGTCAAAGTACAAATCATTTGCATGGCGTACAGGCAGGGGTAATGCTTACAGGAGTTAACAAGTACATGGCCTCCCACCTATCAGAACGGACACTGGCCGTAAATCATCAGCACACCAACCCAAGCTTAGGAGCAGAATATCCGCTCCACCTGCCACCTCTCCAGCCACTCACCACCCTTCAGCCATTTCAGCTATCTTTCTGTTGGTTTTTGCCTTAAGGCCTTTATACATACCATTTCTTACGCTCAGAGAGCTCTGAGCACCTACCCCTTCCTACACCTGGATTTCTACTCATATTTCAAGGCTCTGCTCACAAGTCATTTTGCCAAGGTTTGAATATTTGTGTCCTTCCAAAATTCATGCTGAAACTTAATCCCCAGCACAACAGTATTAAGAGGAGGGACCTCTAGAAAGCAATCAAGTCATGAGGGTTCTGCCTCCATGAATGGATTAGTGCCCTTATAAGAGGGCTCAAGGGAACCAGCTAGCTGTTTTCTGGCCTTCTGTCCCTTCTGCCATGGAAGAACACAATGTCTGACCCCTCTAGAGGACAGAGTAATGAGGCACCATCTTGGAAGCAGAGAGACAGTCCTCACCAGACACCAAATCTGCCAATGCCTAGGCCTTGGAATTCCACCCTCCAGAACTGTGAGAAATGAATTTCCATTGTTTATAAAGTTTCCAATCTGTGCTATTGTGTTATAGCAGCACAAATGGACTAAAGCACTTTTTCAAGGAAGTTTTTCCCACTCCCACTCCAATTAAGTCGGATATCCCTGTACTACTCTTATTTGGCAGACGGTAGGACCCCTTCGTTGGGAGTACAGCCATTAGAATTCAGTATCTACTCTGCTCTGATTATACTTTAGAGCATGGGCGGCATTTATCACATTCCCTCTTACTGGTAGTCCTACTACTACGTTGCCTGGCATACAGCAGGACTTCCACAATGATAGCTAGTCTCTATTGAGCATTTACTATCCATCAGACACTATTTCATCCACTTCAGTGAGTTAGCACCTCTAATCCTTCTAACAACTCCATGCCTGGTACTATTATTTTAGAATAGAACACCGAGGCACAAACTAGGTAGTTCCCCCAATCTCAGAGCCAATAACTGACAAAGCTAGAATACGATCCCAAGTGGTAGGGCTCCAAAGTTCATGCTTGTAAGAACCACATTATACTGCCTTTTTAAATGTTTATTGAATAATTCTATAAACTGTAGTCAATTTCATAGTGTGCAGGACCAAGGAAGCTGTGCTCTGGAAAGAATGCAGGCATAAGACCTTCTCTGTGCTCATGGCCTACCCATTAGATGAAAACATATACAGGTTTACATAAAGACATGGATAATAGCTAGAGAAATATCCTGTGAAAATAATATGACCATCCAATGGCTTTCAAGAGTCTTGCAAATTCATTCCACTTTAGATTCCTACCAAAAACTTCAAGGAAATATTTTTACTGCCAGACCAAATATTTCACCACCGTGCCCTCTACTCTTTCCTACTACCTTCAGAGTACTCCTTGCATACCCAAACACTCCTCAGGACAATACCACAAGAGAAATAGCAGAGGTGATCCCCAGATAAGCCCACACCAGATGAACAAACCCCAGACAGACCTTTCTCCCCAACCCCTGCCTCCGTGCAAAGGAAGAGGAATCTTTACCTTGAAATAAAAACGCTCTGCTGGCATTGTGCAGCCCAGGCACCTGCGTGACTCCAAGCGTGGTGTTGACAAGATCCAGCTCCGCAATAATATCCATCTGAAGATCAGGGTCCATGCCAAAGCCCAGCACTGGAAAGGAACAAAGAGCTGTTTGGGCTTAAAATACAGACTGCTAGCAGCAACCCAAAACGGAAGTTACGGAAACAGGGAGTGACAGGGAAGCCAAGGGAAGCCAGAGATGAGAGTTTGCAGAGTCTCTCTCCTTGGAGGGAAAGCAAAGCAACTTTTTGCTCTATCACCTTGCTGATGGGGTCATTTCTTTGTACCTTTCCACACCTCCACTCTCCACTATGGGCTGATAATCCTTTAACCACAGTCCTTGGGGCCAAATGTATTTAGAATTCCAAATGTGTCCTGTGTTAGAAAAGCACTAAGGCCTATCTACTACATTTTATATAACATCCTCCACAAAGTATGAATCAGCACCCCATAATCACACACAGTATTTCTGGAGCAGAGAGCATCATGTATTCCTCTAATTGGCACAAATAAAGATTATAAATAGCCTCATATCGGTTTAGGTCATATTTTTGCCATCCAATGAGTTGAAGTCAGGATAGAATTTGCTGTCAGGGAAGTTACAGATAAACTTTGGGTTTCTAAGATATTTTAGATTAGAGATGGTGGATACAAGACTATGGCTTGAGCTCCCTACCTCAGAGACAGATGCAGCAGCAAAATCTGACAAGCACCATAAACACCTCCACAAAGCACTCCCTGTCACTCAGGAGCAACCGCCTATGATAAAGAGGAAGGAAACGGAGAAGGGACCTATCTCTGTTGGAAAAGGGTGGTGGAGGGACTAGCTAGCAAGGAGAACCCCAAGAAAAACTGTACATTTCCATCCAAGGAGATCCCATCTGGAAAGTTAGATGCCCTGACAACTCTTGTGAGAGAACGTTAGTACAGAGAAGCATGGCCTTGAGCCTCCTTGTCTGAGAAAAACAAATCCCTAAGGATGTTGCTCACCCAGGCGGCGTCCTGTAGAACAGTTCATTCACAACTGCAAAGTGGCGTCCAGTAATATATATTAATAAGGCTAGAGATCACTCTAAGGGACTGTGTTTAAGTCATCCATAAAGACGGTGTCTATCTACCAAGACGCTCAATGGCACACTTCTCATTGCACAGCTGGCGTTGTTTTAATCAGCACCAGCTGTCAACTTCCGTCTGATCATGCAGTCACCAAGGTGGGCTTTGGAGAGCTTGCACCCCATTGGTCCCAGAGAGGTGGATGTGCCATTGGGAAAGCATGAGATATCACAACCTCATCTGTCTTCCCACCTTCGCCTTTGGGGGAAGAAAATCTACCTTCTCCTTTCTCCTTTCTTGTTAAGAAACAGAAACTGCTGCAGCAACCCAGGTTTCTGTCAACAGGAGGTTGGTCAAGAAGGGTTCTTTGGCTCTGAAAGTTGCCATTCTCGAGGCAGACAGAAGGTTAAACTGAAGGCAGCACACCTGCAACTGGCTCCTCAGTTTTTGTCAGATTTCCTCCTCTGCCCTGAACCAGACATTTAAGTGTTCCTCTTCCAAGTACAGTCATTACGGAACCAGCTTCCCCAAAGATAAGTCTTCCTGGCATTTACTTTTCATTCATCATTTGGTGATTCTTCTTTTCAACATTGTGCTTGCTATAACATGCATACGCTAGGCGCTAGTGATATCCTCACAGTGCTTGCTTTTTTGGAAGACGGGAGGATGAGAGGGGACAAAAAATAAACAAATATGATCATTTAAGATGGCAATACAGTGGCCAGCAGGTGGTGCGGTGGCTAAAAGCGCTGGACTCCCACATGGCCGACCACGGTTCAAGTCCTGAACTTGGTGGCTTGCTTTCTCACTCCACCATCCCCCCCCATCTGATCAAACTGGAAAATAATAATAAAGTTAAATGAAATAATTCTTTATTTTTTTGAGAGGTTTTTGCTACTGGGCACATGCGCTTGCCAGACAGAGAGAGAGAGATAGAGAGATAGAAAGTGAGAAATCCCCCCCCAGGGGGGATGGCCATGCCGCAATCCCTTCTCCTCCATTCTCCTCTCAGGATCTTAGGCACGCAAGTACACGCGCCCGGCGTGAGTTGAAGCCACTGGGTCCAGGACTCGACCCACGGTCGACTATGTGGGAGGCCAGCGACATAGCCATTACGCTAACTGCTGGTCCCTAAATGAAATAATTCTTTTTAGAAAAAGATGGCAATACATGCCAAAAAGAAGATAAAACAGAGAAATGGGATAGAAAGCAACTGGGAGGAGGGGATGCTTTAGAAAAAAGGAGTCGGAAAAGGTTCTGTTGAGCTGAAACCTGAAAGAATAGAAGGGCAAGATCTGGGGAAAGCTTTCCACGTGTAGAGAGCAGTGAGCACAAGCCTGAAACTAGCCTGGGGTATTCAAGGAACAGGGCAAGGGTGAGTGTGGCTGCAGCAAATAGGGCCGGGGGGCGTGGCAGGAAATGAGGCCACAGAGTAGAAAGGAAGAGATGATGTGAGGCCTTGGAGCCCGCAACTAGGAACGTGATTGTTATTCTAATTCTCATGGCATAGCATTAGAGAGGGTTAGATTTGATGTCACTTTGAAGATTCCATCCTACATGCTTGACACTGCTCATTCCAGACAAAGACTCAATTCACAAATACTGATCAAAGTGCCTACTCAGTGCAAAACCAGGACTGATTCAGATAGACTTCTACCAGCCCAAGTCACAGCTCCAGGAGCGCATGGTTGAGACTGGCGGCGTTTTTCTCTAAGTGAACTCCGACGCCAGCAGTGCTGTGATCACCTTGAAAAGACAGGCAAAGAACTAATATTTCAGTTTGATCTATAGTGCTCTACACCTTTTTGGCAGAAACTAAATCAAGGGTGATCTCTGAGGACCTCCAAGCTGGTCTTTCTCTGGCCAGGAATTTGGGAAGTGGTCTGGAGTATAAGCCCTTGGCTGAGCACAAGAGGAAGAAAGCATCCCTGTGGCCCCGATGCTTTGCCCAGAGCCTAACACATGGCAGGCCCTGAATGTAGGACCTGATTAACTACCCAAAGAGTGGATACATGATCACTGCTTTGGCTGCAATGACCTCAGAGCAAAGTGAATATTTGGGGATACTATGAGAAAACAGGAGGGCATGCAGGCCAAGGAAACTTTCTAAGAGGACTGTGGTTGACCAGTTTATTGGCCTCAAATCTGTAGCTCTGCACACAGAAAAGGAATAAAACTCTGTTCTTTGACATCAAGCTCAGTCATGTGGCTTGTTCTAGCCACTGGGATGTTAGGACATTACACAAGCAACAACCTGACTGTGCTTGCATGGTGAGGTTTATTCTTTTGTACTTCTGCAACCAGATGGAAGAACATGGCCCTGCTGGCCACTAGATCAAGGACACTGAGACAGGTGGAATGGATACTCTACCCGAGCTTAGAACCAAGGCCAGCCAAGTCTGGCCTAGAAGAGCCAACACCAAACCAATCTACAGACATGTGAAACAAAATGGATGATCATTGTCTTCATTCACAAAGATTTTTTTATGTTTCATATGCAGCGTTACTGTGGCAATAGCTGGCTGATGCAGGGTCTAAAAACCTAGCGATGGTCATCCTCAAGTCTCCAAATCTGCCAGACGAGGGGCCCTGCAATTGTGCTAGCCTAAATGATACACAGACTGCAGAACTGGGAGAACACCTTGATGGTGTCCAGTGGTATCTTTTGGATACCTACATCTAAATAAGAACAAGACACCCTATATCCAGAAACCACTGTGGAAACAACACTACACTAAGAGCCAGCCTCAGTCCTGCCTCTTCTCCCTACTAATTCTATGCCTTGGACAAATCATCTCCCTTCTCAGAGCCTTAGTTTCCTGGTCTATAAGATGACAATGATGTCTGCCTCCCAGAATCACCAGGTCTCAGCTGAAGCTCCATGAGTACTCCAACAGCTTAGTCTGGTACATAGCTGGGGTCCAGTTCAGGTTGCCATCATCAGTCTTTTATAAGAGGAGTTCTCCAGACCATTCGAGCTCTCTGGGAACTCCACCAATCACACAAAAGGTACAGATGACCTCCTTCCTTGCAACTCCTTCCCCATGCCCAAATAAAAGGTTTCTCACCCTGAGATTTTGTGAAAATTCAAGAGGTCTTAGAAAGTTCGTGGAGAATGCATATTATAAAAAAACAAAAATTATGCATGGACTTTAAAAAAAGTTTTGCACAACATACTTGTACTTTAATTCCATTGTTCCATGAACTTTTGAAATTATTCTAATTTATTTCATACATTCAATCATTGTACATCACTACAGCTTATAAAATGAATTATCCAACATGAATACACTTCACACCAGTCCAGTTTAAGATACCATCTACATTATCAACAGACAGTCCTCCATTTCTGTGTCCTCTAAATGTATTTTCTCTCTATTTTCTTCCTTGATTCCTTTCCTCTCACTCTCCCCAATTCCCCATCCTCTTCCCATACTGTCTCCAGTATCTATAACCATTCTCCATGCTTCTATATTCTCCAATCTTTCAGCTTCTGCCATAGAGTGCCAATAATCAGTATATATTAAGTGGAGACATACAATGTCTCTCCTTCATTGCCTGGCTCACTTCACCCAGCAATAGTATAAACTTTTTGAAGTACTGTCAAATTAAATCTATACTCACTTCCATCCTGCCCACCCACAACTCACTAGTGAAGGGCTTCTCTGGCTTTAAGATAATTGTATTGGTCTTGTTAAGAAACACTCCATAGGGGCCAGCAAGTAGTGTGGTGGTTAAAGGTGCTGGACTCCCACATGGCCGACCATGGTTCGAGTATCGGACCCGGTGACTTGATTTCTCACTTTCTCTCTCTCTCTGATCAAACTGGAAAATAATAGTAATAAATAATGTTACATTTTAAAAAGTATTATTTAGAAAAAGAAACAACCCCATAAAAACAGAGAAGAAATCTCTTCAATTCCCAGATCCACATCTCTTCTCTCTCTTCAACTGGTCCCTTTCAGGATGACAATGCCTGGTGCCTACAGCAGGATATGTAAGGATAGCACTTTGCGCATTACCTAGGGAGCCAGGAAACCTATTCACAATGCAGCATTTACACAGCCCCTCCTGAACCGTATGTAATGTTGGTTCCATAAATGTTATTTTTACTTTAATGTTTCTGCTTCTTGTCCAAACATGAGTGTCTGCCCTTTCCTAGGAAACTCAATTAAAGTTTTCAACTTTGGACATAATGGCTCTATAAATGCCTAACGCTAAGAATTAGAATTAAGCAGGATAAACGGCTCCTGGGGAGGAAATATTTGGAAAAACTTGGAAGGGAGCATGTCAACATCCCCAAGGCACCAGACGCCTGGCTCAGAGCGTCCATCCTAACCAGGACACCTGCTGTTCTGTGAGCTGCTCCTCACAGCTTCCCAGGGAGTGCTCAGGTCCTGGCCTACTCAGTTCATTCTCAAGGTCCCAGGACCAAGCTTCCAAGCAAGTCTTTCTGTGTGTGGCTCACTTCAAATCTCATCTAGGCCGCTGTCCATGGTGGAAGCTGTTTTCCTCTGGCCCAGGCAGAGTATAATGGTCCCGACACCCCATTTAACAGCAAGATTTCATAACCACTTAAATATATGTGGGCCCCGGGACTCTTACAAAGGTTCTTAATATCCCAAAGCAATTTTCTTGAAGAATATGTTCTATGCCTTGTCCCAGTTGCTTGATAGTTTACATGCTCACTAGAGATTGGGGGTCATAGTCACAGGTCCATTATTCAGTGCAGAATTAATGAACCACCTGAGAGTTGCTTCCAAAAGAAACCTTTCTTCTCCAGCAGGTGGCAGCAAAAGACATTCGCCACACCTAGGAGCTTTGACATCATAGGTATTCTCTTCACCTGCTACCCGGTAGGTAAAACAAAGTAATGGGGGATAATCACTGAGTTTTATATAATTCGCCCTCCAAGCCACTGGGGAAAACCCATGGGCACACTGAGTTAATGCTGCTGTTACTGTAGTCTTCTAAATTTTCACCATTAGTGATGTCTCTGGAAATCCCAGAATAATATTTTGGCCAGAAATGACAATAACCAGATAATACTGTCTCCTATCCTGTCTCTACTTTGTTCTCTAAAACAAGTTCTCTGAACACAGAGCAATTTAAGCAACTTTCTTATAACACCTATCGGTAGATCTTTTCGTATGGAACTGTTTCTGCACTGCAGTCTGCTTTAATTAAAATATGCCTGATATCATCTATTCATTTCCATTAAAGGCGGTGTTATCTGAGCAGCTCACTAAGTGAACCACATGTTTATTTCATCTAGAACTGTTAACGGTCCAGACAACAACTGTCCCACTTGACAAATCAACTTTCCAAGCAGCTGTTTGGATCCTGATAAACTAATCACCAGCCAGCCTTTGCTACCTAAGAGCGTGGATATGCAACGTGGGGACGGTGATTCCCGGGTGTAATCCAAGAGCCTGCCCCTAGAACTACTGCTTATACCCCCTCGAGCTACATGAAACTGAAGTATCTGAATTGAGAGAATTTCTCCTGCCTCTCTGAGTCTTCTGATATTTTTTTCTTTTTTATAAAAGAAGTAAGTGGCCTCTGGTGTTCCTGCAGTGCAAAGTGGCATTGAAAACACAATGACAAGGTGGCCAAGATCCCTAGACAACAACTAAGGAGTAAGATTCGTCCATTTCCCTTTGCATACGTGGCTCCCTCTGCCTGGAAGCCTTTCCAACTTGGTACACCTGGAAAACTCCTACAAAGCTTTCAAGACATGGCTCTGAAACGTCACCTCCCGGGTAAAGCCTTCCCTAACCACCACCACCTCTCCCAGCACAGTCCCTTCTCTGGATCTCCTGAGTGCAAACTTCTTATACACCCATCAACCCGTATAATAAAACGTTTTCCAGCTTCTATTCAGATTCTGAGCTAAGCTATAAGTTTGTAGATACCAAAGACAAAGTGGTTTCCTCTTTGCATAAGCAATCCTGGCACCCAGCAAGACACTAACCTGTTTGTTGAATGAACAAATACATGAATAAATCCTCACCTACAACCACATTTTTACAAGATTTAATGAGGATTACAGGTGTGGAGGGGGGAAGGCTGGGCTCTTCAAGATCTCCAGCACAAGCAAGGCGTCCTAGAATCAGGGTCCACTCCCGGATGAGGGCACTTTGGGGCGACTTTTCAAAGAAGTAATGAGAACAAAAGACCCCTCCTCCCCCATCTAGCTGCTCCCCGTCTTCCGTTCCGGATAAAATACCCACTAGCTCCAGAGTCTGTGCACTGAGCTGCCAGTCCATGCTTTGCACAAGCCTCACCTGCCCCGATCTTCCTGGGGCTCCTTCCAGGGCGTTCTTAGTTTTAAAGAGGTAACCCCTCCCGGTGGAAGTGAACTTAAGAAGCAACTATCCTAGGCTACACTGAGCCTTGGTTTCTCCACAGCCTGCGAAGTCAGATGGAGACGAGGAGAGGAAGGGGGTTTCTTTTGTCCCCGGAGAAACCCAGGCTATCTTCGATTAATTGGAAGCAAGCTGCTTCCGGAGCTCAGGAAATGGGAAAGGCCAGGTTGAAGCCCTAGATGCACAGCTCTCGGGCCCTCCAGCCGGCTCACTCTTAAGGAGGGGCACCTGGGGCGCAAGTGTAAGGAACTTTTGAACCAACCAAGGGCTGGCGCCCCTCCTTGGCTCTCTCTGGATAAGCTTACTCCCCGACCTGGGAAGGAGGCTTTGCGTCTAGAGAAGGGAAGTGAGGATGGTAAAGGAGGGAAGAGAAAGGGAGAGGAAATGACCGTCAGATCATTCTAGGGTGCAAAGTCGGCCGCGCGGACCGAGGGGGGCTGGCGTAGTATTGATAACGCCTGGTAATTCCCGATCGGCAGGCCCTCTTTTTGCCAATTTCTTACCCCACCCATCCTCACCCGCTCCTTCCCGCATCTGCTACTACTAACTCCTTGAAGAAGGCTGCAAACCAGTCTCCGAACCCCAGGAGATCTGGGGGCAGAGAGCTGGTGGAGGGGGAAGGAACGAGGTGCGCTTAGAGTCCTCATGACTGCTACTCCCGAGGCAGACCCAAGTGGGGGCTTCAGACAATTACGCCGGTTATCCTTGCTCACCCTCCCACCCCGCACCTGCGATTACAGCAAGGGAAAACTGGTTTGGAGCTTGAGACAATCTCCCCGGATTGTCTCCACTGCTCCAATTCCACGGAATAAACTCGCTCAACCCCTGGAAGCAGATAGCGTATGGGGGAAGTGCGGACCTGGAGGTGCCCTGGGGAGAGGCAAGAAGGGAGCAGAAGAGACTGGGGTCCCGGGGTTCTCGGGCGGCAGTCTCCCCGCCCGGCGCCGTGCAGTGCCGCGCCCTCCCGGGCCCCGACCGCGCCCGCCGGCCGGAAGCGCTCTCTCTGCGGGTGCGACTCCCGCGGCCGCCCCTTCGCGGCCGGGAGGAGCTCGGGGAGGTTGGTTTCCACCGCACCTTTCAAGTTCGGCGCCGTGGGGCTCGCGGGCCCGCCCTGCTGCGGGTTTCGACTCCCCGGGACCTCGTTACTAGCAGCATGGGGATGTGCCCTCTCCGACGCGCCCCTCACTCTGTCCGCGGAACCGCGACCCCGCGGGGGAGGCACTGATCCGGGGCATGTACTAGCCCGCGAGCCCCACTTCCCGCCCTCTCACCCCGAGAAGGGCACAACGCTCCCAGGTACCGACCCTCGCTGCCGCCCTTCCTCAGCCCAGCGTAGAGCTGGGATCCAGGTCTCCGCGCGCCGGAGCGGGTGCCAGGCAAGCGACGGGGCTCCCACCTTCCCCCATCTCTCCAGCCCGCCCAGCCTTGCTTACCTGTCCTGGCGGCGCACACGCAGAACC
>NW_006159671.1:926978-934150 GCF_000334495.1 Tupaia belangeri chinensis | reverse complement strand
CGGGCGCTGCCCCTGCCTCGGGCCCGCGGCGGGGGCTGTTGAAGTTGCCACAGTTCATCCCGGCGGAGGCGAAGAGCGGCTGAGCCCTCACCGGTGGGTCCCCCCTCCTTCCGGGGAACCCAGACCCAGGCGGCGCCACCGAGCGCACGCGGCCCTTCCTCGGAAAACAATTACTCCGGATTCGCTCTGGCGACTGGGTGGGAAAGAGGGGGTAGAGACCCGAGCAGGCTGACGGTTCAGTCCCCTCTCTCCAGGTGCAACCCTGGGACCTGCTGCGCGCTTTGGAGGTGCAGGGAGAGGTCGCTGAGATGGGAAGCGCAGAAAAGGGTCCCCGAGCTGGAGCGAGCCACGGGTGGGATTTGGGGAGTCTGTGTGTAAACCTTCTCATTCTGCAGGGCAAATGCTGACACACGGGGGATTCCTAACCATATTTTTCGTTGCCTGACTTTCCTGATAATTTTGGCCAAAGCCCAGGCCTCCTTTCCTAGACACGTGTTGGGCTCCTCTGCATTTCCTCCGAGACCTGCCCCAACACCCAGCCCCGTTCTCTGGAGAGAAAAGCGGAGCTTTGTTTTCGGCATGTAGGTGAGAAGAGGAGTCCTCCACCGTGGTGTGACCCCTTGGGAGGCAGGGGTGGTCCCTATGATGACTCCCAGGTTTGAGACCTCTCTTACACTTCCTATTTGTCCCACTTCCCTCCACAAATGTTATTTTTAAAACAAGTATTTATTTATTTATTGTTGTTACTTTAATTCACCAGAAAGAGAGAGAGAGAGCAGAAAAGGGAGAAGGCAAGCTGCAGGGCCACAGTCTTGAACAGTGATCAGCCATGCGGGAGTCTAGGCCTTAACCACTACACCACCTGCTGGCCCTAGGAATGTTATTGTTAACCGAAAAGTAGAGTTCTGGAATCAGAAATGACAACTCCTGATTTATACCCAGTGAGCCTCACCTGGGTGAAAACTGGCTCACCTGCCCCCTCCCTCTGAGCCCGGTCTTGATACCACAGAGATCCCAGAGGGGGGAAAAAGGATATTTCTCCCAGCAGCCTTCTTCCTTTCCTGGGAACCAACTGGGACACTTCAGAATCCTCTTCAGTAATAAGGGCCTGCCTCTCTCACGTCCCATACCCAGGGGCCCTAATGAAGGTCATCAAACTAGTAACAACTTACTGAGAAGGTTTTATCTACAAGCTCTTGTGGTCTCTGCCCTATTTTTCTGGATATTTCTGTGTGCATGCCACTGTCCCACTTGGCTCTTTATAAAGCCACTGTTCCCTTGGCAAATGAAAAAAGAAGTGAATGAGCCCGTAAATTCCTGCTCAGGAAGGGCCCTGTGCCATCCAGAAGTTGTGCAGGAAGATTAAGAAGTAAACTGATTGTCCAACTCAACTGAGATTCAACTCAGGCCCAGAGGGGATCTGTCTGCCTTGACTGTTTTCATTACAGAGGCAGGACTTCCTCCCTCTGCCTGGAGCATGCTACTTTTGAAGCTTACATTAAATCACACTCCTTGCAAAAAATAGGATTTCCTAGGTCTAGGAGGGACAGTGGATGAAGACACCCTACACCCGGCTGTGCTATGAGAACCTCGTCCTTTCTCCCTTCTGCGGTCTTCATAGACATCTCAGCAGCATTTCATGGCTTTGAGCTATTGTTTCCAAGGTCCTTTGGTCTAAGAAATCTCAGAATCCTCAAAAGTCACCGTGATTCTAGTTAGGGAAAAAGGTGGTCTGGGCAAGACCATTACAGTGTTCTATCTCCAGGTCTCTGTATAATTAACTGGTCCTGTGAGATGGGGGCTTGCAGCTCTTCCATTAAGAAGTAAAGCAAGGGACATGTTATGTCATAGCTTTGCAGCAGCATATCCATTAGCACTGCCAAGAGTTCATCTCAACAAGTCTCAAATCTGTATAACTATCTCTAGCCCCCGACTCCTGTGTGTTTCTTGAGTGGGGATTTTCAGAGTGTAGGCCTATTAGATGAAGGTAACCTTCATCAGTTAGGCCCAGCAAACTTCTGCGGTGATACAGAAGAGACCATGTGGTTATGTACATGCCTGCTGGTGGGATGTTGCAATGGGACCAGGCTCGGTGGCGGCAACAGTGAGATCTGGCTTCCCCAATGCCGTGTCCTGAGTCCAGCCTCCTCTCACAAGGCCCCTCCTCCAATAGTTTCTCCAGAAGGCGGTAGCATCCTTTGATCATCTCTCTACCTCTCCTTCTCAATCCGTAGATGTTGGAGAGCCTCAGGACTCAGTCCTCAGCCTTCTGCTCTTCTGTCCACATTCATTCTGGGTTGTCATCCAGACTCAGGATTTGAATAACATCTGTACACGAATGACTCTCAGGGGTGTTTACCAGCCCCACCTTCTCCTTTGAACACCAGGCTTACACACTGACTACCTTTCAGACATCTTACATGTAATACGGCCGCATAATCAAAATTGAAACATTGGTGCTTTAAAGAAAACCATCAAGGTCAGCATGGTGGTCAAGGCAGCTGGATCCCACTGGCCCATAAGCAAGTCAAGTCCTAGATCTGAAAGCTAGAAAAACACTCTGGGCATGTGTAGGTACGTGGCCAAAAGTCCAAGAAGAGACTGGAAGAGAAGGGATTGTGGTGTAGCCATCCCCTCTAGGGAATGATTTCTCACTTCCTCTCTCCTTCTTTCTCTGGTGAGTGCACATGTCCTATAGCAAAAACAAACAAAAACACCACTAAGTAAGTGAAAAGACAACCCACAGAAGGGAAACCATTTTTGCAAGATACATATCTTCTTGGGACTTATGTCTATTAGATATGTGTCTTGCAAAACTTAAAACTATTACAACTAAATAATGAAAGAAAATGTCAAAGTGGATAAAGATGGGAATAGAAACTTCTCTGAAGAAGATATACAAGTAGCCAATAAACACATGGAAAGATGCTCAACATCATCAGCCTCCTGGAAGATGCCAATCAAAACCATAGTGAGGGACCAGCAATTAGTGTAATGGCTATGTCTCTGGACTCCCCTGTAGTCAACCATGGTTCAAGTCCTGGACCTGGTGGCTTAAACTCACGCCGGGTGTGTGTGCATGCATGCCCAAGATCCCGAGAGGAGAATGGAGGAGAAGGGACTGCAGCGTGGCCATCCCCCTGGGGGTGATTTCTCTCTGTCTCTCTGTCTGTCTCTGTCTTTCTGGTGAGCACACACCCCCTATAGCAAAAACCTCTCCCCCCCCCCAAAAAAAAAAGAACTAAAAAGGCATAATAAGTATTTGTGAGCCTGGGAAGAAATTGGAGCCCTCATATACTGCTAGTGGGAATGTACAATGGCCCTTCAAACCATCAAACATAGAGTTTCCCTATTATCCAGCACTTCTACTCCTAAGTATTTTCACACAAGGAATGAAAACATATGTCCACACTAACTTGTATGCAAATGTTCATAGCATTATTTGAAATAGCCAGTAAGTAGAAACAACCCAACTGTTCAACTACAGATGAGTGGATAGACAGAATATTATTCAGCAACAATAGAAATGCAGGACTGATATGTGCTATAACATGGACAAGCCTTGGAAACATTATACCAGGGCCAGCAGATGGTGTGGTAGTTAAGGCACTGGACTCCCACATGGCCGACCGTGGTTCAAGTCTGGGGCCTAGCAGCTGGCTTTCTCACTTTCCCTCCCTCTCAGTCTCTCTTTCTCTCTCTGGTGAGTGCACATGCCCTATAGAAAATTTTAAAATAATAATAAATAAAATTAAATAAATAATTCTTTTTTTTAAAAAAGGAAACATTAGGCTGAGTGAAAGAAACAAGTCACAAAGGCCCACATATTGTGGGGTTCTATTTCCACAACATGTCCAGGACACAAAGAGACAGAAAAGCTGATTCGTGGCTAGCTAGGACTGGAAGGTAGAGAAGGAGGGTTAAGAGTAACATCCAAGGGCTAGGGGTGGGGGCGAGTATTTCTGGGGTAATGAAAATGTTCTAGTTGATTGTGGTGGGAAACGCTCTGATATTCGCAATTTACTGAGAGCTGCTGAATTGTAGATGTGAAAAGGGTGAATTGTGTGCCGTGTGAATTAGACCTCAGTAAAGCTGTTTTAAAAACTTTTCTCAATGATCATAACCAAAAGTTGTAATGTGGCCAAACATGGACTTCTGACTTCTTGGTCCTCCCAGACTTGCTCCCTGCTGGCTTCTCAGATGGACCAGCTACACCGAGTGCTCCATCCAAACAACCAGCGTGGTCTCGGCTTGCTTCCCTGTGGCCGCACATCCGGCACAAGCCGTCAGGAGCCTGCGAGAGAGACCGTAAGTCACCCACTTCTCACCAGCCCTCACCAGCCCTCCAGCCCCACCTTCCTCCAGTCCATCACTGTCTCTTCCTTGGGCTATGGCCACAGATCCCAGGTGTTCTCTCTGCTTCCATTCTTGCCCTTACAACTCACACACCCCACCATTCATAATCTGCTTCTTAAAGCATGCACATGGTCACGTTCCCTTGCTCAAAAATCCTCCTGCAGCTTTTCCATCATATTTTGGAAAAATCCAAACATCTTACAAGGCCCTGCCCTCCTTCCCAGCTTTCTCTTTCCCATTCTCCCCCTCACTGCCTCCTGGTGGCTTTATTTCTGTTCCTCAAACATTCCAGGTTCATGTCCTCCTCATGGTCTTTGCACTTGCTGTTCCCTTTACCCAAACGTTCTCTCGATAAAGCTTTGTGCATTCACTTTTAACATAACTCATCTGTGCTGAGAGGTGGGCTCAGGGGGAGATTCTGCCTCAAGAAGAGTCTCACTTCACTCCTGATTAAGAGGGGACACCCTCTCTACTGCCTCACCCTGATTACTTCTTATAGTGCTGTCATCTGAAATAATAAGACTTACCTCTCTGTCTCCCCCACGCCCGACTATAATGTGAGCTGAGCAAGAGTGGTAGTTTGGTCCTACTCCTGACCACCACTGTCTCTTCATTTCCTCCTTTTTAATTTTCAGTAGGGGTATGTGTTTGCCAGTGAGAGAGAGAGACAGAGAAAGTGAGAGAGAGAAGAGAGCACCCTCTCCCCAGTGGGGCAAGGTCCTGCCACATTCACACCCAGGGTGTTTTTTTAAGTTTCTGGAGCTGAGATTCGAACTGTGGTTGGCCCTGTGAGCTCTGACTCCCTTCACCTCTAGGTCACTAAGCCGACCCCACCACAGTATCTTTCCACCCAGAACAGTGTCTGGCACCTTTTAGGAGCTCAGCAAATGTCTTTTGAGTGAATGAATCAGTGAGTACTCTCCTGAAAGCAGCAAGGAGGACTGACTCTTCTCATCAACCATCACCAAGGCAACAATCAGACTGTCTTATGCCACTGGCCAACGGCTGGCTCTGAATGGGGCAGAAAATCCCTCCGAGGAAAAGCAAGAAAAACTCCTTCTTAATATCCAAACTAGTGGGTCATCAGAAAAGCCATGGTGCATTTTTGCACAGAAAAACAGAAAAATATGTCATGACATTTTGACAACCCAATAGATAGTAACAGACCCAAGTCTGAGAAACTCCCCATCTCACTTACTGCCCCCAAACCACCCCACTCAACCAGCCATTCTTTGTCCAAAAAGCCTTTTAACTCATTGTACATTTACGAATACCTAAAAGTCTCCTAGCAAAACAGGAGAAACGAGAGGTTAATGCTGTTGTGGATTGAATTGTGCCCGTTCCCCACTCCCTGCCCAAAAAGATATGCCAATGCTCTAACCCCCAGAACCTGTGGATATGCCCTTACTTGAAGATTGGATCTTTGCAGGAGTAATCGTGTTCAGATGAGGTCACCTGTGTGGGCCCTATTTCAATATGACCATTGTCCTTAGAGAATCAAGACCCAGGAAGGACACCTGTACCTACAAGCCTGTCAAGGATGAGCGGAAGCCAGAGTAGGCAAGGAAGATCCACCCTCGAGGATTCAGAGGGAGCGTGGCCCTGCCAGCCCTCAGTTTCAGGCTTGTCATCTTCAGAACTACAAGAGACTCACTTTCTGGATTTCAGTGCTTTGTTACAACAGCCCTGGAAACCAACACAAGTGCCGATGTACGGGCAGAGCCTAAGAAGGGAGAAAATGCCCAAGTGTTCTCCCAAACCTCATAGCCCCAACACGCTGGAACCGCGCAAGCTTGCTTGGGTGCATATATTCATTTCTTAAAACACACATGCATTTATGAAGAGCAGTTGAGTGAATGTATTTGTGTACACACCTTGTTTCTCTCAATCGATGGTCTCTGTAAGAACGGTTCTCCGGGCCAGCAGGTGGTGTGGTGGTTGGGGCACTCGCCTCCCACATGGCCACCCAGAGTTTAAGGTGGTTTATTTTCTCACTTTCCCTTTCTGTCTCTCTGTTTCTCAAATTATAACTACTTAATTAAGTGATTTTTTTTAAAATGTTCTCTATTCCACATCAACCTCAATGGCATCCAAATGAAAGGGATTCATAGTTTGCTAAATCAACTCTCGTCCTTCTGTGTTACAGCTTTAAACAGTTCTCAGAATGAAGCGGAGTATAGAGCTATAGGAAAAGAGGAAGAAACATCTATAGATAGATAAAGATGTCTCATATTTTTGGATAAGTCATTCTAATCTATACCATCAATAATCTTGGCTGTTGATCAATTGTAACCATGTGTGGGTTACTGCTCTACGTGCTGTCCATGGATCAACTCTTTAATTCGTCAAAATAATCCAGTTGGGTAGGTGGGATTATTAGACCAATTTTATAGATAAGGAAAACTGAGCTGTTGGCTAAAGAAGTGGCTGAGCCAAGCTTCAAACCCAGGCAGTATGACGGCCAGGTCTGTGCACTAAATTCTTTTGCTCTACTGTTGGTCTCTCTCAGAATGAGGTGTGTGATATCAGTCTCCTTGTTGAGGTCTTTTGGGAGATCAGGAAATAACAGCCCTACTGCCTACCTGAGTTCTGATCTGATTGAGAAATAAGACAACAGGGTAAGCAGGAGGTAACATAGAGACTATGCTGGGAGAGCACAGCCTTATGGGAAAGCCAAAACGCACTGGCCATCTGCCCTCACTCCGGATCGAACCACACCACAGCCATCGGTCCCCGCTGCTCTGGAGGAGGACAGCAAAAGAGCTCTGTTCAGAAGTGAGGATCAATGGCCATCACCCTTCTCCACAAGTGAAGGG
>NW_006159671.1:914893-926957 GCF_000334495.1 Tupaia belangeri chinensis | reverse complement strand
GAAAGAGGGATAAAAGGCCAGAGGGTGCAAGGGCAGTCCCTCACCACAGAAACCAACAGTGTGGTTCAAAAGACATGATGGCTGGGAACCAGCAGTTGGCGTAATGGCTATGTCCCTGGACTCCCACATAGTCAACTGGGGTTCGTGTCCTGGACCCGGTGACTTAAAACTCACGCCAAGCACGTGTGCGTACATGCCCAAGATCCCGAGAGGAGAATGGAGGAGAAGGGATTGCGGTGTGACCATCCCCTCTGGGGGAGTGATTTCCTGCTTTCTGTCTCTATGTCTCTCTCTGTCTGTTTGGCGAGCACACGCGCCCTATAGCAAAAACCTCTCCAAAACAAAAAACAAAAAACAAAAACAAAAACAAAAACAAAGACATGATGGCCTTAATCGACTTTCTATTTTTTTTTCTATTTTTTCTTAAGGTTTTTGCCATAGGGCACATGCACTCACCAGAGAGAAAGAAAGAGACAGTGAGAGGGAAAGTAAGACTCACGCCCTCAGGGAGGATGGTCATGCAGCAATCCTTTGTCCTCCGCCCTCCTCCTGCAATTTCAGACACACACACACACACACACACACACACAGGTCCAGGTCAGCCACATGGGAGTTCCACACCTTAACCACCATGCCACCTGCTGGCCCCCTTAATCAGCTTTCAAGCTTCCCACCATAAAGGCTCCTCCTATCATCCCATGTTCCCTGGGTTGCCCACAAATCACTCACCCAGTCTTCTTTTCCAGGCCTCAAAACTAGCCTTTATTCCTAATAGAAGTACTAAGTGCTCAGTGCTCTTTCCAACCCTCTGCAGGAAACCAGGAGAAAGGCTTCCTTTTTCAACCTACATGGAGGGGGAAGACAGAACATTCCTCTACATTCTGCTAAACTCCTGAATAGCTTCCACGAGCACGGCTTTCAGACAACAGCTCGGTAGAGTGGGAGAGAGATTTTTGAGCAAGGGGAGCCTGCTCTAGCTACTTTAGGTGACAACCTATCACATCTATTCATGAGACAGGCCCTTCTACGTGAAACAGCAAAGGGTCACCTCCAATACCTTCAGACTGCTTTCCAGAGTCACAGGCCAAACAATTCTCCTGGGCAGCAAACTAACCTTAACGCCCCCACCCCCAACATTTCCCAGAGGTCCCCTGAATCTCTTCTATGCATTCCTCTTCTTTTTATTTCCTTTGTCAGTAAGGATTCTCTTTGGCTTCAGGTAACAGGAAAACTCCCAAACGATAATAAATTAAGAGGTGTTTAGTACTCTCTCAGGGAAAAGAATTCGAGAGTTGGATGGTCCAGAGCTAACGGGATAGCCAAGATGTGTCCTGGGTGAGAGGCCTCTTAGGGTCCAGACACAAAATTGGGACGAGACCATTCTGTGCCCATGCCGTTGGCCTAACCATGGACACACAGCCAAGTGCAAAGTCAAAGTGCAAGGGATGAGGACATAGCCAGGGTGTGAGTCGGTGGGAGTAAAAGAGAGAGGAAGAAAGAGGACAGAAAGAAAGAGAGAAAGACAAAAGAAAGAAACTGGCACCAGGCCCATCTACCACACCTGGCTGCAAGGAAACCAAAAAGAGTTACGTGGGGGCCAGGTGGCCACAAGCCTGAGGAACATCGCATGTTACCAAAGAAGGCAAGAACAGGAATTGAGAGGCCATTACCAGCCTCCCACACACCTTCATGTTGTATTAACTCTGTAAAATACCAATACTGGCCTAGGGCAAGGTCACTGTTAGTCTTACTTTTGCTTCCAAACAGGGCCTGTAGAAATAAGAGACTCAAAAAGGTAAGAAGGGAGTAGGGAACACACAGAGACAGCCACAGGCCTGCTCTTACCAGTGCGCTCTGCTTTTGAGCAGGTGAGACAAAGCCATTTCTAAAAACATGCGCTACCTTAGAGCTCTAAGCCAAGAGCCATCGCGTTCATGCAACCTGAACACGTCAGGCCCGAATCATTCTCTGCGCACCTCTCCTGTGTGTCAGTCGTGAGCACCACTGATGGAAATGGCAGGCAGCCTGGAAGCAAACTGTGCAAATGAATACCCCTCATAAATTATCACAGCCTCTGTCTCCTGATTGAAAGGAGAAAGCAAGAGCAATCAAGTCATGGGATAAAAATATCTCAACTGTCCTAAGTCCTCTGAGCCCAGGAGAAGGTCCCACAAACCAGCATTTCCCTGGGACTTCCAGACTCTGCCATGATTCAGCTGCTAAAATGGCATACCTGACTCAGCAAGCTTCTCCAGGATGGTGCACCGACCTCCCTGGTGAGTTTGTTCCTGATGACTATACAATGTTGCCGTATAAGCCACGCTGGTGCTCCGGCTCTGACATCGCTGCTGTCTCTGCCAGGTAATGCCTTTCCACTATTTAGTAACCCTCTATGGCTGCCCAGGACCTATGGGTCCTTGTGTCAAATAACATCTGACCTCTCTGTTGTTTTGTTTAGATTTTTGCCACAGGGCATGCACACTTGGCAGAGAGAGAAGAAAAGTGAGGAATCATCTGTAGGAGGATTGGCCATGCCATGATCACATCTTCCCCATTCTCCTCTTGGGACTTTGGGCACATAGGTACATGCACACACTCCAGCGTCTTTTTCAAGCTGCCAGGTCCAGAACACAACCTGAGTCTGTGACGTGAGATCTAGTGCTTTAACCACCACGCCACCTGCTGGTCCCATCTGAACTGTTTGTGTCCGTACTTAAGACAATGAAGTCCTGGTGGGGAGGGGGGCGACAGGTGGCATGGTGGTTAAGGGTGCTGGACTCCCATATGGCCGACCATAGTTTGAGTCCCAGACCTGGCAGCTTTCTCTCTCTCTCTCTCTCTCTCTCTGCCTCTCACTCTGTCCCTTTCTGGTCTAATTAAATAAATAAATAATAAATAAATAAATTAAATTTTTTTTTTTTAAAAAAAGACAGTCACGGCCTAACCTGCACTTCCAGCCTTAGTTCTCATGTCCCATGGGCATACATTACATATGCCAAACTCATCTGTCACTCATTCTTGAAATGCTCTGTTTCAACCCACCTACCCTCACCCTGCTGTCACACACTTGGATTCCCCCCCTGGCCAGCTCACCCTAATACCTTTCTGATGGGCAATCCCCTGCCCCCCAACATGGAGCAACACCCTATTTGATGAAGTACTGTTGAATCCTCTGGGCCAAAAATAATTTCTTCCTCTGTTCCCCCTCAGTGTGGTCTTGCCTCAGTCATTTTGTGGCACTCGGTGCTTTGCACACTATGTGAGGGCAACATCTGTGTGTGTGTGTGTGTGTGTGTGTGTGTGTGTGTGTGTGACTTAGGTCCCCACTCGCTGGGAGGGACCTGAGAGAGAGACAGGCTTGTCCCTGTTTTCCTTGCACATTGTAACACTGAGCTCTGTCCCTTGCACACAGCCAGGACTCGATATTTGCTCATTTGATGAAAAAGAATGCCTGTTTTCAGTTTCGCTATGTGTCACCACCCGTTAGCACTAGAAACATGCAGGTAAGACGTGGAGCACAGGATGAAAATAAACAAAAGGAGCGAATCGATGGACGACGAAATGGGATTCTGTTTCAATGTCGGTCCACATTACATTCCAGCCATCATTTTCTCCTAATCCTACAAGTGACTGTAGGGAGAAGGTTCCTGGGGAAAGGAACAGGTGGAATTCTTACATATCAAGATTTTCATAAAATTACAAATTACACTACAAGGCAAGAAAGGAGTCGCCCAAAGCACACATGGACTCCAAGTTATGCAGTAGAATGTGTCAATCACAGACACACCTGGTCTTTGTAAACGAGCCCACTTTACGGGTACCAGAGGGGTCCAAATTTTTCTTTTTCTTTTCTTTTCTGCCATATGGCATGTACTATCACCAGAGAGAGACAAAGGGAAAATGAGAAACCATGCCCCCAGGAGGGATAGCCATGCCACAATCCCTTCTCCTCCTTTGTCCTCCTGGGATTTGGGGCATGCACGCACACATACTCAGCATGATTTTCAAGCCACTGGGTCCTGAGTTCGAACCACGGTTGGCCATGTGGGAGTCCAGCACCTTAACCACCACACCACCTGCTGGCCCCCTAGACTTTACAATCTTCCCTCTTGCAAACCTCTCAGATGGCAACTACTTATCTCATGTGCATCTCTTTGTAAACCCAATGCCCACAAAGCAGACTGCGGTGGAAGGATCCATACCTTTGCTGTGTCCAGTGATGCTGGAGTTCTGTGTAACTGCAGGATTCTGATCACTGGTGGCAGGAGAGGTGTCGTGGGAAAGGGGGGAAGGAAGCATGAACCAAGGCAGAGGGCAGTCAGGGAGCAGGAATAAGCTGGATGGGAAACACAGCAACGTCTGGGGGTGGGGGCCATAGTTGCCAAACAAATACAAGCATGATGGAAGAAGGGCTGGAGGGAGGCAGGACAGTCCTCAGAGCACCTACCTCCTCCGTGCCTCACAGACAGATCCCTGTTCCTCCTCTCTCTAACACCCCAGAGCATGCTGGTCTTAGGACGTGTGAACTCCAGGCCCCAGAGTTCTCCTTATCCCCATATAGAAAAGAACAATTCTACTGGGAACAGCAGATGGTGTGGTGGCTAAGGTGCTGGACACTCCCACATGGCCACCCACAGTTTGAGTCCTGGACCTGGTGGCTTGCTTTCTCAGTTTCCCTCTCTCTATCTCTCCGTGTGTCTGTCTCTGCTCAAATTAAGAATAAATAAATAAAAGTTCAATAAAAAATTATAAAAAAAAGAACAATTCTACTTAGAAGAGTATAAAAAAGAACATTTCCAACTAAAACTCCATGGCATCTGAGATCTTCTTTGAAATATTCCAAAGAAATAACATCCCAGGGGACAGACAGGGACACAGAGTTGATCATTGTTGAAACTGAGTGGTGTGGATGTGCGAGTTTATTCTTCTCTCCTCTCCAATTTGAGGTATACCTGAGGAGTTTCAAACTACAGTAGAAGAACACAATGAGCAGAGCAGTGTCAGGAAGGAGTTGGAGGCTGACAGGCCAGCACCCAGTCCTGGCACCACGGCTGGGAAGAGGTGACATTACACCCAGTTTGGTGTCTGCAGCTTGGTGCACCTGTTCAATGTGTGTGTGGGAGGGGGGAATTTGTTTTATTTTGTTTTGTTTTGTTTAGGTTTTGCCATAGGGCATGTGTGCTTGCTGGAGAGAGAGGGAAAGTGAGAAATCACTCCTCAGGAGGATAGCCGTGCCACAATCTCTTCTCCATTCTCTTCCTGAGATTTTGGGCACACACATAACATGCATGCCCAGTGTGATTTTCAGCTCTGGAACTCAAACCATGTTTGGCCATGTAGGAGTCCAGTGTCTTAGCCACTACGCCACCTGCTGGCCCCTGAATGCAGGTTTTTAGCCAGTCCTGCGTATGACTGAATCTCTCTACCACAGGTCTTTCTAAGCAGGAGCTTGACCGCAGGATGAAGCACAATGCACTGGGGCGTGTGAATTTCACATCAGCTGTGAGGACATTTCATTTCCCACTGAGGGTGGCCCAAATCATACCTGTAGCCTCCCAAAACTGAAACTGAAGATGGAGGCAGAACATGAATGTATTAAGTTCATTTGAGGAAGACAGTCAAGCTTCTGGACTAGCGAGATCAAAAAAGACAGTGATGCAGAACCTTGGGGGCCTCCCTCTGGGCAGGGAACATGGGGGCTCCATCCACTCTAAAGGGGAGCAGTGGCATTTGCTTACTCATCTGTTTAATGTGGGTGGTCTTGCTAGTAGCCTTCGAGTTCCTTAAGCTACGGGATTGTTCCATCAAGTTTTTCCTGGGACCTGGCGTAACGCTGGAGGTAGGTAAATGTTTGCAGAATTGAAATAAAATCAAAGAATGCCAAAATAATCACTAAAATACACAAAAGGACTTAACTTGCCCAGTCTCTTTGTGCACATCTCAGATCGGTGCAGGCATTCTCTCTCTCTCCCTTCTCCTCTTCCTGTTCCCTTCTCTCATTCTTTCTTTTGCCCCTAGAAGGGGTTATTAATAATTCACCAAACGATAGTGTTTTCTGACAGCTAAGAATGTAACAATTTAATTGATACTTGTTTATGCAGTAGCACGACATCTCATTCTCCCAGGAGGGCAGTTTTCCACGGCTGTTCCAGGTTTCTCCCAATAAAATAGATCAATCCTGGGAATATCTGAAGGGGGTTTGTCAAGAAAAATGGTGGGCGGCAGGAGGTGGTGTGGTGGTTGGGACACTGGATCCCACGTGGCCTACTGTGCAGTCCAAGGCCCACTCCCCATGGCTTGTCAGGCACATGCGCCCAAAATCCCAAGAGGAGAAAGGAGGAAAAGGGATTGAGGTATGCTCACCACCACCCCCCAAAAAAACCCAGGCGGGGGTGATTCCTCACTTTCTCCTTCTCCATCTCTCTCCAGTGAATGCACGCACCCTACAACAAAAACAGAAAGAGAAAGAGAAAACAAAACTGGCAGATAATGGGTTTGTAACAGACACAGAACCGTGATCATTATGTTTTAAACACTGACGTTTATTTAGGGTTTTGTGAATTCATACATTATTAGGATAAATTCTAATTTATATCAGTATATAATAGGTAAATATATAATACAATAAATTCCATTTGTATACATAAATACAAAATTTGAGGTAGGGCCTCAAGAATAATGACTCTTTAAATGAATAATGCACAGTATATAATATGTACTCTATAAGATAAAGATATATATATATGATGTATCATTTATAACATAATATCTTTTCTTCATGTACAATTAATGAAAAAATATAAGAACCTGATTAGGGAACACGTATTTATTCATGGGTGACAGTACCCACATAAGATGGCTACATTTAGGACATTAGCCAAGTATACAATTTAAGAATTAACCTATTCCTTGATAGGCCCATAATAAAGTGCAAAAAAAGACCAACAAATGAGAGACAAAACAGTTCTTAGTTGGTGACTAAGTGTCATCCTAACAATAAAATACATCTATAAGGCAAATGGTTACCTGAAGATGTATTTAACCCCCAGTAGGCAAATCAAACCACTGCTTGCTTCTCAGAGGTGATGAATACTCAGTCTGAAAACACATTTTTCTCTTTGACTGCAGGTTGCTCAGAGGTGACCTGAGCAGAGACCACATTTCAAAATGACTTGGCCTTCCTGGATATTGGGAACAAAATCCAGGGAAAACAGGAAGCTTCCTTTTCTCAAATCTCAGGGCCACTTTGTGGGGGAAATGAGTATCAAGACTACACCGCCAGAACTTTTGCTTTCAGTATGGAAGCTTTCTGCATGATGCTCAGAGAGAAACAGAAGAAATACTCATCTGTGGCCTTGACCTTTCATGCCCATGAGTCAACCTGCCATGCATCCCCCTCTCCCTCGAGGCATCTACCTCAAAGAAGCCAGTCACAAACCCAAATCCTGCTGTGACAGCAGTGGTGTGAGCGTACCATCACACATACATTGAACAACAGCTAGTGTGCTGGTCTCTGGGAAGAGGACAGTGACTGATGGTTAGGGGAACAAAGAGGGAAGAAAAATCTTTCTTTAGGCATGGGGAAACCATGCTGATGGGTAAACCATGGAGGTACATGTAGAAAACAGGACAAGAACTTAAGTAAAGGAAAACTCAACTTTGAGGTCACATGAGCATAAAGATCACCCATGTCTTATCCATTGAAAGATCGTTGTGTTAAACTTTTAAAGTGCTGCTTACTGAAAGATGAGTCGATCACATTTCTTACATATTAAAAACACATTGGAAATTTTGGAAGACATTGAGGTCTTCAAGATTTTGCATCAACCACAGATTTCATGCAATAAATAAATATAAAGAAAACAGAAACAACAACTACTACAAAAGACCAGAGCTGAACACATTGTACATGACAAACATTGTCTGAAAGAGATCCAAAGTTACTAATACACAAAACGAACATTTGTAGAAGAAGCCACGACACCAATAGTTAAGAAACATACATTTTTTTTTTCCTTTTAAGGATATTATAGGGTTACTACTTTTTTCACATATGGCTTTTTTTTCTCCGAATGGCATTGGTTGGTGTTATGAAATTATCTCATGAGTGGAAAATGCCCCACCATTCTGCACAGGGAACCAATGAAAATGCTTCTTCAGCAACTCAGGTTTTTCCTCAGTTTGGAGGGAAAATGTCAGGTGACAATTTATGACAATACTGTTCATTTTATTTTCATCCTATTTTTTGTTTCTTTCAGCATGGAAACAATCCGTCTGGTTTGTGCATTTCATCTCTTAGAATTCCAGCCAGGTCCATGGGCAGCAGGCGTGGGAGATGCTTGATGGAAACAGCTCAGACACTGAGCACATCCCCAGCCAGGGAAAGCCTCAAGACTGAGCATGGCCATAGAAACTGACAATGCGAAATGTACAAGGGAACTGTTTCCAGGTAAGGTTGGAACTTCTCACCTGACAGCGTCCCTCTAAGCAAATGGTATATAAAACTAGGGAACCGTAGGGAGAAGGGAAACAACAGCATGCTCAGGGAGCAGCTTCAGGGTCTTAACCTGATCAAATCCTAATTAACAAAAACATAGTCGCCCTCAAATGCAAAACAGACTAGCTAATGAGGGGGTCTCCAGTCTCACAATTAACTTTCAGATTGTGCAAAATAGCCCTGGCAGCATCTGTGGGGATTTCCCCCTTCTTTGAATCACAGCAGCAACAATTAGCAGAAATTGGGTCGGCATCCAGTACTAGATTGGAGTTTCAGCCAACAGGCAAGAGGACAGCCAAAAACCATCCATCCTGACAGAAACATACCACTCCCAAGGGAGAACGCTAATTGATTTAAGCTCTTTTCCTCAACCTTCAGATTGGAAAGGCTGCAGATTATGTCCAGACCAGAGTTATTCCTCCCCACCTCTCTCACTCCACTGGTTCTCCAATGAAGAGGCAAAATTATGGGTACCAGCATGTGACATCTGCTGTAGTAATGGGGGCTTCTCGACAATACGGCTTGGGGCAGGAAGCTGTGCTAATGGCAAACACATGATGGGAGGGGCTGCAGCTCAGCTTAGGGACTCTCGGGGCTTGGTCTCTGTGATAAATTCTAGTAAGTTCTACCTTTGGGAGATAAGAGGAAGAACGCTAATTGATTTAAGCTCTTTTCCTCAACCTTCAGATTGGAAAGGCTGCAGATTATGTCCAGACCAGAGTTATTCCTCCCCACCTCTCTCACTCCACTGGTTCTCCAATGAAGAGGCAAAATTATGGGTACCAGCATGTGACATCTGCTGTAGTAATGGGGGCTTCTCGACAATACGGCTTGGGGCAGGAAGCTGTGCTAATGGCAAACACATGATGGGAGGGGCTGCAGCTCAGCTTAGGGGACTCTCGGGGCTTGGTCTCTGTGATAAATTCTAGTAAGTTCTACCTTTGGGAGATAAGAGGAAAGGAGAAAAGAGCAGGACAAACATACACTGCAGACAAAAAACCTGAAGTTCCAAACCCATCCTTCTTACCTTTTCTAAAACTTTTCACAGGCTACCCTGGAAAACTGGAAGTTCATGTCGGAGTCGGAAAATGGCAATGATATTTGCCCTAGAAAAGGGAGAACTCAGTAAAATGAGTTGAGACTTTTCTTTTTACAAATGAAGTCATTTTTTAAAAAAAATCTTACATTAAAGTCTGTTGTTGGGACCCATGGCTGTGGAACAGGATGAAAATGTCACATCAATATACTAGATTTGAACTGAAAACTTTGCCTGAGACCCTGTAAGATGAAGATAAACGAATAAGAAAATGATGGGAATGGTCTTCCCTAAAGGAAACAATTTTAGGTTTAGATATTATTACCACAAGGGGGAAAAAAAAGAAAAAGACTACACTACTCTAAACTCACCACCTCTACAGTGATTCATAAGATATTTATAAGGACAGAAAACACCACTACGAATACGCACTACGTGAACACTGATCGCATTTTAAAAATTTCATATATGCATGTTCAGGATACAAGAAGATAATAAAGATTACGGCTTCTCCAGTCTCTGCAGACATGACCCACTGTCATTAGAGTGCCGTTACGATGATGAGTGTGAAGAGGGAACTCTTAAAATTGAATTGGCTAAATGTAGTCTTAAAAGCTATATTCTTAATTGCTCACTTGCTACTTACCTAAGCTGTATTTCCAGAAATTTCTGTAAATACAGTGACCTAAAGTACTACCAATGCAGTGAAGAGCGTGCTTGCTTTCTATTAAAACTCTCCATCTCTTTGCTTTTCCTAGGACCACAATTGGCATTTACCGTGAATGAAAAAGTTAAGAGTAAAAACTGAGAAGTTGTCTGTCTTTTAAGAATGTGTGTCCTATATATATAATATATAGACAGAACCAGGGTAAGTCTTGTTTTCCCAGAGGTTGAAAGGCAAGGTATCTACAGCTGATAGAAAGTCATTTAGAGAAGGAACACGGGACCATGGCATGGAACCACTACATGTGCTACATGTCAGGTAGAAGTCTGAATGACGCTCTACTAAGTACACACGGTGGCACAAATTATACGATGGCTTTTTGTGCAAAGGTGGAGGAAATGACCAAAAGCATTTATAAATGTGGTTACTTATTTTTAAAAGGTAGAAAGAAAGACGACAGAGGGGAAAGAACTGACTTTTCATTCAAACTCAGGGTGTGGAGATTCAAGAGGACGTCAGAGCCCACTCGAGATGGCTGGTTCCAATGAAACACGTCCCCAGTTGTGACTGGAAATGCCCACATAACCACCTCAGTGGTTTTCGAATCTACTGGCCCTGTCTTATATCCAAAGCTTTTTCTACCTACAGCTGACTCTCTCAATGCTCCCTGTCCTGAACTTACGTCTAATGGAAATCACTGCATCGCTCAGCTCAGCTCCACACACCGTGAGTCTAGGGTTCTGCCATTCTAGACAGGCCCTACTAACACCACCAGTGACATTACATAGTGCAAACATCCCCATTGACCGAACCACGCACACCTACCAGTGCTCACCTGTTGATCAACCCCTGAAGGGTAAAGCAGGAGTTCAGGGAACCAACCCTACCAGGAAGTGACGTCATGGACCCAACCCTACCAGGAAGTGATGTCACAGACCCAGGCAGACAGTGCCACAGTGGTGCGTCTAGCTCTTCCTATTGCGTGACTCCATGTCCTACTTCTCTACGTAACCACTCTCATGTGTGGATGTGAACCGAGAGGTGGGAAGAAAGAAGAAAAATGGGAGGAGAGCTAGGGAAAACATTCAGAGGAGGCGAAGAGGAAAAACAGGAGTAAGTCTGGGCCATCTCACACCACTGGACTAGCACTGGGTGCCCAGTTCCAAATCCTTCACAGGCAGTTTGAGTCCCAGGGAAGAGGTTCCCAAGGGGTCGATCATGTTCTTGTAACGTTCCCCGCGGTGTTTAGCTAAGAATGGGCCCCAGTCCGGCTGCGGCGAGCACACCAACTTCAGTCTCTGCAAAGAAGCCAGAGACACACACGGTCACAGATGTGTACCCTTCTCCCCTGCGCCACTCATCCGTCCCCAAACTGCTTAAGACCGCATTTTTCAGAGCCTCCGCTTGAGCCAAAAGCCCCCCTCCCGCCAAGACAGGTGGTTAGGAAGCTCAGCTCCCATTAATTAACTAGGCCAGGGACACTGAAGAAGAGACTTCGTTTGTTTCACTTGAAAGTATTTCCATCACCCTGCAAGCAATATTACAATTGCTCTGTGCTTGCCTTACATAAGATTAATAGGGGATAAAGGGGCCCAGATTTTAATTATACATTTTTTTCCCTCCAAATGAAGAGAATCTGTAAGCTGTTCTCTCCACTGCCAAACAGTCTGCAAAAGGCATGCGCTCAATTACTTTTGTTCTGTACTCTCAACTGTGGGTTGCTACATCAAAATAATTGGATTTTGTTTAGCATATTTCCCAAAAGTGTATAAATGACCAGGGAAAGAAAAAAATAAAAATCCACCACCACCCCAAAGATACATCGCCAAGAGTGAGCAAAGATTTTAATTATCTGTTGACAAAAATA
>NW_006159671.1:904505-914615 GCF_000334495.1 Tupaia belangeri chinensis | reverse complement strand
GATTCTGGAAGGTGAACTAAAAATAATGGGAATGTCTCTAATCCTTCCACTGAAATTTTTATGAAATACAGAACGTGATGGAAACATTTTCTAGGAAAAGAAAATATATTTCTGACCACGTAAGAAGGAACAAGTATATGTTTATTACCCATTAAAGTGAAGCTGCTTCTTATAGCTGTTAGTTTAATCTCCCCTTAATCATCAGTTTGCAACCTTTGTGTCCCAAATCAACCATAATAAATTTATATAGCCGACTCACCAGTTTAGAGAATGTTGGCCCAAGACAAAAGCACAGAGGTGAATCCAGGTTCTGCTCAGAGCACAGAGACTCTGGGTCAGTTGGTGGGGGTGGAGGGGGGTGTATCTGAGACAGAAGCCATCGCTGAGGGTGAATGGGGGTCAATAGGGGACCAGTAGGTGATGTGGTGGTTAAGGTACTGGACTCCCACATAGTCGACTGAGGGACCTGGCACCTTGGAAAACATGCCAGGTGTATGTGTGGGTGTACCCAAAATCCCTAAAGGAGAATGGAGGAGGGAAAACAATGTGGCCACCCCCTGGGGGCATGATTTCTCACTTTCCCTCTCACTGTCTCTTTCTGTCTCTCTCCAGGGAGTACACATGCCCTATGGCCAAAAAAAGAAAGAAAAAGAAAAGGAAAAATGGGGGTCAGTGGTCATGGCAAAATTAACAGGAGAGAATGAACAGAATTTCCTCGGCTACAAGTTCCAGCAGGGTGACTCTTGTATCTCCCTCTGCCAACTCTGTCTCCATCCTCAGCCCAGTGAAAACAGAAGTGGCCTCCTCACTGCCATGCATGCACTCAGGCCCCTCACGCCCGCCCAGCTTCTCCCCTCAGCGGTCAGGTGTGGTGATCCTGAGGGAGGCTCCTTTGTCAGCCTGGCCCCCCAAGCACAGAGTCATACAGCCATCCTTCCTGCCCCCCCACTGGCAGGTGTCTCTTCACCTCCATCTAGTCCTGGCTTCTCTGACTTGAGTGTGCCCTGGGATTTCCTGAGGGGTGTGTAAACTATGGATGTCAGGGTGTACTTCCCCCAGTTCTAGTTTGGTGGGACTGCCTAAAGCCATTTGCATTCCTCAAAAACTCCCACATGGTGACGATGATGACAGTCCCTGGACCAGACTCTAAGTAGCACTGGCCTTGCTCAAAATGCCAGCCAGTTCCTTGGGTCTTCAAGTTAAAGACAGGGCTTATCAATTCCTCACACAGCTGAGCCAGCGATTTCTAGTAAGCAACCTGTGGCCCAGCCAAGATGCTGCTGCCCTGCAGGTCAAGGCCACATGGAAGGTCAGCCCATTCTAAATCGAAGACATACAGCCAGAGCTAGCCGATGGCATGGTGGGTAAGGTGGCCAGATCCCACATGGTGACTGTGTGGTCTGAGTCCCAGACCTGGTGGCTTAAAAAGCATACCAGGCAGGTGTGTGTGCCCAAAATTTCAAGAAGAGAAGCAAAGAGAAGGGACTGAGGCATGACCACCCCTTCTCAGAGTGGTGATTTCCCACTTTCCCTCTCTTTTTCTGTCTTTCTCTAGTAAGGATGCATGCCCTCAAGCAAATTAAAATAAATAAGGAGCTACCAGGTGGCGTAGTGGTTAAGATGCTGGACTCCCATGTGGCTGACTATGGTTCAAGTCCTGGACCCAGTGGCTTGAAACTTACACTGGGTGTGTGTGCTCACCCAAGATCCCAAGAAGAGAATGGAGAAGGGATTACACCAGCCATCCCTCACCCCCAGGGGGCGAGCTCTCACTTCAGTCTCTCTGTCTCTCCAGCAAGTGCACACACTCTGTAGCAAAAATCTCTACAATAAATAAGTAAATAAATGAAATAACAAAATAAAATAATAAAAAGCCAGACACAGGGGTACATGTCCCAGCTACTTAGGAGGCAGAAGCAGGAGAGTCAGGACAGAGCAAGACCCTGTCTCAAAATGTAATAAATTGGGATTTTAAACAGACAAAGTAACAAAAGCCTGCCCACACTTCACCAGTGGCTCCAGTGGCAGTCACCTCCACATCCACTTGGAGTGAGGGTGGGGCTTTTCTGCATTAGAACTGGGAACTGGGTCCAGCAAGAAATTAATCACAAAGACAAATGCCACCTCCCACCAGCCTGTTCGAGACCTCTCGTCCCCTTCCATGGGGACAGTGACATTCGATCAGCATGGACCCCACAGCCATCCCTAAGACAAGCATGACAGGAAGGGGTGATGATTCTAAGTTTAATGGAAGCAGATGTTTGGGAGGGAGGAGGCCTGGGCAGAGAGGAACCTCAGGGAGCGGGGTGTCTGCCTGATGTGTAGTGATAAAGCAAAGGCTGGGATTTAACCGTGGCTGAGGGGAGAGGAGGAGGGGACTCGAGGAAAGAAGAGACACTCCCATCATCGATCCCCTTGGCTGTCACTGCGCTGAGGAATAGCATAATAACAGCTTACCCTGCGGATTGGCTGAGACCCTCCATTAGACAAATAATACATAATAAAAATGGCTTTAATAGAAACAGCAGCAACTGTAATCACTTAATCGCCGAGTCTCCCTCTTGAATAAGTTTACCGAATCTTGTGTTTTTAATGCACAAACCTTGCAGGAACCCTCCCTCGGGAGGGACTAGCAGGAGGAAGGAAGAGATAGAATTACCTCGATAAATCTGCCAGGGGCCAGATGCATTTTTATCACGAACATAATCGGGATCCAGATGACAGAGCAGGCGAGCATGAGCCACCCGAGCACCATGGACCAGTTAGGGTAGCGGTAGGCGCCATAGGTCATGGGCTCCCACTGGTAAAAGCTGAAGCAAAGGATAAACTGGAGAGGAAAGAGAAACACACGAGTCAGGATGCTGGCGGGACTTAGCCATGCACTCCATAGGCAGGGATTGAACCCGCTATGAGTCTGGTGCTTTTGTTATCTCATTTGGTATCCATGGCAACCCTGGAAAAGAAACATTATTAATCCATTTTCCAAACGAAGAAACTGAATTGCAAAGAGATGAAGACGGCACGTGCTTAGCTGCTGACTCTTCCCTTGTGTCCTATGGGAACTGAGCATGTGTCCATGCAGGCAAGGAAATGACGTCACAGGCTATACACCCAGCGGCGATGTGCCGGGCAGGTGGGAGGAGCGTGGCGCAGCTCTTAAGGAGGTTCTATGCTTTCCATCATGGGCGATCAAGATTGCATAAGAAAGGAACCCAGGAAGTTCGTTATTTTCTGCTTATTTTAAAAAACTGAATCTGGTCTCACCTAGAAAGGGGGACGGTCTCCGTCTGGGAGTTGCCTCTAAAGCTGGCGGTGAGACACAGAATGGTCCCCAAGCAGGACTGATCCAGAAGCATGATGATCTATAACTGGGGTTATAGACCATCCAAAGAGAGGATGCGCGATACCCAATGCGCAATGACTCAAAGCGAACTGGCACCGGCCAGAAGTAGTGAGCAGGGAGCCTAGAGACCAGCAGCCTAACCCTGGCTCCACCACTAATTACTGAGGGTCCTTTGTGTCTCAGACTTCTCAGCTATAAAACAGATCTATTTCACACCAGGGTTTTCTGGGAACAAGAGTCTGGTATTTACTTGTAGGCCATCTCAATTTTTGGAGAGGTGAGGATCAATTTCTGCCCACAACAGCTCCAAGAACTTGAGGAATACATGACCTGCACAGCTAAGGAACAGCGGGTGTGTGTGCTGAAAACAGGACCCAGAAGACAAGCAGGTGTTCTAAGCACTCTGGCCAAGCCTTGGTGGGGTGGACGATGGCCCTTCCCTGAAACTCCCCATACTCACTGCGCCTAGGGCAGCGTCCACCTAGGATAAGATATCCACGGGAGTCCTTTGGCCCTCCCCATGTCTCTCGCCCTTTCTTGAGAAGTAAAACTAACTGCCCACAATGATTGGAGGGAATTATGTCAGACAGATAACACACAGAAGTGTTTTAGAAAGCCACGAAGCTCTGAACAAATGTAAGGCATTTAGATCATTGCTGCAAAGCCCAGGCTGTTAAGGCAAGTGATTATTTCAATGCAACAATAATTCAATATATCGATTCAAAGCAACATGAGCCCGAAGACAACTGCTGAAAAAAAAGATGGGTCTATGGAAAGAGATGTCTACTCTGCGCCCCTTTTTAAACATTTGCCCCTAGAGTTATAAGCTTTATTAACCCGTCTATTGGAAGTATGGCCTAATGTAATTATGGTAAGCAGCTCCATTTCATTTACTATATAAATAGCAATACATCTGCTTGTGTGTGCACATAACTCGGTAACGTGATCTGACTATGTATACAATAATTGCATGAAGAATATTTATAGCTCTATAAATCCATGAAGGCACATATAAAAATGATCAACTTTATTTCAGGGGCTCTGAAGTCATTTAGACCCATAATCTTAGCAACCAGCACAGCACACATATCTGTTTTACAGAAAGGCAAATGGCAAAAAAAAAAAAAAATGTCCTTTGACATGTTTGCAGGTGTACAAATATCACATCACATTTATCTGGGCAAACTTGTTCTTTGTTGTACACTTCCTTTGGCCAGGTTGGAGAAAACCCTGCTGTTAGATGGACCTGGCCATGAGAGATGACCATCTAGCTCCTGGGTAGCCCACCCTGACCTTTTGACAATGGCAGTCAAAGAAGGCACCCGAGAGAGACCCATCAGCTGACAATGATGATGCGATTGACCTGCACCTTGTCCTGAGCTCCCAAAGGACACAAAAGGAAAATCTAGTCAATATGTTTTCTGGGAGCTCTATACCGTTCTGACATGAGTTTTATATGGAAACCAAATAAAGCACAGCCCAGTTTTGAGGAACTTTCTCAAAAAAATACACCAAGTCGCAAGAATTCCTGTTCCCTGCCAGCCTGCTCATCAAGAAGATCAGGACTCTTTTCATCCAAGACGGATCAAGATGAAAGAACCAGGTGTACAGAAATGTGATAGAGCATATGCTTGAGGCCTAGGCAGCTCTGAGCCCATGGCCTTGGCCTTGGCCTTGCCTCATGGCCTTGGGCAAGCTGCTTAACCTCTCCAAGCCACCGTGCACACATCCATCTGTAGGGTGGGGACAGAATCGCCCACTAGGCAGAGTGGTCCTAAGCTTGAGAGACATTGTTTGTAGGACCATCCCCATAGCCTAAAGGTTAAGTGAGCTGGATCCCACATGGCTGAACCCTGGCTAGAGGCTGAATCCCAGGCCCAAGGCTTTTAACACACACTGGATGCATGTGCTCACATGCCCCAAATACCCACAAAACAGAGAAATAAAGGAGAAGGGATTGCAGTGTGACCACGTCCCACTAGGGGGCGCTTTCTAGCTCTTCCTTTTTGTCCCCCTGTGTTTCTATCTCGGTAGTGAGCACACGCCCTCTGGCATAATACATACACACGTATGCAAACAAACAAAAAGGAAACAATGTCTATGACATGCTTGCTTCCGGACAGGCCTCCACAAACATCACTGCTGATCATTACTATGTGATATGCTTCTGCGGCATGTCGTAAAAGGCTCTGGAGCGTATTCTCTTGGAGGACAGAGGGAAAGGAGGGTAGAATCTAGAACAGGTTCTGACTTTGCAGCCAAGAATAAGTCACAGGGAGCAGTGACTGAGAAAACGGCAAAGCCCAGTAGAGACAGAGAAGACAAGAGTCTGGAGAACAAGGTGCCCTGCAGAGGTTCTCCTCCCACCAATGACGTAAATCCGGATTCTTCACACACATTTCAGCCTGAATTCAAGAGACTGAAAACCTATCTTCATCCTTTCCAACTCTCATGCCCCACATCTGGGGGAATTTGCCGACAGAGCACAGCCTCTAAAATATAAGGACAGATGTGGGCCTCAGTGTGAAGTCTGTGTCAATGCAGAGCAAGATGAATGAAGAAGTTTTTTCTCTCTAAACCTCTAGTTTTTCAGAAAGAAGCAAAGACATTTTGATTAAAACTCACTCTGCAACAATTTTTTTAAAAAGAGGAAGAAAGAGAGGGGGGAAAAATGTGTATTTTTCTTTGCAAATGCCCTTTCATCCCGTCTTGTTTTCCTTCAGAGGTGGGTACCATGTATTAACCAAGGGTCTTAGTCTGGCTTCTAGTGCCACCTACTGGGTGAAAAAGAAATTGCAGCCAACTTCCTCCAGAATGGCCACCAACCAACATGCCAGAGACCAGGAGGAGGATTTGGAGAGGCAAGATGTCCGTCAATTGCTGTGCTTGCAGAACCCTACAGGGCAAAGCTGGCAGCTTATGACACATAGTGAAGGTGGCGAGCCATGAGCATAAGACCCTCTGCAGCCTTACAGACACGTGAAATGCTCTCATCTTTAGGAAGGTGAATGTCAGATGATCACAAAATGCCATCATCACACTCGCGGATGAGAAGATAGTCCTTAAAAGCCGTAAGACAAACAATAAAAGCCTACTGAATGCTATGTTAGTTGCAAAGTAGCTGTATTGAGTAACGGCGAAGAGCGTGAGTTCAGGAGTCATAGACTTCCTGGATTCGAATCCAGCCTATTGCTAATTATTAGCTGTACAAGACAAAGCAAGCCACATAACCTTCGGGCTTCAGTTTCCGCATAGCAAAACAGATCATTATAATGCCGACCCCATAGAGCTGCTGCGAGGGACAGATGAGGCACACTGAAGAGCCTGGAATGCGGTGAACCTGTGGTAAATGCCGGCCGTGACTGTTACCTGCTAGCCATACGTAAGGCAAGCTGGCAACACGGGAGACGTTCCACAGGGGTGCTTCAAACCCCATGCATGAGTCCTAACTGCACCCGGCCAGCTCCACACCTTCAGGCATGTTGTTGCACACTTCTGGACCCCAGTTTCCGCAGCACCCATCCACCAGCTTCCCCGGTTCACACACGGGCATGCACGTGTTCAGACCTGAGCGGCCACACACACGTGCAAGGTGCTGGCTACATGACAAAGCACGCCGTCCTTACAGTTAAAATGGTCGGGGTGACAAACGCCCAGCAGACTTTCCAGAAAATGTTGGGCTGGAATCCAATCATCATCTCTATGTCTTCACAGAATCGTTGCAAGCCTGCAAAGAGACCAGCAGAGACCACGCGTGAGGTGCAGTGGCAGGGGACAGGCTCGAGGGCCCCTTGCTCAAGCGCCATTGGCTGGGCTGGCCCTAGCTTGCTGTCCACATGGCACCTATTATGCAGGGAACCAGCCAACAAATGACTCATTGCAAGATTAGGGCAATTTGAACATTTAAATAGATATTTAAAACTCTGCAGAGAGGTTCAAAAATGTCAGTCCGCAGTGACAACTAAGAACCTCTGCCGCAGCACAGCCCCAGTGTCATAGCCCTGACACAACCTGGCATATTCACATCACAGCTTTTCTGAGGTGGCCTTATGTGCTTGGGGACAACTCTGGCAAAACCAATTAAGATCGCAGTCAATACGTAGAGTACATTAGGAAAGCCTTGGGATTTAGAGCCAGAGTCACTGTACGCTGGCTTCTGTCCACTCACCCTCCCAAGGACACTTTCCCAGTGAGTCCCTTTATCTTTGCTCTAAAACCAGTGTCCATTCCAAGTGGCCACCGCCCAATTTGTTGGAATTCAAAAGTATTGCAGCCACCTTGATCACTCAGATTCGTTAGAGGAAAAAACAGGGAGTTACTCTCATGGCCCTGCATAACCACCGTCTCTGTCTGCTATAGATTTAGGAAGGTTTTTGAACCACTCCTTGAGGTGCCAGCATGGGGCATAGAGGTTAACGCACTGGACTCCCACATGTCTAACTGCAGTTCGAGTCCTGGACCTGGCAACTTAAAATCATGCTGGGTACGTGTGCATATGTGCCCAAAAGTCTAGGAGGAGAATGGAGGAGAAGGGATTGTGGCCTAGTGTACACACCCTATGGCAAAAAAAATTTAAAATAAATAAATGAAATCACTGCTTGAAAGGAAAAGTCCCTTGGGAATATTTTAGACTTGGGTTGTTTGGGGCTTTCTCAAAATTGTGGGATCTGCATGTTGAAGAGATCTCAAAGTTTTAAGTTCATGTCAGCAGTTCCAACTCAAATGCAGTCTGGACCTAAACACTCACCACTCTTTCGTCCTATGGGTTATTTACCCTAAGTGTGTACCCGGAGGTCGACAGGGCCTGAAGCACTCTCTAGGGAAAGCCCCTACTTCTCCTGGGACCGCCGTCACAGAGGACAGCCAAGCCTCACCCAGGAGCCTGCGGTGGGAGCGGTGTCGGGAACTCGCGAAGGCAACGTCCCTCCACGACCCTGAGACAACGCAGCCTGCAGCCTCGCTTTCTCCTCTACGTTCGGGTGGGTCTGACAGGTCAGCACCTGAGTGTGCGGTTGGAGGGTTACTGGACCTGGAGCTGAGAGTCGAGGGCTGAACTCCAGGTTTGCCTCCACCTCACAGCTTCTGTTGGTTTGCTGGGGAGACCGAGCCAAATGAACTCTTGGGGTCTTTCCAGAGAGAGAAGTCCTTTAGGCAAGGAGACTTCAGTTTTCTTTTTTGGGTCTATGAGCAAGAACTGCATGGTTTCTGTTTTGGGGGGAGTTGTTTTAGAGAGAGTTTGCTATAGGGCACTTGCTGGAGAGACAGAGACAGAAAGCGAGAAATCACCCCCTCCCTGGGGGGCATGGCCACGCTGCAATCCCTTCTCCTCCATTCTCCCCTTGGGATCTTGGGCACGCACGCACACGCGCCCAGCGTGAGTTTTAAGCCACGGGGTCTGGGACTCAAATTGCTGTTGATTCCGTGGGAGTCCAGCAATGACGTGACCATTACACCATCCGCTGGTCCCAAGAACTGCATGCTTTGAGCAGCTGACCTGGCCATCTTCAGATGTGTTTGCTTGTTTGTTCCCTTCAGTGATTTATCAAACAAGCACCTTCAAAAGAGACTCTGGAAACCAGAACCTCTGGGCTTAGGGAGGGGAGAGAAGTCAGAGGTGAGGCCTTTATAGACAGACACATAACACAAGAAACAGGCCCCGGTTCTTCAAAAAAAAAATTTTTAAGGGGGAGAAGAAAAATCTAGAAATTTTCATCTTCAGCACCAGTCATATTGCCAAGCTGTTCCTCTCCTATAACTGTCCCCAAGACAGGGTGGTGTGTGGCTTGCCTGGTGACAAGATGTGATAGGACTTAAGGTCAGGCCAGAGCAAGACACATATCCCGCCTTGCTGGCAGGAGGGGTCCGGGTAAAAGCGCTCCAGCTTCCCCAGAGGGAGCGAGGGCTGGACCGAGCTGTGGGAAGAGATGGATGGCCGAGCCCGGCTTTCACAAGAGGCAGCTTGCTGCAGAGATGCATTCCTACACTGAGGATGCGAAGGCTTGGCCGGGCCGCAGGCCCAGTTCCCACTTGGAAAGCCATCGCCTTTCCTGGGCCTCCCACCTGGGAGACCTGACTCTGGACACCTGGGCTCTGCCTCAGAGCTCCAGGATTGTGATCGTCCTGTCTGCTCTGCCAGCTTGCAGGCTGGCCCTGCAGATGAGCCCAGGGGCACCAGCTGGGAGCAGCCAGGCCACCCTCCTGCTGCCCACCCGACACCCATTCCCGAGTCCAGTTCTCCAGCCCCAGCCCTCCCATGTCCAGGCTCACACCCAAGCCCCCATCTGAGTCCCTTCCTGAGTCAGTGGCTGTCTTCGCCATAGGCCTCTGTTTACATGGCCGCTCCTCCCTGCACTGGTCTTCCCACCAGTCCAAACCCCTCTTGCCTTCAAGGCCTAACTCATGATAAAGAAATAGTTCATGGAGCCTTGAACATGGGCAAGAGACTAGCCTGTTACATGGCCTTGAGCTCAGAGGGAGAAGACAGCAAGCAGCCAGGCCCCCTGAAGGGACCTGAGAAGCTGCTTTTCAAAAACTAGCCTGGCAGAAAAACGGGCGGAAATGGCAAACCCACAGCTGCTATTCTAGACTCAGCAAACAGAGGCTCCAAAACTGGCCCACCATGAGCTCGGTACGACCAGCCAGTCCTGAACTGGGAAGTCAATGACTTGCTTCAGCTGACCAATCACTTCCTCTGTGCAGCGCTGTGGCCTTTTCCTCTGCAAAGCACACCCCTGCCCTGCGTCTGGATGTGGTCTCTGTGCATTCCT
>NW_006159671.1:874026-904258 GCF_000334495.1 Tupaia belangeri chinensis | reverse complement strand
TTCCTGCCGCCATCTTATGAGTCCTAGTAATTGCTTAACAAGGGGCTCTGCATTTTCATTTGGTACCAGGTCCCACCGTTGATGTCTCCAGTCCCGTGTACACTGCAGACAAGTAAGCCCCCAAGTTATTCTGTACAGCTTTTCTAACATGAAGGCCTCACCCCTGAGAGCCAAAGGCTCCATGATGACTGCCCTGGTTGGCAATCAACTCAGCCTAAACCCCCCAGGTCTGCTTATTTCTCTCATATTCATTTTTTCTCTGAAATTCGACTTTCTTTTACAGCGGGGCTCAGAACCAGAGTTGCACAGCTTAGCATTGACCTCCTTCTCAATGCCTTAAGTGGGTTTCTCTTTCTTGATCGCTAGTTAGCAACTCCAGGAATATGGAAAACAACCCCGCCTCCATTCTCCTACACACATGCCATATGCACTAACTAACGCCTGTCCGTTTTCCCACACACATTGTCAGTGGGAGTTATTAATGGACTGAAATCTCCCATCCCTAATTTTTACAAAGTCCCAGCAAATTAAATTCGGGAACCCTATGCCCCAAAATGTGTACACGTGACAATTCCATGTAGACAGTGACAATTCAGCCAAAGAGATCAGTGAAAATGGCGCTGGGGGGATTATGGGAAGAAATTAAGCTTGAATTTGTAGCATTCTTGGGGGACTTCTTGCTTTGTTTACTTGTTTGTTTCATTTTACACGTATAAAACACCTTGCTGGGACCAGCAGATGGCATACTGGTTACATGGCTGGACTCTCGCATAGTTGACCACAGTTTGAGTCCCAGGCTTGACAGCTTAAAACTCACGCTGGGCGTGTGTACCCAAAATCCTGAGAGGATAATGGAGAAGGGACTGTGGAACCATCTCCCCCTGGGGGGTTGACTTCTCGCTTTCTGTCTCTCTGTCTCTCTGACCAGCATAGGTACCCTATAGCAAAAATCTCTCTAATCAAAACAAAACATATTGCCAAGTTTAGCCAGCAGGATGGCGACAGAAACTGAAGAGAGGCTTATCCATCAGGAAAACAACATCCCCTGGTGGGAATCTACATCCTGCCCAAGGGCATGCAGAGACAGAGGGTGTGGGGAGATGGCTAGATGCCACACAAGTAGCTGACCGAGGTGGAGAACAGAGCGAGACCCCTCCCCACACTGTGACTGGGGAGAGGCATCTGAGGAGCTGAGTAGGCAGCAGGCCTGAGGTAGCTGTCCGACCACACTGTTCCCCCAGCCTGAAGGCCACGGTCTGGGCTCTGGGAACATGCAAATCACCTTTTCAAAGCGACTCTACTTGGGTAAAAGCCAGATACAGGGATCACTTCTACACCAAACTCAGAGAGTTCTACTGTTCAGTCCAGATACCTTGACCCTGGCTGTTGACCTTTCGGACGTGTTGTCTTGAAAACTTCACTGGGCCATTTTAGGGTAATGATAAAACTTGGAAATGGTATGTGCCATATTTTTTTTTTAACTGTAAGAATAATATTTTTATTTCTAATTGCTTCAAGAGATGTTGATTTCTTCCACTATTCTACTTCTCTTACTAGAAGTAGCTCTTCTAGACTACTAGTTTTTTTATATTTGAAACACAATTTAATTTTAAAGCTTCTGACATTTAGTAAATCTTTGAAGATTATATTTTCTGTCCATATGCATTTTTTTAATTTTTATTTTATTATCATCATAATCTTCTTTCTATTACACTAGATTACATATAACTTTACATTGACTTCCATTGCTTTTTCAAAAGGGAATGCCATGCATGTCAGTCAATACAGAGATATCAATCTCCCCGCTTTATCATTGTGCCGTATTTTGAGAGTTTGAATGGCATCCTCTAGAATCTAGAAATTATTAGAAACAAGAAGAACACACGACTCTGTGCATTTCACTGGCTTATTCTGGACATTCTGTGGCCAAGAAGGCCGTATGCCAAATAAGTCAGGTTCCTCTTCATTTTTCTCAGGTTCGAGGTCACCTACCTTAAAGTAACCTTGAATTGGTTTTAGGCCTCATCATCTTGATAAAGAATGCACTGTCCTCTTGGGTATAATTTACATATTTGTAAGACATTTCCTTTCATGTCTAACAATTATGTTAGCTTACTTCAATGATTTCTTCCTGAGATTCAACTTTTTTTTTTAATGGCTTTTGTCATAGGTTCCATGTGCTCGCCAGAGAGAGACAATGAAAGAGAAAGTGAGGAATCACCTCTCGGGGGTATGACCATGCTGCAATCCCAGGATTTGGGGCATGCATGCAAACATATCTGGCATGATTTTCAAGGCACCAGGTCCAGGACTTGAACTGCGGTAGGCCACGTGGGAGTCTAGCACTTTAACCACCATGCCTCTTGGTGTTCCCTCAACTTCTTAAAATTTCACCCAGCTCCAACCCAGAGGCTCTCACCCCTCCCTGACACTGGAGAAATCCAGTTAGACCTGAATTGAACAGACTCAGCCAGATCTGAAGGCACGCCGAACGCCAGCCACTCTACGAGGCCAGGGAATTCTCGCGTAGCTCAGAAACTCAAGTGCTCAGGATTTATTATTTCCTTCAGAACCAAGAAATCTGCTACCAGTTATATATTATAGGGGGAGGGGAAAGCAATTTAACTGAGAGACAAAAAGGCTGAAAGGTTTCTATTTAAACTACACTAAAGAGCCCTCTTTTACAGGAAAGAAATGCGCCTTTGGGGGCAACTAGCAGCTAGGATCCAGATAACGGAGGAGGGAAATGAGCTGGCTACCTGCGCGTGGGCCAGGGCTGCCAGGAAGTGCTTTCCTGACTTTGCCAACAGACCATCTGGCAGCCTCAGCTTACATGTGGACCTACGAGGGGTTCAGTTTCCAAAAACAGACCTCAGAGACCTTTCCTGGCCAGGCCTTCAGAGTCTGGGCAGAAGTTAAGGTTTGCCGTGGTGGATTTCACAGGGTTTCTGCCACTCTCTGCTCAGGTGGAAAGCACTTTGAAGCCAGACCTCAGCTCTGACAGCAGGTCTTCAGCTGTGGCATCGCAGCAGGTCCCCGGCTGTCTAATCAGCCAAATGTGCTGGCAGCTTGGTCTCTGATCACATCAGGACACCTGGCAAGCTTGCTCACTTCTCCTGCCAGCAGCAAAACTCTCCCTGCAGTGGGGATGTGATCTCTCGTCAGAGACAAATTCCCCTCCCACTAACACCCAAAGAGGACTGCAGCATTTTCCTCTTGCTGGGGCCCCCCAGCTTGACATAAGAGGTTTCTTTTCCATCTTGATTCTTGCCCTCTCCTGCCTGGTTTAATGAGTTGACCAGGAAAGCAAGAAGCTGTGGAGCACCTGTCGGGGAAGCCTAGCGATTACGCTGAAAGCAAGATGCTCGTAGCATAGGTACCTGGCAGGAGGGACGACCCTCGCCGGGTTCCCAGGCTAAAGGACGGAGCTGTGCAGGTCTCTGTGGCCTGGACCTCTCTGGGCCACAGATGGTGCATCTGTTCCTCACTCAGACTCCGTGCTTGGGATACAGGTAAGCCCTGAATAAACCTACCCATTTACTCACGCAGGTACCTGCATAACTTCTTAACGGACTGAAGTCTGTTGATCTGGTCTTTACTAAGCATCCCAAGTGATAGTCTGCATTTTCTGTTAGCTTGCACTATGTTGCTAACTCTTTTTATTTTTTTCTTTAATTTTGCTACAGGGTGTGTGTGCTTGCCAGAGACAAAGAGGGGTAGCAGGTGAGGGAGGAAGCACCCCCTGAGAGGGGAAGGCCATGCTAGAATCCTTCCTCCTCCATTCTCCTCTCAGGATTTTGGGCATGCATGCATACACAGCCAATGTGGAGGTAAGCTGCTGGATCCAGGATTTGAACGGCACAGTCCTACCATGCGGGATCCAGCTGCTTCAACCACCATGTCACTGGCTGGCCCTGCTGCCTCTGTTTTGGCTGAGGTGCAGCTGGATGGTCTGAGCTGGGAATTTTCACCCCACTGGCATTCGCTATGGTAGCTTAGCTGTGCTAGGAAGGCCGTGGTCTAGGGACAGCTCTGAGCAGTTCCAGGCACAATGTCAGGGTTCCTGCTGCTGATCAGCCATGCACACAGAGGCCAGGGGCCCCCAGTGAAACTCCAAAGACTAACACCTGTGCACAGGGTCAAAGGTGGCATCTGATGGCTCACCATTTCCGTGGTTTTTAAAGATAGTCCCACGGATTATGGGAGGCAGGTTGCTATGGCGGTGGCAGAATGACTAAACTGTAAGGGGACCAGACAGTTCTGGGAAAATGAGGTTGGGCTTTAGCACGGGCGCTGACAAAGTGTCCTCTGGATCTGTGAGCCATGTGGTCTCGATTGTCACTAGAGTGTCCAGGGAACAGCACCTCAGGCTACCTGGGCTGTGGCTACAAGTCTAAGAGACACTTTGTCTCTGCAAGCTGGCCCTCCTCCTCCCTCGCCTGGCCATCGTTCATAGGCATTAACTGTTCCCGTGCCAGAGCACACCCAAGGACACGTCTGGGTCCTAGGAGTCTCTGACATAAAGATGTGTGTGTTCCATCACCGCCACAGGTTGCTACTCTATTCAGTCGTGGTCTGAACGGTCCTGTGGCAGTCCCTCAGTAGCTGCAATTAAATCCCCTCATTGTCTGTTAAATAGGGAAAGCCTACTTGCCACGAATGCCTTAGCAACGCTGAAGTTCTACCTCAATAGCAGGTATGGGGACCCCCTTCCCCCGGCATGGGGACACCCTTACCGTACACGTAGGAGATCCCGACCAGCTCAAAGATAGCAATGATGACGAGGGCGTAGGATGCAGCATACGTGTCCACAAGCTGAAACATGTAAATCCCGCCCTAACAGGAGAGAGAAACGACCAACATTGAAGGCCCGCAGCGGCTGGCTTCTCTCTTGCACACCGAGCAGCCCACCTTCATCCCGAGCAGAATCGGTGCAGACAGGCAAAGGATCCCCCGCCCCTCAGTAGCAGTGACCTGGACCTGGACCCGCGAGTACGATGGAGACTGTGCCTATGAGCGGAGCAGTCCCTCAACACACTCCGAGGTTACCAATGCAACAGTCACGAAAAAGTGAATGAACCTCTCACGCTGCAGAGGCCCGGGTCGGTAACTGAAGGTGTCCGTGGAAAAGCAATCAGAATGCATCCATTTTGCCGTAAGTAATCAACGGTCATTTCCAGCCATGTGTCTGGATTTGATGTGACCTTCATATGACCTTTAGGTGTCTCTAGGCATTCCTCTCAAATTCCTGAGTGTCTCTGCTTCCCACTTTACATCTCCATGCACTGAGAGGGGCTTAGAGACCGTCTCGTTCGGCTCCACCTTACAAAGGATGAAACTGAGGCCCAAAATTTGCTCAAGGTCACAAAGACAGCAAAAGCAAGACTTAGACTGAGCGAGCTGATCGTCCATTTACAAAGACACTCAGGGCCAGGAGGAACTCAAGTGACGACAGACTCAGCTAGGCCAAGGAATCACCTGGAAATGTCTCTGGTTGGCAAGTCTGAGTTCTCATACATCCCATTTTCTCAAAGTAGGACACACCTGCCTTGTTGGCACGAGAAGGCTACATCTCAATTACGAAGATGCTAGAAGCATCATGAGTCGCCAGCATGACATCTTTTCCCCTGCAGAGGCCCCAGTGAACTGATGCCATCCACAGGGAAATGGCTGTGATTCACCTACGTCCTGAGATCCGAGTGCTCAGGGGAAAGGAGAGGTGGCCGTCAGCCCCCCACCCGCCTGCTTCACCCCAAGCCCATGCCCGGCAGGTGGCTCACCTGAGTGATCATTGGGAAGCCCATGATGAAGAAGCAAACGCAGCAGCCCAGGGTGAAGACTGGCTTGTGCGTACGCAGGTACTTGGGGAACTCGTCCGAGATGGAGGTCACTATGGTCTCGATGGTGGCAAACTACAACCGCGTCGGGAAATGGACATGATCAGACATCGCCCAGAGCCCGCCGCCTGTCCCACCAGGTCGAGCTGCAGCTGTAAGTTTGGGTTTTCGGACTGCAGTCCTTGGATAGGTCTCAACAGCTTTGGCAGAGCTCCACTGCACAAGGCCCAGCCAAGAGAACCCAGTGGGGTGTGTGATTCAGAGCCCACCTCCAGCCCCAAGGACTGCACTCATCGCATCAGGACCTTTAAGCTTCGCTTGTTATTCATGAGATGGAAACTCCTCTCCTCCGGTTTACCTTGCATCTGACCTTCTTGCTACTTGAGGAAAATCCTTCCTTGCACCCAACGACTTAACTCTGAGTACCTACCAGCATGATTTGTACCTGACGGTCCCACGGCAATTTCCCGAAGACTGACTTCCTATTACTCTCCCTCATCCAGCCCCACAGAATTTGTTTTGGCAAAATGAAGCCAAGGGTAGAAGTAGGTAGGTTAGAATTGGCATGGAGAGAGGGGAAGAGGAAAGGAAGAAGATTCCTTTGCACCGTCGCGAGTCACCCACAGAAACAAGGCTGTCCTGAGCCCTAGAGATCAAGGGTTACTACTCCCACGTCACCCAGGGGAAGTACTCAGCTGTTCCCTAAACCCGCCCTCTGCTGCAGGCTGGACCCGGGACCGAGGAGAGGGGGTCTCCCGAAGGAGCCCCGGACAGGCTCGTTGAGGAAAAGGCTCACCATAGTGTCGAGTCCAAGAGTGAGGAGCATCAGGAAAAAGATGATGGCCCAGAACGGAGAGAGAGGAAGCCTGGTTAGGGCTTCCGGGTAAACCACGAAGGCAATGCCTGGCCCTGGAAGGAGCAAGACAGACACTCAGGCAGGCCCAGCTCCAGGCCCCGTCCTCCTGAGGCCCACAGGGCCTCCTCCCTGAGATCCTCAGAAACTATTTCATACTACTTCCACTGTGTGTTATTTTTAAATTCATCTCCATCCATTTCCTCAATTATACCTTAAGTTGAAGGGCAGGACCAGGACAATGAGGTCCACACCTAGGGAAACTCACAGAGAGGCTCAAGAACAGCATCGAAGCAGAGAGGGGGCTGATGCAACGTGACTCCAAGGCCAGGCTGTATCCCTGAGAGATGCCGAGAAAGCCCAGCACTGTGCTAAATGAGGTAAGGGAGAACAGAACAATTTCTCTCTAGGCTTGTGGTTCTCAACCAGAGATAATTTTGCCCCTGACCCAGGGATACTTGGTAATATCTGGAGTCTTTAATTTCTTTTTTTTTAATTTTGTCATAGGACACAAGCACTCAGCAGAGAGAGAGAAAGTGAGAAATCACCCACTCCAGGGGGACATCCACATCACAATTCTCTCTCCTCCCTTTTCCTCTAGGGGCCTTGGGCATGATGCACATGTTCCTGGCATGTTTTTCAAGCCGTCAGGTCCAGGATTCGAACCATGGAGTTGGCCAAGTGGGATCCAGAGCTTTAACTGCCACACCACCTGCTGGCCCCTGGAGTCACTTCTATTCTCACAACTGAGACAGGACAATTACTGGCCGCTGGAGGGTAGAGGCAAGGTACTGGCAAACACCCTACCACACACATAATGGCCTTCTATTAAAAAAGGATCACATCCCAGTGTCCTCGGGCCGAGGCTGAGAAACCCCGCTCTCCTGGTTCGGAATGGACCAGAATGACATCATTTCCCTCATTACCTCCACCAGGAGAAGCCATTCACATGAATCTCGAATCTAACACTTTCAGGGACTTGCTTACTTGGTAAAGACAAGTCTACATCAATCCATGGGCAATGAGTCGACAGAAGGCCGGTGAGGCGTGGTGTAAGGGGTAGGAGATTTTGATCTCTAGGGGTCAGGCAGATCTGGTCCAAATTCAGATTCCACGACTTCTGAGCTGGGCAACCCTGCATAAGCTACGTAACCTCTGTCATCTCAGTCTTGTCCGTCTGTGACGTGGGGCTCACAACAGCATTTCCCACGGTGGTTTCGGGGACCAAACGAGGAAGCACCGGTAAAACGAGGAGCCAAGGGCCTCAACGCACAGAGTATAACTCTCAGCATGAGTGGACCCCGAACTGGGCAGTGGGTGGTGCTGGCTCAGGTGTCCCCACGAACACTGCATGTGGTCTCGGTGGGGGGGTCCACGCTGCAGCTTTCTCTGCCATCATAAAGCCTACCAGCCATTCCTACCTGCCTCGTGACCTCCCTGGGAAGATGGCAGTACCCAAGATGGCTCAGCACTGGGCAGCTGTGAGTTTCCCTGTAAGTAGGGCGCTACATGGTAACGGGCAGAGGTGAGAGACGGGGGCGCTGGTAATCCGCAGCCCATGCGTGCCTAGAAACCAGGAATTGCAGCAACTGGACTTTTTATAACTCCAGCATAACAGCACTTACTAAAACTGGCGTTTATCAGGTGGTTAGTCCCTACATTGCTGAGGACCCTGGGGTATTTAAAATATAAAGCCTCACATGCCCGAGATACCCCGCTTTATGCATTTATTGAACAGACTGCAGAGCCAGCCTCTAAAGGCTCCCTATGTGGCCCATAAACGGAAGCCCTGTATTAAACCACAGTTCGAAATAGGTCTCGAATGGAAGGCCGCAAGGAAGCTGGTTCAGCTTTCTGGCAACAGGCAAGCCCATACCGCCAAAGAGAAGACCCTTCAGTGGCCGCTACATAGACCCTCAACTGCTTGCTTTCACAGGATCTGATCCTTGGGGCTTTACTGCTTTTTTAGGAAGAAAGTGATTTCCAAATATTCAGCCTACTTCAATGTCAGCTGCCTCCCTGCAGTACGCAGGTGAAGACATCATTTTTAAGCGACATGACAGCAGACTCTGCTTATCCAGGATGGCTGGGGACTAGGGTTATCCAGTGAATAATGTTGGATATTTAAAAGAGCACACGACCTGTCTGATGATGGAGGGTGAGTCCCGTCTCTCCTCTCTTCCACCAGAAGGCAGTTCAGACCAGTGGCTGGAGTGTGGGCTCTGTGCCCATGGAGAAGAAGGCTGGTCGAGCCTCTTCCTAGCTGTGGGACCCTAAGTGAGTCACTCACTCCCTCCGGACAACCTTTAGTTTCCTTTCCACACAATGGAAACAATGTTCTACTAGCACCTCCCTTCAGAGAGTTCCTGTGATAATGACGTGCTCCCAGGTACGTAAAGAGCTTAGGACTCCGCCTGGACACGGTAGGACCTCATAAAGGCAGACCAACGTTACTCTTCCCACAGGAGGGGATCGAAGGGGCTCTTCATCTCGGCCGCTTAGGTAGGCCCCCAGAGAACCCACAGGAAAAGCCTCTTTTATCCTAGAGTGCCCTGGACACAGCAAGGAGCTGCAGTCCACGCAGTTCATCCATGCCCAGCTTGGGCGGCGGCTGCTGGGCTGTGACCTCCATCACAAACGGAGTGAGTTCTAGGAGGTCCCACCACCTGGGCTTCGGTGCCTTTGGGCGGGGTGGGGGTTAGGATCCCAGTGATAGTCAGATGGCTGGTTGCATGTGTGAGCATGTTCATGTTAATCAGCAGGGTCTCTGAACACTCGAGGGTGCAGAACCAAGGCAGCACTGTCCAGGGTGGTTAACTGAGAGTTATCGACCACTTCCTGGGAAGCCCAAGTTAAATATGCACAATCATGCTCACATGCTCTGGCCTACCTACACTTCGTGCGGTCGGGTGAGTGTCTTTGTTTGGCTTCAGGTGGAATTCTAACCAGGAGGCTCCGCTCCATAGGCAGCGGGGCTGAGGGCTGGGAGATGTGCCAACAGGCCACAGCCCTGGAAGCTGCTCTCCGGGGGAGATCTGTGAAAAGAGCATCCCCTTCTCGGGGTCTATCATAAAGCAGAGGGTGGCCTGGCTTCATCACCAATGCCACCATCAGGCTCCTCACTTTTTAGATATGGTTAAGATTTGGGGGTGATCATTCTGATGGAAATATCTCCCTTAGAAGGAAGCAAAAAAATCTGCCGAAGTTCTGTCACCCAGCTGGAGGGGGTGGAGCTGACGCCCAGTCTCCACCCTATACTCCACAGCACCTCCATTTTACTGGGGAAACAAGATGGGCCATACCACCATGTAGGGTATACATGGGCTCAGAGGAGCAGTACTAGCCTTCCTGAGGGCCTGGGAGATCTCGTGGGATACTGCTCGCTCTGCAGTGTGGAGCGAAGCCCCCTGCATCCCTGCTGGAGACCAGATACTGACTAAAGGGTTAATATTGTCAGCTAAGTGTTCTTCTTGTTAAAAATCAGAGGAAGCAAAAAGGACAGGTATCAGAAGGAAACACGGGCAATTGTCCACGCTTTTTACACACAGGATAAAGAAAATTCTGTTTGGATTTTAGCAGCCCCTCCCTCCAACTCTCTTTGCTGGGACAGAATGAGCACAAAATGGTTAACTACTGTGGTGTCGGGATCACTGTCCCCGGCAGCCTGGCTGCTGGTTCCCAATGAGCTCTGTAATATCTCAAAAAACAGCAAAATGCCTCAGATGGGCTAAAAAGTAGAGCAAAGCTTACCTGCTCCAGCTACTCTGCTGGGAGGAAATGAGGTTACAGGACAGCTGGGGGTGGCTGGGGTACCCCTGAGGACAGAGCCTCCTCACCCTCTTCCCTCCCCTCCCAGGGAGTTCCAGAATTCTCACCAGGGCAGGGCAGGGGCTTCTGCTAGCTCCTGGGGCCCCTCTAATTTAGTGCACTGCTGCAGAACCAAACATTCCCTGGGGTTTCATACTCTCTCCAAGGGGAGATAATTACAGCTCTGGAACATGCTGGCTCTTTAACACTCCGAGGTCCCTGATGCATTATCAGCACACGCTGAAGCAGTGATTAGTCATCCCTGGGGGGCCAGAGGGACCTAGCAACCCACCCAAAAGGTGACATTCTAAGTCTGCCTTGTCTCTGTCTGAGAACGGCAGTTCACGCCTTAGAGAGAAGGGACTGCCCCGACAGCATCTCACAGGTGCACTTCTGGAGTGTCTCGGCCTAAAGTCATACCCCAAGCTCCAGGCACTGTCCCAACCCGTCATCTGATCAGAATGAGATCGTCACCACCATGAGCAAGAGCCACGATCACCAAGGTCCCTCCGTCCCAAAGCCTACGACACACCCACATCCTTGGCAGACCCAGGCTGGTGGGAAATAAAGAGCGAAATAAAAACCTTAAACACTCTTTCAGCAAATGCTACCCTAGAAATACGGATTAAACAAGATAGAAATGAAAGCCCTTTGCAAACTCGAAGCACCATACCAACGTCAGCCACTCACCCAGGCTCGCTTGGAGAAACAGTAAACATTTGTTCCACATGCTCCTCCGCCCCCCTCTACCATCCGAGCTTTCTACCCACGGGAAAACTGCAGATCGGCATTGCTAACTAAGCAGGAGGCCCCAAGAGCACATTTGACCTAGCAATCAAGAAAGTGCTTCGTAAGGAAAAGGCTCCTCCGAAGTCAGCGCTCCGATTAAATGTTAGCGGCTCCTTCCTACCGGGCCTCTGTGAGGAACGTCATCCTGCAGTCCTGCGGCAGTCTGTGCCCGCATCGCTTCCTAATGAATCTTCCACTCTACCCAACAGGCATAATCGGTCTAGCTCCTACTTGCACATGCTGCAGCCGAATCACGAGGGTCAGGGAAACAGAGGAGGAGAGATGGAACAGCGAAGGGGGCTTTCAAAACAACGCCTCTGGTTAGAGACCAGCCAGCTCTAGCCCTGCAGTGGTTTCTTCTTGAGCCTGTCTTGGCCCATCTGTAAAGGGGGCTCCCCCGCCCCCTGCCTTTTCCAGAAGGCCCTTGTCCCAGCACAGCAAGAATCAGAAGCTTGTGAGACCAGCCTGGAAGCTGCCCTGCAACAGCAGGTGACGACTGCCCCCTACCTTGGTCTGCCACATTCTCGATGTTGACCTTGCGCTCGTTGGCCATGAAGCCGATGACAGAGAAGATGACAAAGCCGGCGAAGATGCTCGTGGCACTGTTGGTGCAGGTCACGATTAGAGTGTCCCTGGGAGGAAGAGACCGGGTCTGCCATGAGGTGTGCTTCACGCGTGGAAGCGGAGAGGGGAACACACAAGTGCAGGCCTGTACGCCTGTGTGCGTGCACTGAGGAGAAGGAAGTAGCCTTGACCACAGACTTCCTTGGGCTGATTTTAAAGGCACACGAAGACTCAAAAATGTCTGATCTAGGGCCTCTGAACCAAAGCTCTGGCCTGCACATGCTTCTGAACTGGGTCTGAATGTTCACATCCCTCCAAAATCCACATGTTAAAACTTAATCCCCTCGGGGGCTGGCAGGTGATGTGGTGGTTAAGGGTGCTGGACTTCCACATGGCTGACCCTGGTTCAAGTCCTGGACCAGGTGGCTTGTTTACTCACTTTCCCCCTCTCTCTGTCTGCCCCTCTCTGATCAAATTTAAAATGAAAGGAAGGAAGGAAGGAAGGAAGGAAGGAAGGAAGGAAGGAAAAGAAAATGAGAGAGAGAGAGAGAGAAAGTTAAATAATTCTTTTAAAAAATTATCCCCTCAGGGCCAGCAGATGGCATAGTGGCTAAGGCACTGGACACTCCCACATAGCCAACCACAGTTCGAGTCCCGGACCTGGTGGCTCACTTTCTCGCTTCCCCCCCACCCCCGGTCAAGTTAAAATAAATAAATAAATAAATACAGTGAAATAAATTAAAAAAAAAAAAACTTAATCCCCTCCGCGACAGTATGAAGAGGTGACACCCTTCAGGAAGTCATTAGGTAGCAAAGGCTCTGCCCTCCCGAGTGGGATTGGTGCCCTGCAAGGAGGCTGAGGGAGCACACTTGCCCCCAGCCCTGGGTGGGTGTGGCGACCAGGACCGTCTCCTGTCTCGGAAGCAGTGAGGCCTGACCGGACGCTGAGTCTGCTGACACCTTATCTCGCCCATCTCAGCCTCAGAACGGTGACAGATGAATTTCCGTGATTTATAAAATACGCAGCCTAAGGTATTCGTTGCAGCAGCCAAAACAGGCTGTGGGTCATCCCAGAGGCAGGGCAAGTACGTCCGTGAGAACAAAACCTGACAGGCAGGGCCTTGAGGAGACGCCAAGGCAGAAACCACGCGGGAGAGAGAGAAGGCGGCGGGACCGTGAGATGCCACCAAGGTCTGAGGGCAGCCTGGGCTGGGCTCAGAGGGCCAACAACGGCAGTAGAGGGGAGGGAAGCCGTTGCTTCTGCCTTCACCCAGGGCCCTGTGCAGGCGCGACAGCCAGGGCCCCCAGCCCGCCATGAGGCTCACTAGCCCCGAACACGAGGTCCCAGCGAAGAGGGCCTCACGGCTCCAACACAATCTCAGTGCTCCTGCCTGTCAGCGGAGTGACCTGAGCCAACCCCCTTGGTACTCTGACTGCAAATGGCAGCAATGACCCTGCCTCTGTCCTAGCCTGCTGTGAGGATAGAGCCCAGGGGTGCCCTCCCCGTGCACAGCCCTGCCCAGAGCAGGTGCACAGCGAACTCCGCGGGGGCTGAGCCTTCAGGGTCGCTAACGAGGAGACTAAGGCCCCAGGAGGTGATGGACTGAGAATGGTGGGTCAGGACTTGAGTTCAGACTTTCCAGCTCTCCACCCAGGTTCTTTCTGTCATTCCCCAGCTTCATTTCTGCCACTTCCACTTTTAGATTTCTGCTACAGGGTATGTGCGCTCGCTGAGACGCCAAGAGAGACAGAAAGTGAGAAATCACCCCCCACCCCCCTACCCCCAGCCAGGGGGAATGGTCTTGCCACAATCCCTCCTCCATTCTCCTCAAGGGATTTTGGGCACACACGCATTCATGCCTGGTGTAACAAGTCTCCTAGTCCTCGAACTGTGCTCAGCCATGTGAAAGTCCAGTGACATAACCATTACCCCATCTGCTAGCCAGACAAGAGAGAGACAGAGAGACAGAAAGCGAGAAATCACCCCACAGGAGGGATGGCCACGCCGCAATCCCTTCTCCTCCATTCTCCTCTCAGGATCTTGGGCACACACGCACACACGCCCGGTGTGAGTTTAAGCTACCGGGTCCAGGACTCGAACCACGGTCGACTATGTGGGAGTCCAGCAACATAGCCATTACGCTAACTGCTGGTCCCCCGCTTTATTTCTAATATGGCACACAGAAGGCTTCACCCTTGGGTGTGTGCAGATTGATTCTGGTCAACAGTTACCAACTGATTGTCACCAAAGAACTTCACCTCCACCCGTACTCAAGGCTGCTTTGAGCTGTGCTGTGAACCACGACCACCCCCAGTTCACACATGCAAGTCCTACTTCCCAATACCTCAGAGGTGCCTTTAGAAAGGTAATTAGGTTAAAATAAAGTCATTCTGGGGGCTGGAAGGTAGCATGGTGGTTAAGGGCACTGGACTCCCACATGGCCAACCGTGGTTCGAGACCTGGGCCTGACAGCATGCTTTCTCACTTTCCCTCTCTCTCTCTTTCTCTCTCTCACTCTGTCCTTCTCTGGTCAAATTAAAAATAAATAAATACATAAAGTTAAATAAAATAATTATTTAAAAAAAATAAAATCATTCATTTGGGTGCTAACCCAACATGTCTGTTGTCTATAAAAAAATGCTCTTAGGATCCAGCCATACCCTAAGGGAAAGACCACATGACGGCACATCAAGGAGGGGCCTCAGAAGATGCCAACCCCGCCAAGGACAGGGCCTCCGACTTGGAGCCTGCAGAGCCACGAGATGACCCCTGCTGCTATTCGAGCCGCCCAGCTGGGTGTCTGCTATGGCTGCCAGCAGACAAACACTGAGGCTCCCTCTGAGCTGGCCGGATGCTCAGAGCAATTCCTCCTGCCCCCACGTGCCTGTCACCCTCTCTCTGCACACGCCCCTATCACCCTCAGCCCTGCCATCTCCATCTCGGGCTGTCCCTACCACCTGAAGCAAACTCCCTCTCCCCTGCACCTGCTAAAATGTGTGCCACTCAGGCATCCCCGGTAACGGCTTAACTGAAACCTTTGCTTCTTGTTTCAGAGAAACTTGAATAAAGTTTGACCCTTAGCCAAAAAAAAGAGAGAAAGAAAAGAGAGAAAAAAAAAAAAAAGACGTGTAGAAAAATGGGTGCAACAAAAATAAGGTTTAACCTGCTGTTAAGAGGATCATCCGTGCGTTCACATGAGAAAAACGTTCGGGCACTATCGTGTAAGTGAATGTCTGCTATGTAGTCACAGCTCTGCATGCCCGTACCTCGTCACTAGGACTGCTTTCTGCAAAACTAGGATGTAAAAACTACAGCTGGGCTGCACCCCCTTCACCACAGATGCCAGGTGACCAGCGCATCTAAGCCAAGATACCTTCATTGTTTTGTTGTATGTGTTCTAAGATCTTTGCCATTGGGCACATGCACTTACTGGAGACAAGGAAGACAGAGAGAAGAAGTGAGAGGAAAAGTGAGAAATCACCCACCAGAGAGACGGCCACACCGTAATTCCTTCTGCTGCATCTCCTTCTGAGCTGCTGGACACACCCGTACTCAGGGCCAGCATGATTTTCAAGCCAGCAGGTCTGGGACTCAAACCATGATCCTCATGTCAGAGCCCAGTGCCTTAACCACTACACCACCTGCTGGCCTGAGACCTCCCTGGTTCTGATGTGACCGGCAGTCATGTGGGCTCTCATCACAAAGCAGCAGTGTGAGGGGCCAGGGGCACTGGAAGCTGAGCCTGGGTGCCTGAGATCTCACTCCTGTTGCTGTGCACAGCGCTGTACCCCCTGGGGGTAAGCCTGTGGATCCAAGAGCACAACAGACGCTCTGAACTGGAGCACACCAGCCATCTCCTCCTCTCCTGGATAGTAAGCTATTTGAGGACTATCTTTTCTACTTCTAATTTTTCTTAAGAATTATTTATTTAATTTTATTTATTCATCATTCTATTTTAATTTGGCCAGAGAGATACACATACAGAGACAGACAGAGAGAGAGAGAGAGAGGGAAAGTGAGAAAATAAACCACCGGGTCCAGGACTCGAACTGTGGCTGGCCGTGTGGGAGTGTCCAGCATCTTAACCACCACGCCACCTGCTGATCTCCAAAGATGGGAATATGTTTTGAATTTTTCTCTTGACTCACAAAATATCTCACATATTATTGAAAATAGTTGTGATAGGGCCAGCAGGTGGCATAGTGGTTAAAGGTGCTGGACTCCCACATGGCCAAGCATGGTGGCAGCTTAAAAATCACACAGGGCATTTATGCATGCAAGCCTACTCCCACATGGCCAAGCATGGTGGCAGCTTACAAATCACACAGGGCATTTATGCATGCATGCCTAAAATCCCAGGAGAATGGAGGAGAAGGGATTGTGGCATGCTCATTCCTCCTGGGGGAGTGAATTCTTACTTTCCCTCTCACTGTCTCTCTCTCTCTTTCTCCCCAGTCAGGAGACACGCCATATACCAAAAACCTTAAAAATAAAATTAGTCATGGGACCAGCAGTTAGCGTAATGGCTATGTCACTGGACTCCCATGTAGTCGACCACGGTTCGAGTCCCAGACTAGTGGCTTAAACTCACACTGGGCACGTGTGCATGCATGCCAAAGATCCCAAGAGGAGAATGGAGGAGAAGGGATTGCAGCATGGCCATCCCCCCAGGGGGTGATTTCTCACTTTCAGTCTTTCTGTCTCTCGGTCTTTCTGGCAAGTGCATGTGCCCTGTAGCAAAAAAAAAAAGAAAAAAAATTAGTCATGACATGGCAACTGCTATTTATTGAGTACCTATTATGTGCAAAATACTGCTCTGAGACTTCGCATACGTCATGTCTTGCCCTCCAACAAGACACCATGATGCTCTACATTTTATGAGAAGAAAATCAAGGCTCAGACAAGTAAAGACTCGCGCTCGCTCCTTGGAGTTCTGGTAAGTGGGAAAGTGAGAATCAAGGACAAGTCTGTCCAACTCCAAGGTGCCCCTTCCCCTGCGCCGTGCCACCTTCCAGGTCTGTAAAGTGTTGATGGAGTACCCAAATGACCCTCCTTCGTCAGTGATCACCATGTACCCGTGTCCATGGACTCAGTGGCTCACGCGTGGTCATCACAGGACACGGCTGGCTGCACAGACCCTTGAAGAGAAGCTCACTTCTGACTTCTGTCCTGGACATGGCCACTGAGCCCCTACCATGTGTCAAACTTAGGACCGTGAGTTAGAGTCTGGGCTTTGGGCAGCCAGGGGCTCAGCCTTCACAGACCAAGTTCAAGGTCAGGGACGATCGTTCAGGTCATCCTTCCTTCCTGGCCCTATTCCCACTCACCAGCTCCCCCTGGATCTTGGAGGCCTCCACGTACCTGTAGCAGTTGTTGTGGAATTTGTTGTAAGAAGAGAGAGTGATCAGGCCGCCCCATGCCGCAGACAAAGAGAAGAAAATCTGAGTGGCAGCATCTTTCCACACCTGGGAGGCAGGGGAGAGAAGGTCAAGGTTCAGGGTCACTGAAGGAGATGTGCCCAGGGAAGGGAGCCCACAGGAGCAGTAACCCACCTCCATCCTCCCGGGAAAAGGCTGTCAGAGATAGGCCACCTTTGGACTTCGACGTAAATATGAAACATACTCTGCTTGTACCCAAAGCCAAAAATGTAGTAAATTACCAGGGAGACTAACTCCTTCTAATCAAAGGTGAGGAACTTATTAAACTGTACTCACATTTTGTGTTTATATTTTCTCTCATGTGAAGCTAAACAAAAGGGAAGAGCCCTTTCTTTAGCGCTCTGCACTCTCAAAAAATTTACAAGAGCAAACTATATTCATGGATACAAAACAAAAACCTTATTTAATTAGCATTCTCGTGGATAACAGCTGCTATTAAAAAATGTGAAAATTAGGGGCCCAGGAGATGGCATAGCTGGACTCCCACATGGCCAACCATGGTTTGAGTCAGAGACTTGGTAACTCTGGGCACATGTGTGTGCATGCCCTAGATCCCAGGAGGAGAATAGAGAAGAGATTGTGGTGTGGCCATCACCTCAGGGGGTGATTTCTTACTTTCCCTCTCTCCCTGGTGCATGCACGCACCTTAAAGTGAAAACCTCTCCAAAAAATTTAAAAAAAAACAAAAACACCGAAACTTGGATCCAGTGAGTGGTGTGGTGGTTAAAGCACTAGATCCTACATGGCCAGCTCCTCAGTTTGAATCTCAGACCTGGTACCTTGTAAAAATATGCCAGGCACATGTGTATGCATGCCCAGAATTGAAGAGAATGAAGAAGAAGGGATTGAAACATGGCCATCCAATATTTCTTGCTTTTTCTCCTTCTGTCAATCTCTGTTTCTCTCTAGCAAGCCCATGCACCCTATGGCAAAAATCTAAAAATCTAAAAATTAAAAAAAAAAAAAGTTGCAACTCTGTGGCCCCCGATCTTGGAAAAGCAGCCTCTGTGTCACAGCAGTGGCGTTACTGGCACTGTGTCCCAGCTGCTATGCGGAGATCTTACATGCCCTCACGCCCAATCCCAGCCATGTGTTCTTAACAAGGCTCTGTAAAAGCAAAGTCTTCTTTGGGGGAAAAAATCTGGTTCTCATTCAACAATCAGCCCCTCGTTGGGAGTTTCTTCGATGGCGAATTTGACAGTAAAATGGGCCCATACAGAATATGCAAAGAGAAAGCTGAAGCGTGTGCCAGCCCTGTGTGGGTTTACAGGAAAGATTCCATCATGTCTGAGCCCTTTAAAACGGAATTGCTCAGCTTATGCTTATCTGAGTGCTGTTACTTTCCAGCCAGCAAAACTCCACTCCTGACATGCTATAATTAGTAACAGAGAAGTGGCGGAGCTGGCTCAGAGCTATTGAGGGGATTTCATTCTTCATCTTTGGCCTCCTCTGCCACCCCAGATATAGGACAGCTATTCCAGGGCTCTGACAGCCCCCAGCTGCCTGCTTCTCATTAAGTAGCTCCTGAGTACATAATGTACAATCACCAGGACTCCCCGGGGAAGGAAGGCTGCCCCTCCTGCAGAACTGCATCCCAGAGTGTGACCCCTCCCCAGGGCTGTCCTCCCCAGGGCCTTTTGGGAAAGAAGTAAGCCCACCGTGGCATCCGTGAGCTTCTCCCACTTGGGCGTGATGAAGTACCAGATCCCAGCTCCAGCTCCAGGCAGGGTGACTCCTCGGATGAGGAGGATCACTAGCACGACGTAGGGGAACGTGGCCGTGAAGTACACCACCTAGAAATGCCATCAGCAGAGGGTGGGGGTGAGCAGCCTGCAGAGACAGCGCACAGGAGCACCGCCCGAGGCGAGGGACCTGCCGCCAGGCACAAGCACCTGACAGTGAGGACATCAAAGTATTGTCCTCAGACTTGGCCAGGACTTGGGACATGGGGGGGGAGAGGTACCAGGACTGAAAGTGAGTCAGAAATAAAGCCTTGGGGTGGGGGGACAGACCTATGGCTGTGGAGTGAGTCAGCCTACAGCGAGGAGGCTGGGGGAGACGTCACCCCACAGAGCTGCTGGTGGATAGCTTCTTGAGGAACCAGAGGGAGGGAGGGAGCCACCTGCCCCCTCCTCCCCAACTCCTACTTCTTCCCCTGGTGGAGGCCCAAAGTTCCACCATTAGAGATGAACATCTTTAGCTTAAACCTGTCTGTTATTTGCACACGTAACCTAAGTGAGGCAGCCCAATAGGTAAAAAGCCCATGCTCTTAGAATGAGACACATTGAGGGTCAAATGGAATCACACCTCTGGCAACCGAGTAGCTGTGTGACCTCAGACAAGTTATGAAGCTCCCTGAGTCTCAGTCTCTGTATCTGTAGCAGGTGACACCAGCCTGGCTCCAATCATGAGGATGACAAGGACAGCACCTCATAACAGGTAGTCATACCGGGAGTCACTGATGCAGCTGAGGTCGCCAAGCATCTGTCGAGAGCTCCTACGGGCAGGGTGCTGGGCCAGGCATTAGCCACATAAGGTGACAACCCTCATCTAGAAGACCCAGAGACAGCGTCTGAATTGGGAGCTAAGCAACCACACATGCAACTACAGAAGTCCATGGAAGGACACTGCCCAACCCGGGCGTGTTCTAGGAGGTCCACAGAGACCACAGGTGACCTGGATCTTAAAGTCAAGTCTTAAAGGAGGCTAGGCAGGGCCAGCAGGTGGCATGGTGGTTATGGCACTGGAGTCCCACATAGCTGACAATGGTTCGAGTCCTGGACCTGGCAGCTTGCTTTGTCACTTTCCATCTCTCTCTCTCTCTGTCTCCCTCTAGTCAAATTAAAAAAAAATAATAATAAATCATTTCAAAAAAAGGAGGTGAGGCAAGGTGGGAGGGCAGAAGACGAAAGACGGCCAGGCTGGTGTGTGAGGGCGAGGTGCTACCTGCTCCCTATCAGGACAGCATGAAGTTGAGGTCCAGGTGAAGGGAGGGAGGTAGACATTGGAGGACACCATGTCATGGGAGCCAACCATGTCACTGGATGCCGACCAAAGGACACTCCCGGATGCCGGAAGAGAGAGGGACCAGAGTCAAGACGCGTGGGAAGTGACATCAGCCTGACCTGGGACCTGGGGGCGGGATGGTTGGGACGGTCTTTCCTGTCTCACCTGTCGATCAAACCTCAGAATGAAGGAAAGGCTGGGATCAGGATTTGGTTCGAGTCCCAGGCCCTCACAGAACACGCTGCAGACAGGTTTGTGCCTGCAATCCAGCCTCACTGAAGCTGAGGTGGAGGAAGGCATGGAGACCCCGCCAGGCATGCCTCTACCCACTTTGTCACAGCCCCTGTGCCCTCAGAGTAAAAGCCACAGATCTGGTAATGCCCACCTGGCTCTGCATGACCTGACTCCACAAACCTCTCCTCCGGGCTTCCTCACCTCCCTGCCTCCACTGTCTCGCCACATCTGGCCTCCTTGCTGTTCCCAGGAGTCAGCCACACTCCTCCCTGGGGCTGTTCTCTCTCTCTCCTCTCTCTCTCTCTCTCTCTCTCCTCTCAGAATAAATAAATGAACTTTAAAGAGTCTGTTGAATGAAACAGTCCATAGGAAGTGGCGCAGGCCTGGGGACACTGGAAACAAAAGTGCCACTTTGCAGCCTTGTCTTTCACACACCGGCTCTGACTTGGGAACACCGACCTTAGCCCCAGGTGGGCTCCATCCCCAAAGTGCATTAAAAGACACTTGGGACCAGCAGTTAGCGTAATGGCTATGTTGCTGGACTCCCATGTAGTCGACCGCGGTTCAAGTCCCGGACCGGGCGGCTTAAACTCACACCGGGAGCGTGTATGTGCATTCCCAAGATCCTGAGAGGAGAATGGAGGAGAAGGGATTGCAGCATGGCCATCCCCCCTGGGGGGTGAGGTCTCTCTGTCTGGTGAGCACACGCGCCCTATAGCAAAAACCTCTCCAAAAGAAAAAAAGACACTTGGGGGCAGCCAGCGGTGTGGAAGTTAAGGGAAGTTAAGGCCACTGGATCCCGTGTGGCCGAATATGCATTTGCATCCCAGAGGCTTAGGAAACACTAGGTGCATGTGCATGTGTGCCCCAAATCCTGAGAGGAGAATAGTGGGGGAGAGCTTGCAGCGTGGCCACTCCCATTGAAGACGTTCTCTCTACCTCTCCATCTGGTCTCTGAATCTTTCTAGCAAGTGCACATGCCCTTTGGCAAAATTAAAAATAAAACCAAAAAGATAATTGAAGGGGTGAGTTCAAGCTCCCATCTGGGCCCTCCGAAGGCCTCAGGAAGTCCTTCCTGACCCCCCCCCCCCAGGAGGGCGTTCATGGCTGAGTGAGCACTGCTGGTTCAGAGCCACAGCCTTCCAACCTGGACCCACTACTAACACTGCCACCTAGTGGCCACGTGGTGAGTGTTCTGCAGGGTGCAAGGAAGAAGGGGACAGCTGCTAGGCCTAGGAAGTGAAGCAGGCCAGGGATGGCTGAGGTTCCAACCATGGTGTCACCAGTGGAGGAGGTGAGACCCGGCCAGATTCCAGACATACGCCTAAGAGAGCCAGCTGTCAGATTGTCGGGGGACTCTAAGCCCAGGCCACTGAAAAGATGCTGCACGGAGGGAGTGGGGAGCTCCCATCGCTCAGGGCCAAACTCCTCCTTTCCAGCTGCAGACCCAGGGATGGGCTGGCCTCCTCCTCCTCACGGCCACCCTGCTGACCAGGGAGCCTCCTCCTTGCCCTGCTGGGTAGCAGGTGGTCACTCCTCCATCCCTGACCTGAAAAACCTGCATTGCCAGGGAACGAGGGGAGGGGAAAGCAGCCAGCTCCCTCCTCTTCCTGCCAAATCCACTTCTCTCCTTCCCCTTAAAGTCTGAAGGGGAAATGAAGCCTCTCTCCTGAACCCAAGGATGAAAATCAATCGGCCCACCCCAGGCAGCCCCAGGCCGGCCTCCCAGCTGTCCAATGGGGTTGGAGAAAGGAGATGCAACAGAGCAGGGCACAGCAGACCAGCCTGGCCCCACACCCACCAGGACAAGAGGGGACAGCTAAGGGGTGTCCCTTCCATCCCCTGACCACTCGTGGCTGGTGGGAGTGAGAGTGGAAGGAAGAGGCAGGGAGAGGAGATGACCTGGAAGGCAGGGGCCTGCAGGGGGAGCCCCCAAGCCTGGTCCCAGTCCAGGCAGCTGAGACAACCTTCATGGGACTGTCAGAGGCTGTTCAGACACCACCTCCCCGGTGTCCCTCTGTGGACCAGGCATACTAGTTCCATTTCACAGAGAAGGAAACTGAGTCTCAAATTAAATATTTCACTAGAGAGAAATATCTCATTCAAGGTCTCCCAGCTTGAGCCAAGATCCAAGCCTGAAGCTGTCTCCCAAGCCATGATTTCTGGCTCTGCCATTCTACGGGCCACGTGACCAAAGAGCGGCAGCAGAGCCAGGACAAAGGTGAGACAGATGGGACCCAGGGTGCAACTCGTAAGGAGGCGACCATTCTTGGGAGCCACCCCTGCACCTGTGAGTCCAGAGCAAGCGCCTCCTTACACATCACACCCTGACTGCTGTTTGCCTCCCCCACCCTGGCCCTGGCCTGCAGAGGACGTGGCTGCTTCCTACATGGTGAGCATGGTGACCCAAGGGGGCTGCAGTCTTGCTTCTAAATCCCGCAGATACCTCAAATGTGAGTCAGTTGTGCGCGGAGGCTTTCTGCCCAGTGAGTCCCCTTGTGTCACGGGAGCTTCAGACACCAGAATGCACCTGTTCCGGATGTGCTGTCGGACAGATGAAACTTGAGCACTAATGAATTACACTTGGCAGGAGTGAGAAGGCCTGACACACACAGCATCCTCACAGCGGGAGGCCTGAACAGGTGGTGACCAGGCCCCACTGGCCTGTGCTGGCTGATCAGGGGAGCTTTGCCTCACTGTCACCGCAGCAGCCCTGGAGGTCAGGTGAGCTGCACTGACCTTCTAGCTACCTGCTGGTCCTCCGCCTCTAGAGTGCTTGCTGCTCAAGGGCGCAGTCTTAGAAGCAGCAGGGGCCGTTCTTATCTCCTCAAGCCCTAAATGAGAGGACCAGAGCTCTTCTTGCTTGGGGAGGAGGAGGACCTCTCTTTTGTACAGAAGTCACTGTGTTCGTGGAATTTCAATCCCAAAGGGGTTTTTCAGAATGAGCAGCTTCAGCCATGCATGCACCTTGGCTAACAAATAAGGCTCCTTAATAGATGTTGGCATGGCCAAGGGCAGGATAATAAATTGAGAGTCACTGTTTCCAGGGGCATTCTTTTTTCTTTCCTTTTTCTTTCTTTCTTTTTAAGATTTTTGCCATGGGACATGTGCGCTCACAGAAGAGAGAGAGAAGGAAAGTGAGAAATCACCCCCCGGGGGGATGACCACACCACAATCCCTTCTCCTCCATTCTCCTCTCAGGACATTGTACACATACACATGCACTGTCATGGTTTTCAAGCCTCTGGGTCCAAGACTCGAACTGTGGAGTCAGCCATGTGGGATCAAGCACCTTAACCACCATGCTACCTGCTGGCCCCAGTAGTCATCCTTTTTTTTTTTTTTTTTTTTTTTTTTTTTAAGAACTGGTTAATCTGTGGTTGAAAATATTCCTCAACAAAGCAGAAAGATTAATCGTAGATTAAAAAAAAAAAAAGTTTACCTGCTCAGGATTCTCAAACTTCCCATTCCAGAAAGCTTATACCATCTAGCACCAGGCATTAAACTCTAAATCAGTGCCAAAAACTAATGATAATGGCAGCCCAAGAAAGCACAGCCACAGGTCAGCAGGTGGATGGAGGTGAGGGCACTGGATCCCACGTGGCTGACTGAGCAGTGTGAGTCCTGGACTCTGCAGCTTGAGGATGTGCAGGGTGTGTGCACGTGTGTACCCGAAATCCCAAGAGGAGAATGGAGGAATGGAGGAGAGGGACTGTGCTGTGGCCATCTTCCCCCTCCCCCGGCCAGTGAATTCTCACTTTTCCTCTCTCCCTGCCCCATAGCAAAAGAAAAATAATTAAAAATTAAAGACACAGATAAATAGAACTGAAAAGATTCTTACAGAACACTTATTCTAACCTTTGATTTTGCAGATGGGGAAATGACACCACGCTCCCTCTGACCTGTCCAGAGTCACACAGTCAAAGACGGGAGGAACAGGGAGGTGGAAGACCTCCCTTGCAGTGAGGGGCTGTTACCCCACGGTACTCAAAAGACACCAGGGTTCTGCAGCTCCTCCTCTTTCCAACAGCCCCTCCAATGCCTTGTAGCAAGAGTATTGGCTTTAGAGAGAGGCAGATGTGGGTTCAGTCTTACCACTTAAACCTTGTGTGGGGCCAGCAGGTGGCATAGGGTTGAGGCAGCTGGATCCCACATGGCCAGCTGAATTGTTCAAGTCCCAGACCCGGCAGCTTGAGGAATGCACCGGGCATGTGTGCATGCATGCCCAAGGTCCCAAGAGGAGAAGAGAAATGGTGTGGCATGGCCACCTAGGGGTTAATTCCTCACTTCCCCCCCTCTCTGTCCTTCTCTGGCAAGTGCACACACCCAATAGCAAAGACAAAACAATGAAAGCTCTGTGACTTCAGGCATTCCGTTCAGCTCTGATGAGCCTCAGCTTCTCTCTCTATAAAATGGGAATCGCGCTCTTCCTGGCAGGTTGTCGTGGAGACTGGTTGGACCAATGTGTGTGAAGCACACCTCCTCGTGCACAGAGTTTAACAAAGTTCCCTTTCTCTTTCCATTTCTCAACCAAGTCACTGTGCTCAAGATGTCCAAGTGGCACAATGCCCACCTAATGCATCAGTCCTTCATAATAATAAAAATCAAAGTAGCTAATGTCAGTTAAGAGCTGACCACGTGCCGGGCAGTTTATGTGTACTGGGTCACTCTGCACAGCACTCCTCGGTGTACACACCATCATCCAACTTAGACTCAGAAACAGGTTCTGAAGGTTAAATAGCTTGTCCAGAGTCACACAGCTGGGAAGTGACAAAGCCGGATTTGAACTCATATTGGTCTGCCTCTAGAGCCACCAGGTCATCCTTCCACATGTCACCGAGAAGGCCACTTTCTCACCCTACTCATTTATCAGCTCTTCTGCCACCTCCGTCACACCTCCCAGCCTGTTCTTCCAGATACCTGCCCAGCCACTCAGACCATTGCTCCCCTTGGTCCTCCCGGGGTGGGGGTTGATCTGAGCATGCACTGGCTAGACTTGCTGAGTGCTCAGCCAGGTTCTTTGGAGATGATAAAATTCTTACCCCAAGTTCCATCAAGGGCAGGAAGCCTCCAGCCACACTCAGCATTGTTTTAAGAGTCCCTGTAACAATCCCCCACCCTCCTGCTGCCTTAAGAAAACCTTCCATGCAGTCTCACAGTCCTTCCTCAGGGGTTACCTAATCTCAGCTCTGATTTTGCAGAAGGAGACACCGAGGTTAGAGAGTCAAAGAGGTCCCTTTGGCTCCCCCAGCAAGTGTCCCCAAAGATGTGAAAATCAGAAGACCTTAGACAATACCCAGCCCAACTGCCTTCACCTCAGAAATGAGGAAATGGAGGACTCTTGAAATAACTGAGACCAAAAACTCTGCTTTTCATTTATTGGCAAATTAATAATAATAATAATAATAAAAGCTAACAGCAACTCAGAAGCTCAGCCAGGTTTCATGGCCCCAGTAAAGATAACCCTAGACAGCAAACACTGTGAGAAGTCTCTGGGGACAAGAACCAGTCTCCTTGGCCCCACTCTGACTCTCTCCAGCTGGCTGGATTCTCCCCACGTTATGTGGTCTAAGGTGTGCCACCACCTCAGGCAAGCCTGCCAGAGTCCCCAGTCAAGTCCCTGTGGTACTAGATTACAGACAAAGCACTAGAAAAAGCTACAATCAAAAAGCGCCCAGGAGGCCCAGGAGGCCCATGAGCCCAGAGAGGAGAGAGATGGTCAGTGTGGCTAGTGGTGGCCAGGTGTGGGTGGCTGCCTGGTGGGGTGTGAACACGCCTGCAGTGGAAAGTTGCAGGCCCCACCCTCCCCATGAGACTGGCTTCTTCAGAAGCTGGTTGGTTGGAAGAAAATCACAGTAAGCCCTGGCCTGGACAACTCGACCAAACCTCAACAACACAATCGCTGTCTCAGAGTCTACCGTTACACCCTCACTCCCTAGGCCTCAAAGACATTTTCATTTTCAGTGTGAAGCATCCAAATGCCTCTTGAGTGGTCACATACTAGTTTCCATGAAAGGGACGGGTACCCCTTCAGCAGGGTAATGGAGAAATGGTACCATGACCCTCTCAGCATGCCCAGTGTATCCTCAGGCCTCATGGACTCCTTGCCTCCTCAGCATGGAACTGAGCATGGTAGGAGCTTCCTCACCTCCGAAGGGCCCAGCCAAGTGCCTGCTGAGCTAGACTGGCCAAGTGTTTGCTCAGCCCAAATCCCGTAGGTGGGACCACCCTCCTTCAGTGCTGGGAGCACCTGGGGTGGAAGGCCGTAGACCCAGGGGCTGGGAGAAGCCCAGGAGCATGGTGGTTGGGGTGAGGGAAAGGGATGCACCATACAGGTTCGATCTTTCTCCGGCTGCTTGGGAGAAGCAATAACTGCCTAGCAGTCAGACCAAGAGGCGACACCCCAACGGCATGGACATAGAGTTTAGGGAAAGTAAGTAAATCGTATCAGGGAGGTTCCGTCTACGGAATGAGTGGGAGACCCTCAGAGGAAAGGAGGAAACTGACCACCAAGGCCCACCCACCCATTCGTCCCATTTGGTCCGTAAAATGGCTCTGAAGAAAGGCGTGAGTCTCCCCACTTCACGGACGGGAGGGCAGGCACTGTCCGGCCTCCTCGCTGTTCCAAGGCAGGGTCAGATTAGCACACCCATCCTGCCTGTTCACAATACAACCAGCTCCTGGGGGTCCCAGAGCTTTCTCTTACTCAGATAAACCCAAGTTCTTACTTTTCCCGAAGTCTTGATTCCTTTAGCCAGAGACGCGTACACAATGACCCACGCCAGGAAGAGGCAGAAGGCGAGCGGCCACCTGATCTCACCGGGATATTCAATCCCTGCAGAAATCTTCAGCACAAAGTACCTGAGAATTGAAAAGAGACAGGACAGAGGGAAGGACAGAGAGACAGGAGAAAGGGAGGTGACTGTCTGCAGGCCTCAGTCTCTTGGCAGAAGCAGGAGACTTGAAAAGAACCCCAGCAAACCTCACCCCCCATGCCTGGCCCCCCAGGGAACTAATCAGATCAGCCTGTGAGGGTTTGCTGGTCTGGGCTCTTGACTCCGGCTGTCTGCAGAGACATGGGCTGAGTTTACCCCATTCTTCAGTGTGCGGGAGGTCCCTTCTGGCCTGGGCAGGATTCCACTCCACCCTCATCTGGAGCTGCCCCAGAAGGTGGAATTTTGAACTGTCGAGTACAAGCTTTGTGTGCTTTCTGCATTGTTTTACTTTCTTATGAAACTGCCCTGATAGTATTTGTACAATTTTAAATTTTAAAATGTAGTACTACTGGAACCAGCAGATGGCATAATGGTTACATTGCTGGACTCCCACATGGTTGATGGGATCTGGCAGCTTAAAATTCAAAGTTAAATGAATAAATAAATAACATTAATTCTTTTTAAAAAATGGGGGGGTGGTGGTGCAGCAGGTGGCATGGTGGTTAAGGTGCTGGACACTCCCACATGGCCGATCACAGTTTGAGTCCTGGACCTGGTGGCTTGCTTTCTCACTTTTCCTCTCTCTTTCTCTCTCTCTCTCTGTATCTCTCTCTGGTTGAATTAAAATAAATGAATAAGTAAAGGGGAACCAGCAGTTAGCCTAATGGCTATGTTGCTGGACTCCCACGTAGTCGACAGCGGTTTGCGTCCCAGACCCGGTGGCTTAAAACTCAAGCCGGGCACATGTGTGTGCATGCCCAAGATCCCGAGAGGAGAATGGAGGAGAAGGGATTGTGGCGTGACCATCCCCCTGGGGGGTGATTTCTCAGTCTCTCTCTGTCTGGCAAGCGCACGTGCCCTATAGCAAAAATCTCTCCAAAAAAAAAAATGAATAAGTAAATAAAATTAATTATTAAAAAAAAAAAACTCATGCCAGCCACATGTGCGTGCATGCCCAAAATTCTGAGAGGAAACTGGAGAAGGGATTGCTGCATGACCATCCCCCCGGGGGTGATTTCTTGCTTTCTTTCTCTGTATATCTCTGACTAGTGTATATGCCCTATAGAAAAAAAAATCTTCCTTTAAAAAAAAAAAATAGTATTACTATGCTAAATGACTAAAACTGCACATGCTAAATGACTAAAAATGCCACCCTGCATTTTAGTTCACGTTGCATTGGGTGTCCCCTGAGGCTGAGGTTGGCTTAAATGTAAAAGCCGACAGGCTGGACCTTGTTCAAGGAATATATTCAAAGATACTAGAAGATGTCCAAAAGTTCGTGAAAAAATGGAATTAAGTACAGGTTTGCCTTGATGCCAAAAGTTCTGAAATCTGCACATAGTTTTTCATAACAGGCATTTTCCGTGAACTCTTTGAAGGCCCCACGTGGATCAGGTGCTACAAGAGAAGTGGGGCTGTGGGCTGTCTGGAGCCGCTGCTCATTGCATGTTTGATACTGTCACTACCTTCCTGGTCACCCCCACGGCCCCGGGAGGAGAGAGGGCCTGGCTGAATCGCTAGCAGGACAGCTCGCTCCAAGGACAGGAGGAGCTCTGGGGACAGTGCATCCTGATGGCAGAGTCCAACAATCCCTCCAGCTCTCAACCATCTAGCCACATGCCCTGCATGAAATTGCTGTGCTTGCAGGTCGGCGTTTTTCTGTGACATGAACAAGGGGCCAACCAAAATCCAGACTCTGCAGGATTGTGGAAATGATGGCCCAGAAAGTTCTGTCCTACAGAGGAGACAAAGGCCGTGGCAGGTCTCCTGGCTGGCAGCAACATGACTCTCCAGCTGCCGGGCCAGGGAGTCTTCGAGAGCTGCTGGCAGTAAGCAGCAAAGCTTTTTAGAACAGAGATGGCCGAGCTGCCCGCAGACAGGGCCCAATTGGATGCGGACAGGGTCGAACTGCTTGCGGACACAACCAAGCTGCCTGTGGACAGGCAGCTCTCTCTCTTTCTGGTCAAATTTAAATAATAATAATAAAATTGAAAAAATAATTCCTTTTTTTAAAGAATTATTTAATTGATCTCCTAGACTCCCAAAATATTCACACAAGAAGCCATTTTAAAGCTAAGGTGTGTCCTGGCGTGTTCAGGGAAGCTATGCTCTCAGCTGCATCTCCTAGAATCCTGAAATATTCAGACAAGGTAGGGTGACCTCCGTCTAGTCTCTGTCTCTGGCTGTCTATCTCTCTGTCTGTCTCGCGCTCTTTCTCTCTTTAAATTTAATTTTTTAAAAACTTTTCTACCACTTCTCCTCACCTTGGGTCTTTTCTTTCACTTGCTGATTCCAGAAGCCATTTTAAAGCTGAGGGTGTCCTGGTGTGTTTCATTTTTTATGTGTAAAATAATTTTTTTTTCCTCTTTTTTTGGTAGTATTTTTCTAGTTCTTTTCCTGTTCACTTACGTATTTTTTTTTTACCCTTACTTTCCCACTCTAAGCTTCACTCACTCTCCACACACTGAATATCTAGATAGGCCTAGGTGCATAGTAGCCAAGCATGTGAATACTTTCAGAATTATTGAAATCCTCACCTCTTATTGAGCTTCCTGCTTTAATGAATAAAATCCTTTTTATAAACCTGAACTCCTAATCTTTCTTTGGATACCACATTGTGAAGCTCAGTGGAGGATAGATTTTGTCACAGAATGACCAGAAACAACCGCAAAGGCACAAGAAACATGAGAAATCAAGAAAATATCTCTCCCCTAAAGGAAGAGAACAATCCCTCATCATCCACAGACAGTACAGTAGATCTCATGGAA